>NC_135712.1:212241329-212548961 GCF_964656455.1 Halichoerus grypus
GGCAGAAATGGTGTGGATCAGCCGCTGCTGTCCAGAGTCCCTCCTGCACCCCTTTGCTGTCATTTATTGTCTGGCACAGGCACTTTCATTCCCTCCTTCATCTGGGGGTGAAAAACAGCACCAGCCCCGGTGCGGGGAGAGGGCTGCTTAGGGAACCACGGAGTCCTCGTCGGCAAGCCTTCCGCCCCCCGCCCTCCTCCCTTGTAGTGCTTTGGTCTCATACAGGTCGTTTACCCCAGTGTTTGCCTTGGGTTGTGCGTGGTGAGGACTATCACAGTGAATCAGACTCGGGGACTCAGGTGCGGCATGGCTTCAGTGTGCACAGCGGAGGGAATGGCTACCATCAGTGGGCTGTTGCCCCAAAGTCAAGACCGGTATCTGTTCTACTTCTCCAAGGAGTGGGAATTTGGTGTGATGGGAGTGGCACCGTGTCCTTTTGATTGTCTCAGTCTTGGCCCTCTTTCTCCTCGGACCTCCTCCCCTCCCCGGCTTTATTGTGGGTGATCGCCATTCCCTCCTAACTGGTCTGTCCATATTGCCCCCTTCTCCAGACTGTTCTCTCTTTGAACCTGAACCCAGCTCCTTCTACAGCACTTCCCTGAATCCTTAGCATGGTGATCATCTGCCCCCAGGATCCCTGTCACTTTTACAAGCTGTATTTTCACACCTGCCGCTCCCTTCCGGGCTCTTGTCTTTGGACTTCAGCAGCCACCTCTTCTCAGGGACATTTCCCTGACTCTAGACTAGCCGCTCTGACCAGCTCCCCACACGAGTGTGCTCACGAACCAAAGATCCTCTCCCCTCCCACGGAGCAGTCCTGCCGGGTAAAGCTGTGTGCAAGTGCAGGTTCCTGGTAATCTGGCTTCCCAGGACTGAGGGCTCCATGACAGCAGAGCGGTGCAGTGCTCCCCAAATTCGTGATCCCCCTTGCTTCCCATCCACTGTCTGCTCTCAGGACTTTGAATGCTGAAGGGGGCCCTGGGCGCACCCCATAGGATTCATGCATGGACCCAGAACCACCACACCCAACCTCAAGGCAGTGAGGCAGGCAGCATCTGGGCCTTCCCCCAGGTGAAGGTCATCCTCCTCCAGAATCCCCCAGCTGGCAACAGGGGCTCGCCGAGCTGCCCTCCACCCAGGGGCAAGTGGCAGAGGGCTGTAGATTTGGCTGCCCCTGGATAGGAGACAAATGGGGCTGCCTGGGAACAACAGGTGGCACCACCCTGGGCTCATCACGTGACAGAACATTTCAAAGAGTTTCTTCAACAACCACTGTGTAAGATGGACTCAGATTTTTCTCAACTCCTTAAATTCTTTTTTTTAATGGGTAATCTCGCTTCGAGATCCAGGTGGAATGTCAGGTGACTCAACCAGGGTAAGCTCTCCAAAGAGAGCATGAGCTCTGTGGGCAGAGGTTGCAGTCTGGTTATCCCCAAGCCCCCGCTGGCCTAGAAGTTCAAAAAACCTAAACTAGTCTCCAGAGTTTGAAATTGGGGACATGCCCCATCTGACATCTCTGTGCCTCGTTCCTGCAAGGCCACAGTTGGTGGCGCTGAATCCGAATGGTGGCAGCGCCTTTGATGCCCCGCAGCCCCCCGCACTCCCCCCCTCCCCCGCCCAGTCACGGACGTGGCTGTTCTAAGTGAGTCTTGAAACCTTTTTCTTGGTGTATAATATGCACACAGAAGAGTGCACATACCCTAACATTAGGTGTCGGATTTTCACAAACAACACGCCCACGCAGCCACTTCAAGAAACCGTTTTCTAAGTGATTTGATGTTCTTTGGAGTTACTAGTTTTATATTGGGTTTGTTTTTTGTTTTTAACTTATTACAAACAAAAGTAGCTTTGTTTGCTGTATGACTATAATGTTGGGGGGAAAAAAACCAGTTTTTCTTTTTGCAGAAAAACCTGCCATTGCTCCGCCCGTCTTTGTGTTTCAGAAGGATAAAGGACAAAAGGTAAGGGGCCGGTATGTTCTCTCTTCACATGTTTACTCTAATTTGTTTTCTGCCAGAGGGCTCTCCCAGGTTACATGGCCAAGGGTGCTTCTATCTTTTAAGCCTCCACACGGAGCTTGAAGAGAAAAGGTCCTGTGGCTTTAAGTTACCATGGTGAGAGGTTAAGACGGGTGTGTGTGGAAAGGGCTCAGAAACCTTGCTTTTAACAGTGGCAGAAAGATACTTTCTAATTCCTAATGCTTCATTTTAGAAATAGTGTACATTAGAAAGAGTAGGAGAGAAAAGGTAGAAGGAAGGAGGGAGAATAATGGTGGTTAAGGGGGAAGACAGGATCTTTAAAGATTTTAGGGAGATATTCTGACCCCCAACCAACTTGGCATAAATGCATTTAGAGTAATTACTAGTTGGCTTGCATTATGTATTACCATCCATCTTTGTTACTCGTTGCTTCCCTCTCTTGGGTTTTAAATGTCTTGGTTGCCCTGACGTTGGAAATACTTTGCCTAACTCGTAGCAGTGAGCTGGCAGCTTGTTCAAGTCCTGATCGGTGTGGCAGTAACATTCCGATGTCAGGTGCTGCCGTTTACCTAGAAGTCGTTGATTTTGTGTCCGTCCTGACAAATCAGTGTGGAAGGTCGGGATTGTGTCCAAAGTTAGTTGATGTTCTGTGGTTGATGCTTCCCAAGCTTTTATGAGGATTCTGTTTGTCCAACAAATGGACAGTCTCTCCAACCTCTGCCCCAATCTTACCCATTGCAAGATTTCAGAGTGAGGGACCAAAGTGCTGCGCTGGATTCGGTGTGTTTTGAAATCCGTTTGCATCTTGTTGATAAGAACAGCATTTGAGAGAATGCTCTGGTAGATTCCCAGTCCCCCGGCAGGGTGGCCACCTCTGAGGTTGGGGGCTGCTGGTCTGGCAAATTTGGGACTCCTGGCAGCCCAGCTGCTGCTCCTAGAGCCCATCCCTTGGTCAGAGAAGAGAGGCCAGACTTCTGTGTGGCCCACACTGTCCTGGACTGCGTTCCAGTACTGTGCCAGGAAGAGAGCATGTGTGTGTGCGGGGAGAGCGGGGGGAGGTCAGGAGGAAGAAGTGGCTGCCCAACACATACCCCCTTTCAGCGTACCTTCTGTGTGAGCCGGGGCTGATCTCCTAGGCTTACCCTCACATTAAACGTTCCCATTGTTAATTCTTTTGCTAAAGAAAGAATCACAACAGCCGAGGAAACATTCTTTCTATTTTGTTTTGGTTTTCCAGGTGGTATTTTCAGGACACATCAGCCTCTGCGGTCTCCTCTTCCATGGGCCCTGACCAATACATGTAACTTAATTACATGTATTTTTATCATTTGTCTTTTGGAGCTTCAGTCACTGTGAAGGAGCTGATGCATTTCTGCTAGCTTTTAGAAATGCCTGTGTTCAGTTTCTGTTTTAGATATCAAAGTTGCTTCTCTCAGGATTTTCTAGAATTTTGAATTTTATTATTATCGTTTGAACCACTTTTAAAGGGGTCAGCAAACTAAGACCTGCCATCACCGCCTGTTTTTATAAATAAAGTTTTATTGGCACACAGCCATGCCCACCCTGTTCCCAGTAGCTGAGGCTGCTTTCCCACTGTGACAGCAGAGTGAAGTAATTTGGATGGAGACATGGCCCACAAAGTCAAAAATATTTAGTAGCCGACCCTTCACAGAAAAAGTTTTCCAACCCCAGACTTAAAACAAGTAATAGGAATTGATAATTCTTTAAACCTAAGACTTTCGGACGACCAGCAGGATGAAACACTAAAATGTAATATTTGTTTGGCCGAATTTTTCAGTACTGTTTTCACAGTTGAGGTGGTTCTTGTCTGTTGCCTTGTAATTCAAAGGCTAACTTGCGTGTATTACCTCCAGAAGGTTGGGGTGAAGTTGAATCAGAAGAGTAGCTAGGAAACTGCTCATCGTCATTTTAAAATGTGCAAATGTAGTTCTTATCAAAATATTGACTCAGAGCCAACTCTAAATGGGCTTCTAAAAATAACTGATCTCCAGCTCTTCAGGGTTCAGCTCTCCGCTCCTGTCATGCCTCTGGGACAACATCACCGGCAGGACGCAGGGAACCTCTGCGTGTTTACAAAGGAGGAGCCTCTGTAACTGTCCGCAAGGGCAGCTTTCTGGGCTGCGGGTGGAGATGGAATCTTCCTTTCTTTCTCTGCTGCTTAGGACAGTTCGGAAGTAAGGCAGGGAGCAAGCCGCGTAGCTGAGACAGCCAAGTCCGTGGCTTCCCATTTCAAGGGAGACAGGCAGGCAGAGCTGCAGGGAGCAGCTGTGGCACTTCGGACAGAAACGGGAGTTTGAGCCTCTTTCAGGTCCCGTCTCTCTCACCGACCTCCTGCCCGGCTGCCCCTCACACTGCAGAGGCAGAGTGGGGAACAGGCTACATGGGTTGCTACGGCCGGTCGCTCCTTTTCTCTTCAACTTCATTCAAGTCCTCAGAGAAGTTGAAAGAATGGTACCGTGGACACTTCGGTGTCCCTCGTCTGGCTTCGCCAGCAACGTCTTTGTCGTAAATGCCAGAAGCGCCCGACTATAAGTGGCGCACATCTGATGTTTCTCCCCTAGATCCTGCTGTAGGCGGCCCCCGGGACTAGGGCCGTTCCTCTCCGTGGCCCCACTGCTATTGTCACTCCTGAGAAAATGATCGCAAAGTCAGAAATGTCCTTCAACATATATATTCCATAATTATGTTGTCTTAACTGTCACCAAAATGTCCCTTCTAGCTCTTTTTTGAGCCATTTCTTGATCCACAAAGATCAAGAAGTCCCATCGTCAGCTGTGGGACCACTGACTTCCCTTTCAGTGAACAATCTCTAAACCACCCAGTGGGCTGCGCTTCAGAACTCGCGTCCCCCCGACAAGGAGAGCACTCCACAGGCCCCGCTGTTGTTACTGAATCATGATTGAGGTAAAAAGATTTGAAATCGAAAAGAAAAAAATGAAGCTGTTAGCCCAGGCGTTTTTTGTTTTGTTTTGTTCAGTGGCAGAGCCACATGGCGTTTTCTGTCCTTCCCATCCAGGGCCCAAGTGGCATTTACAGCAGGCTACAGATTGGTGGCGGTGGCCCACCAGTGGCATCACTTGGTCTCAGGACATGTTGTCAAACCCCTTGTTGTTCCGGGTTCCCGGTTGGAGAAAGCGGTTGTCGGCTTCAACTCCAGTCCTGACGCCTAAAATCCAGGCCCAGAGCCCGGCTGACAGTGCACAATTGTCTGTCCTTCCTTCCATGTTCTCACACTTCCTCAAGAGGGCGCTCCTCATAAATTGCTTGCATTTACGCATTTCTGGTTTTAGTGGCAAAAATGAAACTTTTTTTTCTTAACTGCCTTGCATGGAGACAGTTTTTTTCTTTTTGATGTGAAGAGATTCCGAATCTTCTTAGAAGGTGGTGGTCTCATTGACTGTGACTGTTTCTTTCGGATACTTCATCTTCCAAAAGTTTATTCATCTGAACAGGTGAGGCTTTGAGGTCTCCCTTGCAGGGTGATGTCTGTTTGGGAGAAAGAAAGCTGTTGCAGAAATGCTGTTGAGCAGGAAGTAAAGTGTCCCTGAAAGTGCTGTCACAGTATGTTCAGACCTACTTTTGAAGCTTACTGTTGCTGTAACAAGCCCATCCTGTGTGCACGTGTTTGTTTTTGGGTTTTGTCAGCCATGTGTATTTTAGGATGATGTCAGAGGCTATGAAAATCTTGATGTCTGATTTTAACAAACACGTTGAAGAACTACAGGTCCTATCTTCGTTCTCTAGAGCTCACTTTTCTTGTCCAGCAAAAACACTCAGACCCAAGTAGAAAATACTGGGATGGCGTATGTGTTTCTTTTTGGTCCTTCAATTTAGGCTTCATTTCCAGTTCAGTGCCTCCAGGGCACTTGAACACTTATGCTCTAAAAGCAGGGGTTAAAAAAAGAAAGTCCTATGTGGTTCCAATTGGAGATAGACCATTTTCCACAGAGCTCTGGGTTTAATTTTCTCTTATCAGGTGTTGGCGCGTGGACCAACCTTTATGTCCTGAGCGGGTTTGAGGAACAGCTTGAGAAGGAAGGCCTTTGTGTGTGTGTGGATCTCCCCTGGATAGGAAGAATCAATTTTGGTGATTTTTTAGATGTATGGATGAGTTAACATTTTGTTTCTTTTGCCTTCCTCAGCATGTTTGAAAGTTCTCTTAAATTCTCTTTACGGAGTTCCTTTCATCCATCAGGCTTTAAGAACTAGCCCCCAAGCCCTATCTAAAGAGATTTTAGTCACTTCACACTCAGAAGAAACGTGGCCAGGTCTGTGGAAAGACAGGGTAGCCACTTAGTTCACAAAGCGAGAGAAATGGCTCCGTGTTGTGAACAATGCCAAGCAGGAGATTTGGGGACCAGAGCCCATCTGTTCCATGACACCAGCTTTGTAACCCATTCTTCAAGAAGAGAGTCTTGGCCACAGAGCTCTGGGTCCACGGGAGCCCCTCTAGAGTCCCAGGAACCACCTCGAAGGATGCCAGGGGTGTTGTACTTTTAAGGACAAAGACTTCCAGAACCAGCTTTCTCTTGCCCTGGCTATTTTCTAAATACACCCTTGCCAAGGTGTTTGGGGTGAACATGGGAGAATCCTAGGCCACCTGAACTCCTACCCATGTGATATAAAACCAGCTCTCCGTGTCTCTGCCAGCTGGTTTGGTCACCACACATCTGCACTCACTGAGGCGAGAAAGCCTTTCCTTGATCTCAGGTTTAAGCAGAACGAATTGAAAGGTGCTGGAAGCACTCTAGCAGAATGCAGAAGCCTGTGAACCCTCTTACGCCCTGTTTTGTAGCTGTGTGCTATTCCAGGCCTGCCTTCCCCACCTTAGTGGACAGAAATGGTGCTGAGGGCCAACTTCCCTCATCAGTATTCTTGCAGAGATGGGTCATTAACCGCTAGGGATGATCAGACATAGTCACCCCTATTCCCCTCCAGTAGAGGCTCTGCCCCCATTTTGGCCACCAAGAGTGTTGTTCCTCACTCACAGCCTATAAGCTCTGTAGCTCCATGCTGCCTGTTTTGAAAATGGGGGCCCAGGCCTCCTGCAAAATTAAACCTCAGCCAAGTCCACGTTCATTTTCCATTCTTTCATTCTGGAGGGCCAGTTTTGTTGAGCAAAACAACAGCACGTACCAGCTTTCTTGGCTCGTCCTCCCAGGCGGGAGCTGCTGAAGTCTGAGCGTCTCCAGCCCTTTGATCCCTGCCCACCCCCTGTCCCACGTTGCAGCTTTTATTTACATTGAAGGAAAATTGTCTTTTTTGCTCCCAGTCCTCTGCAGAGCAAAAAGACTTGTCGGATTCGGGAGAGGAGCCTCGGGGGGAGGCTGAGGCCCCCCACCATGGCACGGGTCACCCCGAGTCAGCTGGTGAGCATGCCCTAGAGCCTCCTGCCCCCGCTAGCGCTTCAGCCAGCACTCCTGAAGCCCAGCTTCTTCCTTTCCCGCGAGAACTGGCAGGGGTAAGTCCACCTCTACCCAGCACTCCACAGCCTGGGGGGCCCAACCCAGATCGGCCCCTTTCCCTTCGGGTGCCTCCGATTCAGACCCTAAACCACAAGCAGCTGATGAGAACTGAAAAGGTGCTCATGATCTCTGCAGCTCCCTTTAATTCTTGCTGCCAAAAAGTCAGGAAAGATTGAGTCCCCTTTTACACTGAGACTTTCTGAGTGGGGGAATTTGTATACACCCATAGTGAGAAGCTAATCCTGTTTCCTGAAAGAGACATGAGGGGTCAAAAGAGGGATTAAAGAATGGGGTAGAACCTTCCAAATCAAATTCGACCCCTTCTCCGTCCTTCCATTTTTCTTTCTCCTCTCCCTGATTGGGCATTCAGGCTCAGGGTCTTAGAAACACCAGAAGCCCCGATTTCCTTGGTCCAGAGGAAGAGGAGGTATCTAAGGCAGACTGCCTTGCAAGACCGATTGTGTTTGGACTGTGGTTAGGCTGTGAACCGCTTGTCTTCAATCAAAGCAGGAAGAAGAAAAGACTCTTCCTTTGAATCCAGAGGGAACCCCTTGAGCCCTTTCTCTTTGTATTGAGAAGGCTTTTGAAGATTATAGGTGGAGAAGATTGTGAACTCTCGAGAACAAGGAATGTCTTGAGTGTTTGGAGGTTGATAAAATGGGAAAGGTAAACATCATCCTACATTCAGGATTGAAAACTCCATGTGGGTACCTAAGCCCCCCCCATTCTCATGGCAGGGAAAAATGGCTCTCAAGCAAGGAAGCAAGGGACCCTGCTCTGCACACCAAGCACTGGGCAGCCATCCAGGGCGTCACAATCCCAGACTTTAGTGATCCCATGTGTCACATCACCAGTCCCCTGTGTTCTTAAGGAAATCATTAAAATTCAGTTACAGCCACTAAACCCTGGGACACACAGGAAGAAGTGATATTCAGCAAAGGTGAGGTTGGAGGCCAATTTTAACATTTGGGGAGGAGTCAGTGTGTGGTGGGAGAAGAAGGAACAGTCTTTACCACGTGCCAGGTGGGAGTGACGGGAGGCAGTCCCTCATGGCACACAAGTGGGTTTGTGGGCCCAGTAAAGATTCAGCCAGAAGGCACTCACACCAAAGTGTTCTAGGGGCGCAGCCCTCATGAGAGCACTAGAGCTGACAGAGTGAGAATGAGGAGGTGATCACTTTTTCGGTTGGGAGCCAAGCAGCTCCTGGAACCTTCTTCTGAGTCGGGTATTATGAGTTATTGTGCCTTCAGCCTTCGCAAGCACAGGAAATCATGTTCTCAGTTCCCTGAGTTCCCAGTAAAGATGACCTTCATGTGGATCTGCCCAAGAGGCTCCAGGGCCTTTTGCGGCTGCCTGGTTTGAACAGCAAGCTTATAGAGCAGACTCTAACTGAAGGGGCTGAGGGTTTTCAGTTGAGACTAGCAAGTGGGTAGGTCACAGAGGTTGAGGCACAGCAGCTGCTCCTCCAGAGGCATCTAGGGGGTCTCACCTTCTGCTTGTGGCCAGGCCAGATGTGGATTTCTGAGGCCTGGCCAATGGGACTTGATGTCTCAGTTCTTGTGGACTTTGGGTCAGAGGCTCTAATCCCAAGAAATTCAAACCATCCCCAGCCCGGCCCTGCAAGGTCAAGTGTTAACAGTAGGGAACCTCAGGATGGGTTGTGGGTCACTGTGGGAGGAAGTCAAGACTGGGGGGAGCAGTTGATGAATGTACCAGCAGAACAGCAAAGGCCACGCACGTGACACACACATGTGCTATTTGGTTTTAGCACTTGTAACTATAGGAATCCCCAGTTCCATCAGAAGTCCCAGCAGGGCCACTGTTGCATCATTTGGTGAGGTGAGGTTGGAGGGCTAACACAGAAGACTCCAGCTTGTCACCTCTGGCTGCCATTAACTGGCTTTCTTTAGTGATTGGGCGTGTTCAAGGCAAAGTAAACGTTTTTTTAGGTCAGTTAGGGCATAAATCAAGGCAGATGGATCCCAGCTTCCTCTTGGGCTGAGGTGGTTCTTTGGTTAGCTAGGAGTCGTTGCTTTTGCAGCCAAACAGATTTGGATCTTTCCCGGTACCACACTGGAATTCAGGAAACCGCCCACCCTTACCCAGCCAGTCTCGCCCATCACGTTTAATCTGTTCTTAATTGCATGATCCCTCGAGGGTATGTAAAGCTGCGAGTTCTTTATAATAAATAGTGGCTCGCTGAATTGTTGCTTACAAAGGGCCTGCTCGTCTTTCAGTCTCCCCAGACTCTGGCCATCGAAGACTCAGTACCGGGAACAAGCCTCTATATATCAGACTTACTGGCTCTCAGAAGACAGCTTGGAGAAGACCAAACCACATCCAGATTAAGTTCTCTGATCCGGAGAAAGCAGGCAGCTCTTAGTGCTTACTCCAAGCCTGGCTTAAGTCCCCTGGACTGAAGCTCAGAGCCAAAGCCCTGTGGAGCCTGAAATGTGTTTATTAGACCCACCAGGAAGCTTAGACAGGTTCTGGAACCAGACCCCTGGCTGGACAGCTTCCCTCATCTTCCAGCTTCTGCACGGGATTTGACCCTTATTCTGCTCCCACCCAACATTCAGACCTTTGGAGGCCACAGCTCTTTTTCTTTCTTCAGTGTCTGCCTTTTTGGTAAGAACTTCTGAGCTGGTCACCTCAGTAGCAGAATAAACAGCATGGAATTGGCCAGTAGTCCATTTGAAGACAAGGACGAATCAACAGGCTCCTCCCTTGATTGATTTTTCATCCTGGGCATCCATTTTCCTGCAGCCACAGACAGCGGGCTTTATAACCGGTCAGTCCACATTGAAATCACTGAGGCCCAGGCAGACCAAATGGGTGTCTGGTGTGGTCTTGTTTTCTGGTCTTTTCTGAGAAGTCAGGAAGGCCGAGAGTGCTGTTCATTCCTGCTTACTCTACCTGTGTGTCTGTGTGTCAGCTTCTGAGACACAGCGGCCAGCTCCATTCCTTCCCCTGGACTGGCCTAGCACCTTTGTCCTCCTTGAGGCCACACCAGACAGCCTCATGAGAGCCATGTTCTTTCGGGGCTTTGAGGGGGGCAGTGCGGGATCCTTGATAAATGTAACCATCGTAAATTTTCACTGTTTCATCCTTTACAAAGAACTGAAGCTTCCCACATCTACAGTTCCAGGGTCCCATTCTGGGTTAGACGTTACCACCTGTTTTGTACTTGGCAAGGATGTGCACACCTCACGGAATAAGCAGCTCCCCCTAGGTTCCTGTGGCTCTGAGGAGAGTGAGATGCCACTCCTGCCGTTCTTCCCACCCGTCCCTAGCAGCCACATTGGGGGGGCTTTGCATCTTCTGTAAGCCCACTTCACTCGTTCATGCTTCCTGCCACCAGGGAAGTGAATTGAAGGATTCTCTTTGGGCCTCTTTCTTTTCTGCCTCCTTATGTAAGTGTTGATTTGGGATATGTTCGTCGTGGTGTCCCAAATGGGCACTGACCCCAGTGTCGCCTAGGTATCATCCTGAAGCCCTGATCCTCACAGAGGTGGATTCTAGTGTGGGAAGAGGCAGAGGAGGAAATGGGACATTCACACCTGCTTCTGCCCTGGCTCCTCCCCTAAGAGGAATCCCGGAAGCCTGCCCTTAGAGTCCTCCTCACATGAGTCCCCGTGGCAGTGGCTTTGGATGCAGACTTCCGGGGTCCAAGGAGTTGCAGCTGCAGGGCGCACCCCTATGTGTGTCCCAGCCATTGTTCTCAGCTGACCCGTGAGTGGCCTCTCCCTTGGTTGGGGTGAGGGGTGGCCCCTGACCACTAGGCTGCTGTGTTTGCGCAAAGTGTGTGTGGAGCTGGCGTTGGCCTCGTTTTGGGCCAGGGTGGCTTAAAGGGGAGTTACTTCACCCCAGACCTTTCCCTGTGTGGGGAGAAGACAGCACGAGACAGCCAGACAGCAAGCTCAGACCTTCAGCGCAGTTGGGGGGGTGGGGGGTGCAGACATCAGGCTTCTCCTCACGCTGGCCACTGTTGAGGATTTCTGGAAGAGTCGGCATATCCAAAGGCAAGCAGAAGTGACTTCCTCATACATTCCGTCTCCTTGCTTCCTTGTGCTAGCTCCTATTGAGGAAAGTTGCTGGCATCAGTTTCCTCACTGCTTCTGAGTTGGCTAGTTCAGACCCCATAGGAGATTCCAGCAGCTTCTGGAAGGTTATCCCTGGTGGTGTAATTTCCTGTGTTGTCCTCCCCTGGCCTTGGCCTCTTAGCCTTTCCAGGACCAAGAGGCCAGTCACATGCCTCTTAGAAGAGATTTGAGGGTCTCCTGCATCTGAATCTTGTCTGGCCGGGCACTTTTCTTCAGGTCCCTGAAGGGGCTATGATCAACTCAGGCTCCATTTGTGCAGTGACTACCTGCTGATCGTCTTTTGTGCACAGCAGCCTAGGGGTTGTGTGTCTGAGCTGTGAGCAGAACAGCCAGACGGACACATTAGATCATTTCCAGCTGGTACACAAAACAGGGTAGAGGCCCGAGGGAGGTAGAGGAGCAGCTTCCGCTCGCTGGGTGGTAGGGCAGCAAGTGAGACGGGTTCACCCTGGGGGAGGCTAGGAAAGGCCTTGGCGAGGCCACACTGAGCGGACCTGCAGGAAGCGCGTCCCAGGCCTGGGGGGGCGGGGCAGGCACACACAGAAGGAATATTGAGGCAGGAACAATGTTGGTGTGTTTCAGAAAACGGGGGAGACAGGCTGCACCGTGACAGCAAGGAGGGGTGGTTCAGGACAGACAGCGGGGTACCCGGAGGCCTCAGCTCCTGGTCTGGGCCCACTTCTGGGGAGGGCCCCGAGCACTCATCAAACTCTAAAGGAAACTCAGATTCCTGAGAGGTTTGGGGTGTTGTTGGCATAGATAAGAAAGTTACGTGTCATTAAGACCCCCAAAATACACAAAGCAAAAACGGACAGAACTGAAGGGAGAAGAGACGATTCGGTCATCTTGGAGAGCTCAGCACCCCCTCTTCAGTAGTCAGTAGAGCATCGGACGGAGGATGGAGGAGAACAGAGAGGGCCTGGACAGCACTCTAAACCCACCTGGCCTAGCGAGCCGTCTGCCCTGGAGAACGTCGAGGGCACTGTGCTGCAGAGTGCCCGGGACGTCCTCCAGGGCAGGCAGACCATTTGCTAGACCACAAAACAAGTTTTGATAAACTTAAAGTGACTGAAATCATGCCAGGTCTTTTCCAGCCACAGTGGAATGAAATTAGAAATCTGTAGACTTCTGGAAATCCACACACGTGGAAATGAGCCCAGCTAGCCAGCAGCGCAAAGGGAAGGTAGGTGTGGAGGCCTCTATGGGACTGCAGTGGTGGGGGAATACCCTTTTCGGCAGCTGAGGAAACAGGAAGCAAGGCCGTGTGTAACACAGGGACACGTGCCTTAGTGGCTTCTCTGGGGCCCACTGTGGGCTGAGGGCCACTCCTGGGACTCAAGCTAGTGGGGACACTGGCACAGGTGACACAGAGTGAGAGGTACAGAGGGGCGCAGGGGGCAGGGGTTCTCGTGTGAGAAGCCAGGGAAGAGCGAGGAGAGTGAAAAGAAGCCAGCTGATGAGGGAGCAGTGTCTGCAAGGCCATTTCCAGATCCCAGGAGTCGCTCTCCAAACGGCAGATCCCATGGGATCCAAGAGGCTGCCATGTGTGGGGTTGGTGCAGCCGGAATGCTTACTGAATGACAGGAGAGAGGCCAGGAGCCACGGGACCGGAGCTGGGAGTGGGCCCAGCCCCTGTGAAGGAATAGGAAGGAGGTACCCGTAGTCTGCGCCTCCGTGATGTCACCCAGGGAAGGGGATGGTCCCAGGAGAAGAGGCCTGCTGTGCCCGCGGCTTGGCTTTGCATTTTCGGACGCCACCCCGGGCCTGAACCCAGTGAAAGGAAAGCGCTGCTGGCGTATGTATCTCAGCAACACCCCCAACGCTTCGTCCTGGGCTCAGGACTGAGTCCCCCACCCTGACCCCTCATCTGGCTGCCCTGGGACATGAACCCTCCTCTTGTCATACCCTTCCCAAGGGTATAACATCCAGCAGAAGCGAGCTTGCTGGGAGAGCCCCCCCCCCCCCAAGTCCAGGTGTCAGCCTTGGCCGGGTGTCGGGTCAGACCAAAGGCTGCCTCACCTGCTTATCTCGCTGACCCCTTCCATCTTCCTGTGGGGGAGGTGCCGGCACCCCCATTTCCCAAGGAAGGAAACCGAAGCCTGGGCGAGGGAGAGGATTTGCCCAAGGTGTGGCTTTAGGAGGTATCGGAGCTGGGAGAAAGTAAGCTCTGCGGGCCTCCCAGAGGGGTTGAGCACCTTCACACTTTGCTCTTGTGGTCCAGCCGCCGGTTTGTGCCCATCTGAGGCCCGCCTGCTTTCCTCCTCCGGTGTTCCACTTCATCTGGGGCCCGGTGGTATGTTCACGGTCGCCCCAAGGACTGTCGAACCCCTGTTGTGTTAAGAGGGGTTTGTTTCCCAAGCACTTTGATGGATGGCCTCCTCGGAGCCTCCTGAGCACCCGATGCAGGCATGGGGACAGCGGTCCTCCTGGCCCTTTCACAGAGGCTTGCAGGGAGCACTTAGAACGGACTTGAGCGAGAAAGGCTTGCATTTCTAACTCAAACCCAAGTTGTGGGCCCACTCGGGAGGAGAGAGTTCAGGTTGGAATCCTTTTCTCTACTGTCTCTTAGGATGGGGTCCACAAACTCCGGCCCTCTGTCTGCAAGCTAAGGTGGTAGAGTATGCATGTGCCCGAGAAGCTGAAAGTCTTCTGTGGCCCTTTACGGAGAAAGTCCTGCTCAGGGCCGGCGCCCCGCTCACAGCTCATTATTTACGTTATTTAGGGCAGTTGTCACCTTTCCACCCCGCCCTGCAGCTTGCAGAGCACTTTCCCAGGCAGGCCTCCTCTAAGCCCTAACAGCTCCTCAAGGCAGGTGGTCCTCGTTTGGCTAAACTTGACCCCTAGGGACTTTTCTGAAAATAAGAAAATTGGCTCCTCTGCTTGCTCGCACATAGGTGCCCCAGGAGGAGGGATGTTCACCCCTCAACGTTTGCTTCTGGCTGCTTGGTTCTGGAGAGTTGCAAGTCTGTGAGGGAGTGGATATTACCTGGGGGTGGGAGCGGGGCTCATCTTAAGGCTTCTTGATGGCTAGTTGTTCACATTCTAAAACTAAAGGTTGTTACAGAGGAAATTCTTTGGCCACCTACTGTCTTAGCTTGTGATTTCTCGGTAGGTTGTGTGGTCAGCAGAGTTGTCACGTTGGACGATTGTGTTCTGAACACTTTGTAGCAGACTTAGATCCAAGGCATGCAAGTTCTCTGTTGCTCTGGAAGTAATGGTCTGCCTTGAAACAGGGTTCCGCGCCATGGAACGGGCCAGGCAAGGAACGGAAATTGCTGCAACCCGGTGTTAGGCCACATTTTAAATGGTCCTGCTGCCCTCCAGAGTGGAGCGGGTCGCTTGCCAGCTCTTGGCAGCATGAATTTCAGCCAGATAGCGTTTCACTGTGCTTGAGTTGAGGGGGTGGCACGAAGTTAGCTGTGATCTGTGGAGAGACAGAGAAACCAATCTTTGTGCAGTAAATGCGTCCTCAGCCTTTAGGAGGACTCCTCGGCCCATGGCCTGGTAAGGCAGACACAGAGCATTCCGGGGGGGCATTTTTGAGCGTTAGGTTGAAAGTCCGTCCGACCTGGGTGTCTGAGCTCAGGGAGTTGGCCCTCAGCGCTGCGTTTCAGGATGCGTTCATGAGGGAACTCAAGCTGCTGGGTGCTAGCTGGGCAGCCCGGCCCTCGCTCACCGCCCTGCCGTGTGCTCTCATTTCAGAGGCCAGCTGGAGGCTCCAGCCCCGAAGGTGGAGAAGGTGAGGAAATCTCTAAAACATCTCGTTTTGTTTGGTTGTAAAAGTGGAAGCAGCCTGATTTTCTCCTCCTCCTCCTCGTTTTCTGTAGATTCCGACCGAGAAGATGGAAATTACTGCCCTCCCGTCAAGCGAGAAAGAACGTCCTCTTTAACCCAGTTCCCACCTTCACAGTCAGGTAACCGTCGCAGACCTTTGCCGAGCATCCGTGCTGATGAGTCCGCCGTCCCCCTGTGGTGCCTCACACTCGGCGTCTGTCTCCTGCCCACAGCCAGTTAGAATCGATCTGAGACTCGGTCTCTGTCAGGAATGAAGCTGGAGGTGCCCCCCTCTGGAATCAGTAACACTTAACAGAGGGTCGTGACCTAGTGGACTAAATTAATTACATGTCCTCCTTCCCAGGTTTGTGGCTGTATCTCTAGACTGAAGGTGTAGGAAGTGGGAAGTACAGTGTCCTCCTGACCCTTCAACCATGTGCCTAGAGCTTGGCAGTCTGGTTGAGAAGCGCAGACACACACAGTACACCTCGAACCAAGTGGCCCCAGAACACACTTTGATGATGGAATGTCGGGAGCCCGCAGAGGAGGAGGGCTTGGGGAACCTTGAGGGGTGCGCCAGGCTAGGAGCCTGTGGAGGCTCTGGATGGGGCCTTGGCAGACCAGCCCGGGGGCTTGTTAAGAAGACCTGTGCAGCAAAGAGGCAGTTTCCCAGGGTCGAGAGAGTTGCTGGGGCTATTTGGTGGGAGGTGCTGTGATCCCCGGGGACAGCCTTGTAGATTCAAGGGTAAACACTGCCTCAGGGCTTGCCCCCACTCCTCCCGATCTTGACTTGGTCCCCCCTGGCATCGTCCATCTTCTCCATCTTGGCTGTCTAGTGCAGACTTAGAGACGCACATGTATTCAGAGAGGATCTCCGGTTACCCAACTTGGCATTCCTTCTTGGGAGGTTTATGTGAAGCATTTTATACCTGTGAACCTAAAGGACAGCACTTTAAGGGGAAAAGACGCCCTGGAAGGTTGTTTCTGCTTACAGAAGTGATGCAGACGTGACGGGGGGCACCATGTAGAGAGTGAGTGTCCTTTCGAGATCATCCCTGCAACACACTGGATTTCACTCCTGTTTCCCTTAACACTCACTGTGGACATTGCCACACCCTTTCTCATGACTGCTCGAGACCCTCCTGAATGGATACACTGTCCTTTGCTAAGCAGGCCTTGAGGAACCATCAGGACAGTTAGCAGTCGGGCTTGGGGAGCCCTCCTTTTCTCCCTTGTTGCATATGGGCGTTCCTAGGAAACAAGGGAGCTTCTGCCCCCTGGTGATCGTTTGTGCTCCTTCCCGTTCACCGCGCCCTGCTGCGCCACGCCCTGTGGCAGAAGGTGCCTCAGAGGAGGAGAGGTGATTTGTGCTGTGGCCATAGGCTGTAGGGACAAAGGACAGCGAACATTTCCCTTCTGCTCTGGCTCACTGGCATAGGAAATAGTCAGCTCTCCGGCACCAGGGGTGGAGACAGGAACGGAGCCGGTATCTTGGAAGGTGTGGTCTGTGCCCTGCATTCTGATTCTGCTTAGCTGTATTCTGTCTACCCGGTTAGTTCTTCAGCTCTGAGGCCCATTGCATTACTGCCTGGCCCACACCCAGGGAAGCAACTGGTAGATGTAAAGTAAGATCCTAAACAGGTGAGGGGCTGGGGGTGCAGCCAACCAGCAAGCCTCTGGCAGGTGACAAGAAGCAGGGCCTGAGGCTTGGAACATCCAGTTCATTCTGCTTCCCTCCTCGCTGCTCCCACTGGGGCCTACAGTGCCACAGAAAAGCCAGGGGCATGAGGACAAGATAGGCGGCCACAGCAGACCACAAAGGCCTGGTTCATAATGCTGAGCCCCCTCCAGCGGGGCTCAGAGATCGAGCCTTCACGTGGGAGAGGTGATCGGGTACGTGTGTGCCCTGCCGACTCACACTGTTTTTCCTCTTGTTCCCTTCCCTGCCCGCACCTCCTTGTCAACAGTATCAAAAAACAATGTTTTTATGCCATCAACCTTCTGCGAGCCGTCTGCAGGCAATTCTGACTCAGAACCAGGTGAGCCCTCACGTCCCTTTGCCTTTTACTGCCAGTCACTGGGGGTTTCCTGGGATGAAAAACAGTTGATATTGTAAAATAAGATCTTAAACAGGAATAGGCAATTTGAAAACCGGATTCTTCTTCAGTTCCTAAATGTTTTCCCAAATCTTCAGCTCATAGACTTGGAATCCACTGTGAGGCAAGCTTCATAAGCCCTTATTTTTTGTTTCGCAGGAGGGCCTGGTCACAAGGAGTCTTTAAGGTGTTGGTTGATTTTTTTGTTCTTTGGTTTTTGTGGGTTTTTTTCCCAAAAACAAAAAGCAACTATAAAGAGGTGTATTGCTCGTTTTTCAAAATTGTACACAAGTAACACGTTCATACCACTTTTTAAAAAAGGCAAATGGGAAATACATAGAGTAAAAGAATCTGCCTACCCCTCTCCCTCTCCCACCCCAAGGTAACTGTGTGAGGTCGATGGAATTTTCCAGACCCCTTTTCTGTGCATTAGAGTCTCACATTAATCAATATTACTTAGACCTGTTCAGATAAATATGTAAGCATGTTTAATCACAGCATATTAAACCTTGAAGTAAAGTAGCTTGTTCCCCTCTGAAGACTATGGAGCCTTCCTTTTTTGGTCTTTTGCTAGAGATCCAACTCCAAGGTTTCCTGAAAGTTTCTCCCACGTGGCTGAAATTCCTCATAAAAGAGTTAATGAGCAAGTTCAACCACCCGAATTCTGTAACCCAATCTGCCTTATATAAATTCATTGCTGACTTCAAAAGCATTGCGAGATAAGTCATACTCTGGCAGGAGGGCAGTGTTTTTATAACTTAGGGGATTGGTTCAATAGCACCATTTCAAACAATAGAATTCATTTTGACTCTGAAAGCAAACTGTTTTGAGCTGACCCCCTCACTAAGTCCTGAGGAGAAGTTTGGTGTGTCAGCGTCCGTGGGAACCCCTGGAGTGCTGGCTTAGCAAGTAGCACTGTGAACTGTAGGGTCGGTGTTAGCCGAGGTGATCCTGTTATGGTCTAGGGGGCCAGTCGCTGAAGCCGCACGTCTAGATCACCTCGTGCTGTCAATTTCCATTACAGATCTCAACATCATCACCTCTAAGATCTGTGAGTGATGGCCTCACTCCCCTCTCTTGCCCCACAAAACCTTTATCCCGCAGCATTGAGAGCAGGGCCGCCCTGAGAAAACAGGGTTCCCAGGCCTGCTGAGGGGCACCGACGCAGCCTCACTTCCTGGTCCCTGAGGCAGGTTGGAGTCGTATCAGTCCTCTTCTGTCCTTGCCTGTCTGCCTTTTGTTTTTTAGCTTTAATTTTTTTTGGAGGGGGGCGGATTTTTAACTTACGGAAGAATTTTATAAAGCACTTCCATATCCCTTTACCCATTCGATTTTCCCCAGTCGTCCGAATGCTGTCCTTCATAGCAGAGGGGTCAGATCCCAGATCATATACCCCATATCTCTCTTTCCATCTAGAATACTTCCTCATTCTTTGCTTGATGTTTATGGCCTGGAAGATTATAGGCCAGTGAATTTGGAGAAGTTTTTCTGTCTGGGTTTGTCCAGTGATTCCTGGTGGTTCTGTCCAAGTAGTGCCTTTGGGGCTAGAATTCCACAGAAGCAAAGCTGTGTTCTTCACGCTACCCCGTCCCAGGTGGCACGTGGTGCTTACCTGTCCTGGTACCTGTGGGGCTAATTTGGCTCACTTGGTTAGAGTGGGCTCTGTCTGTTTCTCCGCTGTGAGATCATCCCCTTTTTTTCTGGAGAGAGAAGCCCATTCCTCTCACTGTTCCCCTCCAGTGTCCGCCTCCACCCATGTTCTCTTGCTCGGATTAGTCATTACTGTGACGATCCATCACCAAAGGCGGGGGTGGGGGGGCGGGTCCTGCCTTCTCTGTTACTAGTACGCTTCATTGGTGTTCTGTAAGAGAGCTATTCTTTCTCCCCACTTAGCCCCTTGTTATATTGTACAGCAAGATCGATGCATGGATTCCTGCTTTAGTCAACGGCTTACATTTTGTCATTATTAGTACAGAATTTCTTTTAATTGTCCCAGATTTGGCTAGCGGGAGTCCCACCAAGCAGGTTCCTGTGCCCTTTTGCCACGGCTCATTATTCTTTTAAGCACTTTCTTCTGTCCTAACAAGAGGCTCCAGACTCATCATCGTCTCTCACAGGGGTCCTTCTCAAAGGGCTCCTTCTTTGTGGAGAGTGGTCTCCAGAAACCAAGATCTGCATGCTCAGCAAGCCCACCACTGTTGGGACTCTCACACACCCCCGTACCTATGCACATACCTATGTGTACACGTACACGTGTTTCTTTGTCTATATCTGTCTGCATGTGTGGGTAACCCTGGGTTCACATGTATACTTCCAATCCAGCACCAACAGGGTTCACCTGAGCCTCCCTGCTTCTTAATTCTACCTATCTTTCTGACAGAAACCTGGCTCCCTTTGTCTGCAGGGCGTGTCCCATCGCTCTACGTACCCCCCTTGCCCGTGTAAATGCCAAGCACCCTCCCACCTGCCCCGGCACCACCCTTGCCCCTGCCCAGCCCCCGCCAGGCTGTCTCCTCTTAGAGCCCTTTCAACCTCTGGCATACACCAAGTTGAAGTTCCCCTGGGGGTGAGCATTGTTTCCCGCAGATGTCACTTGGGGTCTTCCCAAGGCGGGGCAGAAAGCACCCTCAAAGGAGCCCGCTTGCTTTAGATGTGATTAGGAGGAGGGCGAAAGCTGCTTCAGAGGGAACCACCTCTTACCCCAGTGAGCTCACAGCGGGGCACGCGTATGCCCTCAAGAAGACACCGGGCCAGTCACTCGTGCACCCCAGTGACCCTGTCATGTGTGCTAGGGCTCTGGCCATCAGCAACAGCTTTTCATTGCACCCAGGTCATGTTGTAGGTAAAGTGAGTTTCTTGAGGCCATGAAAAGAGAGCGTCTATTTTGGTAAAGATGGGGCCTGCAGGCACGCCTCGGCTTGGCTGTCCTGTGAGCACACCTCCCTGCTGCCTTGGGCTCCTTCTGTCCCCAGTCCTCAGTTGCCATGACAGGTGTGGCATGCCTTGTCTGTCATCTGTTCACTGCAGCATTCAGCGTGATTTCTTGTGCGTCTGCGGGGTGGGCCGGGTGCCAGGCCCCGTGCTAGCGGATGCTCCGTGGCAGTGATCATCCACGCCTGCGCCGCCACTGGTCAGCCTAAGCTGGCTGCAGAGGTCAGTTGTTGCCGGCGCTGCTCTGCACAGAGCAGAGAGGTGGAGGTCAGTCGGTAGCCACAACGTAAGCATTGCAAAGCCAGCTGTGAGGCCTCTTAAAAATTATCTCAATTGTGAA
Source organism: Halichoerus grypus (assembly GCF_964656455.1). NCBI lineage: Eukaryota > Metazoa > Chordata > Mammalia > Carnivora > Phocidae > Halichoerus > Halichoerus grypus. The sequence continues at coordinate 212,262,039 of NC_135712.1, forward strand.
TTTCATCTCAATTTTTTTTAATGCTTGTAAATTGCCAGTCATCTTCTGAATAGTCCTGAGCTTTGGAAATGTGATTCAGTATTTCTCTCCTAAAAAGGAACATCTGGCAGCATGTCTTCCCCTGCATCTGTGGTGTCTGATTCTCCTGAGCCTGGTTTTTATGACCACTCTCTTAGGGGAGAGACCCCAGCTCCACTAACACAGGCCCTTGGAAGCCTGGTGGACTCAACTCCTTCCTACTAACTAGCAGGGAAGAGTTTTGTAATCCTGTTTTTGCCCAAGGAGATCAGTTTGGCTGACCAACCCCAGACAGCAGGAAGAAGGCTTTCCTGCTTCGTTGAGAATTCTGTTTGAATTTGTTTTATGCCTCAAGAGTTTGGTCTGAGAAGTCATTTGTGTTGTTTCAGTGTACAGTTGGTTGGTTTTTAGTGTATCCACAGAGTTGTGCAGCCATCACCACAATTAATTTTAGATCATTCCATCACCCCAAAGAGAAACCCCATCCCCATGAGCAGTCACTCACCGCCCGTGCCTCCCCCAGCCCCTGGCAACCAAGAATCCACTTTCCGTCTGCAAGGATTTGCCTGTTCTGGATGTTTCATGTAAATAGAATCATGTACTGTGTGATCTTCTAAGACATTTTCCCATTTGTTTGTCTTTCTTCCAACGATGTTTTAGAGTTTTTGTTAAATGTATTCCCAAGTACTATTCTCTTTGGTGCTGTTATAAATGGAACAACAGGTTTTCATAACTTCATTTTTGGAGTGTTCATTGCTAGCGTATAGATATACACAATTGATACGTGTGTATTGATCTTGTTCCCTGCACCTGACAAGGGTTTTTTCAGATGAGTAGGACCTTAGCACAAAAGTGAGGTTGCCTCTGGTGGCCCAGAATGCTGCCATCCCTGTGCTGCCCCAGGAATAGACCTAACTGTTGGAGTCACAAGGCTTTTTATGCTGATCCTTCCTGTCAAGGCAGATTAGACTGTCCCCACTCCCCGCCCTTTATGAAATCAGCCACCTCACCCACACACACACATGACCAGTATGGACCAGTGGCCCCGTTGAAACCAGGTTTTGAGCCATCGCCCTGCTTCCTTCCCCTTCCTTGTCCTCGGCCTTCCAGTGTTCTCAGCAACAAGGTGAAGCTCTCCAAGCACATCCGGAAAGAGAGAGCAAGCTGGCCATCTGCCACCTTTGATCTTTCACCACAGAACGTGTCTCGTTTCCCAGACATGTGCTGGTAGTACGGAGGCTTCTCCTGGTTACAGATGCGTCCTCTGACCAGACAAGTCCTCCGAGAAAGGGAGACCGGTCCCGGGGGCCTTAATGGGGTGGCTCCCTGACGTTCTCCAGGGCCTGTGAGCCCGGCACAGCTCCTGGCAAGCCGTTGGGTGAGGTGGCCCAGGGGTGGACCAGCCTTGCACTCACTGTCACTTTTGTCTCTCACCTTCGACACCCCCCCGGTCTTTCATTATCAGCACCTTGCCTGGAGCCAGCACTTCCTGCACCTCCCTGGCTCCTCCTCGTCCAAGCCGGGCTTCGGCATTTCGTTTTAACTTGGAAGCAGTTCCCTGGTTCTCCAGGCTCATGGCCACTGAGGTGCAGACCTAGAGTCTTCCCCTGCCCTTGACCCTCTCAGCTTTGCTGCTACCCCCACCTCTACCTCCAGGCAGGCTTGCTTTTTATCTTTGTCTTCTGCTTGTAGAGGAAAAGAGCAGTGGATTCCGGTTGAAGCCGCCAACATTGATCCACGGCCAGGCACCCAGTGCAGGTAGGTGCCCGCCTTTAAGGAGGAAAGTGGAAGGGCTATCTGTCTCACACCCTTCCTGCCTCTGCAGCATCTGTTTGCACAGCTGCCTTAGGCAGCCCAGCCGGCATGCTTCAGGCTCAGCCTGCTCTCTTAGGTCATCTCAGTTACCTGGCACCTGAGCACTGGAAAGCCACTTTAAGGAGCCCATCAGACCAAGGAAATTCTCCCCTCTGTGAGCCCTCCACCACCCTGAGGAGGGAGCAGACTTGGCTTGGTGTGGGGCTCTGCGCCCAGCGATAACACAGTTGGTTCAGGCTATGTCTCCAGAGCATCCCAGCCCCGGCATGCCACAGAGTAAGCCTGAGCACAGTGGCCATGATCCAGTGGCGTGCCACTGGGGAGCAGGGCCTGGCAGTGGTGCAGAGTTGGAAGCATTCTCTCGTGCTTCTTGCCCAATTTGTGTTTGGCAGATGGATTTTCTCAGCGTGGCACTTTGAAAATCAGGTGCAAAGGGTATTTTTATGTGAGCCCGAGCAGAGTCCTAAACTCAGGGGGGCTGCCTCTGGCTCTGTGCTTTCCCTGCACCATCTGTGCTTGATCCTTGAGCCCAGCACTTGAGGACAGCTGTCCCTTGGTTCCCCTATAGCATTACTATACTCAATGAATTAATTTCCGGAAGGCCCCTGAGAGCCCGTACGGGGCTGTGTGTTTCTGCCTACTGTGTCCGAGGGCCGCGGGCAAGCCGACCTCTGTTCTCAGGTCTGCCGAGCCAGAAGCCCAAGGAGCAACAGCGGAGTGTGCTTCGCCCGGCAGTGTTACAAGCCCCACAGCCAAAGGCACTCTCACAGACCGGTAAGAAGTGGCCCTGGTGCCCAGGCTCGCACGACAGGGTGTAGAGTATTCCTGAAGTTGGGCCGGGACAGCTGTGTCTCGACACAGGTGACTTTGGCCATATCTGCTGAATGCACTCAGAAATAGAGTACTGGGGGGGCGCCTGGGTGGGTGTCTGCCTTCGGCTCGGGTCATGATCCCAGTGTCCTGGGGTCGAGCCCTGCATCGGGCTCCCTGCTCAGCGGGAAGCCTGCTTCTCCCTCTCCCACTCCCCCTGCTGTGTTCCCTCTCTCCTTGTCTCTCTCTCTCTATCAGATAAATAAATAAAATCTTTAAAAAAAAAAAGAAAGAAAGAAAGAAATAGAGTGCTGGGGAAGCAATCCTTTAAGTCCCTGGTGAGCCCAGGGAGGACAGCAGGCCCAGGTGACCGCATGCTTTCTGCACACGCCGGCTTCATAAAAGCTGGCTCCCTCCCGAGGGTCTCCAGTCCATCCCAGCACGTTTGCAGGCAAAACTCAGCCCTGTGTGTCTGAGAGACTTGAGGGGTCATTTTGGTTATGTGTGCAATTTCATCTCATCTGCCACCCTTAAGACCTAACTCTTAAACCATATTTCCATGATCTCTGCATAGGTCGTGGTGTTCAGTTGACCCTTAATTTCTTAATACTAATGACCTTTTCTTGTCTTCCTCTTTGTCTCTCCCTATAATTCAAAAATTCTTCATCAGAAGCAATCCAACATCCCACATGAGGGAAATAGTATTTCTAAAGAGTTTCAACAGGAATGCTTTTTTATAAGCTATGCCAACCAATCAGCCAGATTTAAAGCTGTGCACATCATGTGATCTCAACTATTCATAGGGCGAAGTGCATAGAATCAAGATGTTATGAGTAAAAGTTTGTTTTATAAAACTCATAATTGCTCCTTATTCATATATATTCTTTTTCTCTTTTGTACCTTAGTTAGCAGTATCACTTCTAAGTACCCTGAAAATTCATACAATTCTTTGTGGAATAAGCAGTAAGATATTCTCATTTCTGTGAGGTTTTAGTTCTGGGTTCGCTTGGGTTTTTTTAATGTAAGAATTTGTGACTTTCAGTAATGATACCAAATCCTTTTCTTTAAAAAGGAGAAATTACACAATTGGTCTAAATGGTAGAAGGGAGCGCTCGAGGTCCCACACTAAACCCCCGTGACCCCCCACTGTCCTCTTGTCCCGGCAGTCCCGAGCAGCGGCACCAACGGGGTCAGTATCGCAGCAGACTGCACGGGGGCCGTGACAGCGACATCACCCGACAACCCCGCACGGAGAAGTCCCTCCGATGAGGTGCGAGCACTTGAGGTGTGTCTGCTGGGCAGGGAGCACGTGAAACTTCTCGGAGCTTCGCTGAGTGTGTGGACAGTTACCTGCTCTGAGCGGCGCCAGGGTGGGCCCGTGTTAAGGCTTTCTGGATTTGCTCAGCAGTGTGCGTGCGCAACGGCAGCTGATGTCCATAGTTGCTAGAATGCCAAGGATGGTCTGTCCGCCGTTCCAGACTGCTGCACTGCCCGGGCCCAGCACCTCCCCGCTGCAGGGGTGGGGCTGGCGTGCCCACGGGCACTCTGCCCGCTGGCCTCTGGGACGTCCCTAGGGCCGGAGGAATGGCTGTCATTGATGAGGTCTTGTGCCGTTTTATATGGAGAGATGTCTCCCCTCCCTGTTTCCACACCTGAACAGCTCGGGGATTCATATATGTGGGCCCGTTCTAACTGAAGAAAGCTGCCTGGGGGGTCAGCTCAGAAATTTTTTTTTTTTTTTTTGAGCAAAGTCTAGGGTTCTGAGATTTCGTAGGCCAAGAGCATGTGTTTGCTAGCAGTATTGCCCAGCCGCTGAAAAATGAGGGGCATGTTCTGAAGAGCCTGCGTTTGCGGGTGGCAGAGGCAGATTTGACATGCGAGTCGCAGCACCACACCAAGGCTTCCGGACACAAAGCCGGGTTGCACGTGTGTGTTTATTTCTACTCGGCCATTTTGGCAGCTAAACTGCTGCCTGAGGTTCTGTACCCTCCACCTCCCCCACACTCCCCGGAGATGTTGGAGCGCACATGGTAGAAATGATCGGCTACAATTCATTTTTAGAACATCCCTGAGCCCACCACGCCCCCCCACCCCACCCCGACCTTCAAACCAATTAGCAGAATTAAAATTAGGAACCATCTCTGCAGCCTGCTGCTGCTGGGAAACTTGGATAGCTAGGGCGGCCAGCGCAGCGGGTCCGCTGCACGGCTGTGAGCTGGAAGGAGGCCGAGAAGCGGCCCGGCCCCGCCACTTCCGCGTCCCTGGTGATGCGAGGGCAGGCCAGGCCTGGGCAGCACCCGCCGCCCGGGGACCCGCGCCACAGGAGAGGCGGCAAGCAGATGGAATGGCGGGAGATGGCCCATCTCGCTTCTCGGGGCTAACCTGTCACTTCTTTTCAGTTGTCGTCTTGTTTGTGTTTCTAACTAGGAGAAAGAGCCCCAGAAAAATGAGTCTAGCGATACTTGTGAGGAGGAAAACTGTGAGAAAAAAGAGCAAGTTGCACAGCAGGCGTTTGTGTTCGGGCAGAACCTGAGGGACAGAGTCAAGGTGTGTGATCAGGGGCCTGGATTGAGCGCTGGCACTCAAGAGCCCGGTCTGTTCTGCCTCCTCCGGGTTCATCAACGGGAACTCCGCTTTTCCTTACAAAGGGCGGGGAGGTGGAGGCAAAGAATGTGCCTGTGGGCTCCTGTGGCTCGTGGTGCTTCCGGTGGCTTCTTGTTTTGCATGCCTTCCATGCTGCACTGCTCCACTCCCGGCACACTCCCTGGCAGGCTCCCTCTTTCTCCCGGGAGCAGGGGACAGGGAGGCAACCGAGCATGCCTGTCCCTGAGAACCAGCGTTTTCGTAGCAAAGGAGACAGCATGATCCGATGCTTTCAGCGTTGCCGGAGAGATTGTTGTTGCCTAACTCGTGGGCTTCTCTGTCCTGGCACTAAGCAACATTTAGACTGGCTCATTCTTAGTTGTTGGAGGCCTGTCCTGGGTGTTCTAGGATACTGGGCAGCATCTCTGGCCCCCACCCTCCAGGTGCCAGGAGTATCCCCCGCCCCCCGTTGTGGCAACCAAAAGTGTCCCTTAGTAGTGCTGAGGGTTCCCTTTGGGACCAAGTCACCCTTAATTGAGAATTATTACCTTATTTTTTTAAGGTAGGGCAGGTGGGAAAAGAATTTTTCTCTCCCACCGGAGGCAATAGCCTCTGTCCCCTCCTGGCTGCCCTCAAGGGCTATTGGTGTAGTCTGGGGACTTTGAGTCGGGGGGAGAGCATCTGGCAGTGGCGGGGAGTCTGGGCTCTGGACCCCGTGCGCTGGCGCTCTGGGAGACCAGGATGGAGCAGCACTACCTTTCCAGCCACCGGGATGGAGCGTCCCTCTGTGCCATTTCCAGCAGAGCAGCTCGTCTGGCAGGAGCTCCTTTAAAAGCCTGAGAGATAGCATCAGTGGCTGCATCTGGGGACGTCTGTGGTTGTCACAACTAGGGTGTAGGTACTACTGCCATCCGGTGGGTGGAAGCCGGGATGCTGCCCAACAGCCCACGGTGTCAGGGCGGCTTCCCCACGAGAACGATCCAGCCCCCATGTCAGTGATGCTGAGGGGGAGAAACCCTGAAAAAGGGGAATGAAAGTCTCTCCGGCACATAGAAAACATCAGGCTGTGCCATTTGTTTTCTCCTTTGGTGCTCACTGTCCAATAGAAACACAAATCCCCAGGGGTGAAAAATAGGCATTGCTGTTGCATGGCTTTAGCCAAAGTAATGAGTCCCTTGGGGGCTGCTCGCTCCAGGGAGGAGGAAACAAGAGAATGAAGGGCCTTGAGATCCACCTGTGCTGGGGAGCAGGGGCCTGGCCTGGGCCGTCAGGTCGATTCTGTTCCTAGAGCTTAGGGGGACGGCTGCCTTGAAATTGGGATGGAGGCCACATCTTAAGGAGGCCCAGGGCTCACGTGATCTGTGGTTTCACAGTTACATGCCAGCTTCTCGGTGGGGGAGACCTCTTGGCACCCCGAGCTTCTGCTTTCTCACTCATAGGATGAGGTGAATGATACCCACCTCTCAGGGTTCGATGATATATTTAACAGAGCTGGCGCGGCAGTCAGCTAGCATAAAAGAAGCCCTCGAGAAACGATGCTTTTATTATATTTATAATAAACCCCTTAAAATATCAGATTTGGAAGCGTTCTGTGACCTCTCATTACAGAGTATTGGTGGAAAGGGCAATAAGATGCCAACCTGAGGGTTTTGTTGTTTTTTTTTAACAAGGTAGAAGAAGTTTCCTGATGCCTTATGAACTGTTTTTCTATCTTAACTGTTAAATGGTGAAGTTGATTACAGCCCCCCCACCTCTGTGTGTACGTGTGTACACACACACACACACACACACGCTGTGCCATATGGCCTAGGGGTACAGACAGGCTGAGCTGTAAAGATCCTGAACAGGCGGTTGTCTGAGCAGTAAGTGTTGCCTCTCTGTTCCCCAGTTAACAAATGAGAACACTGAAGTAGCTGACATGGAGAATGCTGGACACCCCAGTTCAGAAACACCAACTGCGACCAACTATTTCCTTCAGTATATCAGCTCCAGGTGTGTGTCTTGGGCCTGGTGCCCAGCCTCAGAGCAGCCCAGGGTCGTCCATCGCTTTGAGCTTGGGGCCCGGGGAGGAGGCAGCAGCTGGACCAGGAGCCAGCCTGGTCCTTCGTGGGGGGGGGGGGGGGGGCAGGATGGAGGTGGGGGTGGGAGGAAGCAGATTTCACCAGAATCCTGGATACCCCCTGGCTCCTCGCTTTATTCCCACTCTGGGCACAGCTGTGGAGTGGCCAGGATGGTGTGCTTCAACAGACAGACAAGGCAGGACCCAAGTTCTGCTTGGCCTCAGAGTGACCTCTGTCACCCAGATCTCATGCCCAGAGCAGAACCCAGCGGGCCAGTGGCTGCTTGGCTGCCTCCTGTTACCTGCCAGGTTCCGGCCTGTGGGGACCCCTTACCCTGGATTGGGCTCGCCGGTGGTTAACACTGCTGGTGGTGGTGCTCACTAATGGCCTGGGTGCCCCATGGATATTTCAGAGAGAAAGTGTGTCCCTGCCTAGGAGACAGGCCAGTAGAGTGCATAGAACTGGGCATGGACTTCAGAGAGGCCTGGCATGAATGTTGGTGACCTCACACTTGGCTCCCTGGATCCTGATTAGCAAAGTGCATTGGATATTGTTTTAAAGACACGTTTTTTGCACTGCAGCATTTCCCAAATTGGGATGCACTTAGAGCTGTGACATCTTAAACTGGACGAAATGTGATGGTGACAGCAGCTCCAAGGTCATCCAGTGTTACCTGCCAGTGGCCCAGGGGTGGGCGGTGTCCCCTCCTTTGTGCAGGCCAGGGACTGGTGGGTTCTTTCGGGGAAGTAGGTGGTGCCTGGTCTGACCTCTGTGATCAGCCTCTCTCAGGCGCTGTCCTCATGCACCCCGATGGTGACACCCGCCTCGAGGAGGTCAGGGATGACAGGTGGCCATCAGGCATGTCACGTAGTGCCCGCCCACATGCAGTGGGCCCCTGGCTCCGAGGCTTGTGAGCACCTGTCCTTGGCATGCCGGGCCCGTCCCCCAGAGGGGAGGCTGAGCAGTGCCCACAGCTGTGCTTTCTGCCTTACCCACTCTGACCGTGCACACGTGTGTGCAGCTCCTGCGAGTGTGCCCGCTGCCTCCCCCGCTCCCATGGGGTGCCCACACCCACAGCATGCCTTCTCTTCAGTTTAGACAACTCGACCAATAGTGCCGACACCGCCAGCAACAAATTCGTGTTTGGCCAGAACATGAGCGAGCGTGTGCTGGTGAGTGGCCCCTGTGGGGACTGTTTTTCCTGGGGCCCCAGGGCAAGGGACATGTGCATGTGGCTGCCACCTTGTCTCCTATGAAGTGGGGATGCTTCCAGTTGCAAGAGAAAGAAGACCCCGCTCAGACTTGGGGGCAGCGTTGTTGCCCCAGGAGGCTCTCCAGGAGCTGGTGTTGGAGCTTCCTGCCATTCTTCTCTGCCAGCTAGCTTAGCCTCGTCCTAGGACAGGCTTCCCCGTAAGTCGGGCCGTGCTTCCTGCTGGCTGAGGCCAGCTGCAGTGATAATCATCTGACTGGAATGCTGAGCCACCTCTGGAGCCACGGGAGTTCAGCACCCCTGTCCCTGACCATGAGGCTGCAGCATGGAGGGGGCTTTGGGGAGGTGGCCTTGGAGGGGCCCCTGCAGAGTGTCCCAGGTGTCTCCTGCACGCACCATGGCCACGCTGTCTCCCCTCCCAGAAAGCCTGGCCAGCTTGGGATGGGGTTCTAGAATTGTTTACCTGCTTCCTTATTTTTGTTCCTTTTCTTTCCCTGTCGAATGCCTAGGATCCCTTTGTGTCCTTTGTGAGTGTGGTTAAGGAGCTGTTTCATCCCACTTCATTATTTCCGTCTTTGTCTCAGTCTACATTACATTAAGGAGCTTCCTGCTGCTTTTCTCGAGCATCAATACTGTCCTTTTCCTGTTACAACGAAGTGGTCCAAGAGCTGCCTCACACAGAGATAAACAGCTGGTGGCACGCACCTCCCCGAGATGTCGGGGGAGGCCCCACTTGGGGACTCGGAGGGCAGTTCGTCTAGAGCAGAGAAGGGTGGATTTGGGAGGGCCAAGCTGCCTGCATCGTGAGGGCGCTTTTCTGTAGGTTTTACCACCACATGATGCTCAAGGATCGTTGTGTGGAGATGGCCCCAGGCTGGAACGCACCCCCTGCAGAGGGGTTATCTAGTCTCATCTGCCGGGTCTGGGTGGGTCCCCAAAGCCGTGAAGGAAAGGCCGTCTGCAGAAAAAAGCCCTCTGCCCGGGAGACGGTGCCGAGAGCCGCCATCCCAGCAGAGGGGCTTCCTGTTCCACGGCGGCCGATCCACGAGGAGCACCCAAACATGCTCTCCTCCCCGTGTGCTTCCGTCTCCCTGCAGAGCCCACCCAAATTAAATGAAGTCAGTTCAGATGCCACCAGGGAAAATGCAGCTGCTGAGTCCGGGTCCGAGTCCTCATCCCAGGAGACCACCCCCGAGAAAGGTATACTGCGGTCCCACCACCTCGTGGGAAGGGTACCACGTGACGGGCACTGTCCATCCACACCCCCGCCCAGGAGGGACATGGGCCCCAGCTCATGGCAGCCACCGGGGCAGAATTGGAAAGCCAGGGGCGCTGGTTTTGAGCAAGCAGAGAGGGGACGTGTTCATCCTAAAACAGAGAGGCCGTGGCGCTTCAGGATGACTCGGGGGATAGGGTTGTTGAGGTGGCTGTCCCTCTCTTCCTTCTTGCCCTGAGGTGGGGGAGGGGAGTTTCCCTTTGGTGCTCTGTGGGTGGACTTTCTCTGCTGTCCTCCTGTCCTCTACCGAGTGAATGGCAGTGGGAAATCCGGAGCCACGCTGGCTACTAGCTCCCAGATGGTCTCCCCACAGCATCCGGGGCCAGATTGCTGTTACGTTTGGGGTCCGTTCCACGTCCCAGGAGCCGGCACCCTTGAGGCAGAGCCAACCCCTTTGTTCTGTCTCCTGTGACACACACACACACACACACACACACACACACACACACAGGCAAATAAATAGTCAATGTCGTTTAGCTAATAACATTTCAGAGTCCCTGGCCGAGTCAGCAGCCGCCTACACCAAGGCAACAGCACGGAAGTGTTTGTTGGAAAAAGTGGAAGTCATCACCGGGGAGGAGGCGGAGAGCAACGTGTTACAGGTGAGGTGGGCCTGGCCGGGGGCATCTGGCTCCGGTGGGCCTCCTGGCCCTCAGGTGGTGGTGTGAGAGGCCAGCCGTAGCCCCCAGCCTCTCTGTGCACCACCCTCCGGGACCTTGTGGCGGGGCTTCTAGAGTTCAGTGAGCGCTAAGGGACTTCGAGTCTCGCTTTCTTTTTGAGCAGAAGGATCTGTTTTTGAGGCATTCTCGATAGTTCGGGGAGAAACTGTTGTAAATGCACCCAGAATGAACGGCTGTGATTGGTCACACTGGCACCCCATGGTGTTTTATTAGGGAACCGGGATCCCAGATGCACCCCAAACTTGCCCTGCCTTTCCTCTGCGTCTTGGGGCAACACGTCCACTTCAGTGGGCCTCATTCGTCTGCTTTGCATTGTTGTGTGCATGCATGTGTGTCCGTGAGCTGCATGTGTAGAGCACTGGAGAGTTTCTGATGTGGCATTTTTAGAAGTACTACTGCTTCTGCCCACTCAGCACTGCTGTGAAATCCATACAAGCGAAGAGAGTGACTTGGTAAAGATCTGCACACTCTGAAGGGCCAGGCGTGGTCTCTGTTGCGTATTCTTTTTTTATCTATAGAACAGCTTTATTGAGATGGAACACGTATACTATGGAATTCCCTCTTTAAAGTGTGCGTTCACGTAGTTATGCTGCTGCCACCGCCATCAGAAAAGAACATTTTAGTCCCCAGAAAAGAAACTGCCATCGGCAGTCATCTCTCATGCCCTCCCCGGCCCCTGCGAGCCCCCTTCCCGTCGTGGATGAGCCTGTTCTGGACGTGTCCCCATGTGGACTCACACCCCGTGTGTCCTTCTGTGTCTGGTTCCCTCCTGAGCCTCGTGGGCTTGGGGTCCGTCCCCGGGGCCGCACCGAGTGACGTGCGTGGAGGGACATTCAGGTTTCCAGCTTTTAGCTAGTGTGAATCGTGCTGCCGTGGACATTGTGTATAGGCTGGTGTGTGCAGATGCGAGTCCTTTCTCTTGGGTAGATCTTGAGGAGTGGGGTGTCTGGGCCGCACGGCGATTCCACACGTAACACTGTGAGGGACACGTTTCCGCGGCAGCCGCGCCATGTGTCGTTCCCCCCAGCCGTGTGTGAACTGACTGTCCACCAACCGCCTGCCCCCCCGCCCCCCCGGGCACCTGCTGTTACCTGGCTTGTGATGCCATCCTAGCGAGTGCGAGGTGGTATCTCATGGGTATCTGGTTTTTATCTTCGTTTCCTTCCTGATTCTTTCGTGCTCCTCTGACAATATAAAATTCATCTTAGGTGGAGGACAGGACACAAAACTGGCCAAAGGGCTAGATGTGCCCCTTCGGCCATCGTTGGCTGACCCCTACCTAGTAGCTCACTCAGGCTAGATCGAGGCTCCCCAGGGTTTGTCCACACCAGTGTCCACCCAGCCAGGGCCCCGCTTACCCAGAGGGCCGCCTTGTGTTCCAGATCCAGTGTAAGCTGTTTGTCTTTGACAAGGCCTCGCAGTCGTGGGTGGAGAGAGGCCGGGGGCTGCTCAGGCTCAACGACATGGCATCGACCGATGACGGGACGCTCCAGTCCCGACTAGGTGAGCTGCAGTGCGGGGTCTCTGGAGAGGGCCCGGGATGGCACAGAGTTCCCAAGGCCCAGGAGGGCAGGATCCCCACGCAGGTCCCCACTGGAGAGCCCCAGCACTGGCGGCCTGTAGGCGCAGGCCCCATCCCAAGGCTCTCGCTGCCAGCTCTTCTGTGACTCTCCTCTTTGTGAGTGTGACAGTAGATGAAACAACTCAGCAGCTCTTGGACTTGTTTTCTTTTTTTTTTTTTTTTTTTTTTTTTTTTTTAAAGATTTTATTTATTTATTTGAGAGAGAGAATGAGAGACAGAGAGCATGAGAGGGAGGAGGGTCAGAGGGAGAAGCAGACTCCCTGCCGAGCAGGGAGCCCGATGCGGGACTCGATCCCGGGACTCCAGGATCATGACCTGAGCCGAAGGCAGTCGCTTAACCAACTGAGCCACCCAGGCGCCCCTTGGACTTGTTTTCTAATAATCAAAGTGCTGGTGGTTTTATGGTGGAAAGGGAAAATAAGAAATCAAACAGCCCTATACAGCCTGTGGTCCTTGTCATAGACCTTCCCCCAGCCTGTCCCAGCTACTCCACGTGTGCTTCGGAGGTGGGCCCAATGGGCACAGAGGGCTTGGGGAGTGGACACAGGGAGATCTGGTCAGCTGGAGCCCAGGACCCCACCCCGCAGCCTCCCTGAGCTGGCCCATGCTGCTCCGTCTGGGGCCATCTGGGGGCCCAGGTTGGGATGGGGAGAAGTGGGCTGGTGGGAAGACAAGGTGTCAGCATGTCCACAAGGTCAGGGCACTTGCGGGGAGGATGAGCTCTGATAAACCAGGCAGGCTGACAGCGGCCTTGGGTAGATGTGATGTGTACTTCCGGAGAAGGAAGAAGGTCTGTACCCTCTTTTTCTCCACCATATGTTGCTCTTGGTCTGTCTTTGTCTCCCTCTTGGGAGCTCTAAGCAGCCATTGGGCCTCAACCTTTTTTCTAAGCAAACTGCAGAGTAGGGGCTGGGCTCAGCCTGTGAGTGGGGCCAATCGGGGCATCAACTTCTAGACAGTGTGTCATAAAGAAAGTGCACACAGCCCCCAAATGTCACTCTCTGGCCCTGCCTCCAACCTAATCATCCCCCTTCCAAGGGAGCCACCATCCTGGCATCTCCCCGTGATGGACGTGGCCATGGGGGAGCTGGGTGGTACAGGGCTGGCCCCCAGTGTGGGGGGTGCTGTGGCTCAACAGACTGGTGGGCAGCTTATGTGGACCTTGAGAGAATTGTGGGATTTCACCCTTGTGGTGTTTTCATTCCAGAATGTGTCCGTTCTCATAGCTGGCTGTGGGGTGGGGGTCAGGGGCCAGGGCTGAGTGGCCTTGTCGGTTGCAGTGATGCGGACCCAGGGCAGCTTGCGACTGATCCTCAACACCAAGCTCTGGGCCCAGATGCAGATCGACAAGGCCAGTGAAAAGAGCATACGCATCACAGCCATGGACACTGAGGACCAGGGCGTGAAGGTTTTCCTGATCTCAGTGAGTAGCCCTGGGGCCGGGACAGGCTACTACCGACCTCTTGGGGAAAGGAAGTGCCTGAACAGAGCCCTGGACAAGCGCTGTGCCCTCCTGAGCTCCCACAGGAGGGAGGTTCCCGGGCACACCCAGTCAGGCCACTGTGGGCCTGCACTAAGTCCTGCCCCTCTGGGGGGGGTGCTCTGTGGTGCAGCGGTCGGCACTCTGAGGGTGTGGGCCATGGAGCGAAGAGGGAGGCCTCTAGGCCGGCCAGTGTCCAGACGGATCGGTGGCAGAGAGACAGGAGTGGGCCTGCATCACCGAGTGCCATCCCAGCTGCAAGCTCTGCGAGCCGCTGGGAAGAACGGTCCCTGGGGCCCCAGGAGCTTCAGTCTGCTGTCCCTGAGCTTGTTGAGGAGAGAGGGTCGGGCTCTGGCCCAGACACAGCCCGGGGCTTATGGCTTCCACCACAGGAGGGCAGCAGCCACCCTGACCAAGAGATCTTCCAACCCACCACTTCCCTCTGCCTGCCCCAGGCCAGTTCCAAGGACACGGGCCAGCTGTATGCAGCCCTGCACCACCGCATCCTGGCCCTGCGCAGCCGTGTGGAGCAGGAGCAGGAAGCCAAGATGCCTGCCCCTGAACCTGGGGCAGCCCCGTCCAACGAGGACGACAGTGACGAGGACGTCCTGGCTCCATCGGGGGCCACTGGAGGCGGTGAGCCAGTGGTCCCGGCCCTGGAGGGGATGGGGAGCCTGACCCAAGGGGCTGGGGCTCCACCCAGGGTGGGGACCTGACGGTGAGGCCGCTGCTTCCCAACAGGTGCTGGCGAGGAAGGGGAGGGGCAGACAGCCGGAAGCACATAGCGCCGGGAGCCGGCTGCCCACGAGCCTGCTGCTTTGTCCGTCTGTCTGCCCGCCCGCCCGCCCCGCCCCGCCAGCAGTGTGGAGGCGCGGGGCTCGGGAACCACACTCCCCGCTGGGTTGGCCACAGTTCGGATCCGCATGTCCCGTTCAGAAGCAGACTCGGGAACTGCCTGAATGTGGTTTGGGACACGAGACCTCATCATATTGATGAGCAAAACGAAAAAGAACATTTCTTCCCTCCCCTCCTTTGAATTGAAATGGCACATTAAGACTTGTCACGGCTTCTCACTGGGACTGGGACACCTTGTTTCTTCACCCCTCTCTCCTCATGTCCCCGGCCTCTCTGCCGCCGCCCATCCAGGCCACCGGGTCTGTCCACACAAGTATAAACACTGGGCCTGCTGGACGCTCTGTTAACTACCGTATTTCCAGTTTCCCACACTCTGATTTGGGGCTTATATTTTTAGATTTTTTCCCCCAAGGCTTTGTGTTTGGTTTCTTAGGTTCAGACTCTCCTGTGCATTGAGTGGGTGCAGCTCTGTCCTGGGCCACATCTTCCTCCTCCCCCCTGGGCTCCTGGCCTCTGTGCTGTGCTGGGAGTCAGCCCCCCCCACTTTGTTCCCCACCCAGGGTTGCTCCAGGCCCAGTCGTGGGGTATTGAGGTGTTGGGCCCCAGACCTGGAAAGAGCTTATCTAAAAAAGGGTCACTGGACCTGGGTGGGTCTCCACCCACCCTCCTGCCTTTTCCCATCATGTCGGTCACCCATCATCTGGCATCCAGAGGCAAACCTTCCTGCTGCTGGCCATTCCTTGCCCAGCCCTGGACGACGTCACTGCCCCAAGACCATCCAGGACCAGGGGCCCCTGTGAGAGGCGGAGGGGGCAGGGGGCTGGTTCCAGGCAACCGGCCGTCTCCCACACTTGCAGCACACACAGGAGTGGGTGCCGTGCCCACCACCACCCTGGAGCATGGCCAGGAGCCAGCCCGGCTTCACCCACCTGGGGTGGCCTGTGAAGAAGGGCCCTGTGCACAGGGCTCCGAGGGATTTCCGAGCAAAGTGCCCAGCCCCGCCCTCGGGGTGAGCGGAAGGCCTTGTCTCCACAGCTGTGCCACCCACACCTCGGGTCGGTTGTGTGCAGCCTGAGCCTGAGCCGTGGGAAGACACCAAAGGCCCTCCCAGCAGATCCAGTCACACTTCTCTGCTTTAAGCCTTAGCCAACTAGTGACAAGTAAAACCAGATAATGCCCATGTGTTTTGGAACATTTATGTAAGATTGTCATATGAAATGTATTTGGGAACTACATTAAAACTTTTAACTAAAACCCTGGCCTCCTGCATGCCCCAGGGGCCTCAGGAAGCCAGACAGACTGGCCAGGAACAGCCTCCACTTCCCAGAGCCACCTGGCCTGTCTGCGGGCCCCTGGCCCCTGCCCCACACTCCACGTCCAGGCAGGTGACCAAACTTGGCTGCCTTCCAAGACTGGCCGCCTCCCTGCTGAGCTTTGCTTCACAGAAGAGCTGTTTGCTTCCCTGCAAACAGTGGCTCCTGGGGGGAGGGGGGAGGGGAGTCTGCACAGCATGGACAGGGAGGGCCTTGCTCCCTGGGGTCCTGAGCCAGTGACCCATCCTTGGAAACTTTGTCCCACTTGTACCTGGTGGCCAAGCCGGGTCCTCGGAGACCTGATCCAGCCAGTCCTGGGGCATTCACCTCAGGGGCTGCCTGGCTGGAAGCCCAGGTGAGAGAGGCCCTGGCTCGGGGGGGCCAGGGTGGGGGTCCTACGCTACGGGGGCGGGGCTGGCTGAGCAAATGTGCACGGCTCACAGCTGCCAGGCGCTGGTCATCATGGCCACAAACTCCTCGTCTGTGTCCACGGAGGCGCTCACGCCGCTGTAGTAGTCCTGGAATTCAGCCAGCGTGACCTGGGGGCAGACAGGCTCTAAGTAGGGACCAGAGACCCGGGCAGAGGGGGTGGGGGGTGTCTGTGGGCACCCACCTGCCCGTCCTTCTCAGAGGAGTCAAAGTTGTCCAGGAAGCGGCGGAGCACCTCCTCCTCGGTCCACTCCCCACTTCGCACCTTGGGGTGGGCGCGGCCACTGTACACCCCCCGGAGGTCATCCACGGTCACCACACCATCCCCGCTGCGGTCCAACTTGGCAAACGCAGCTGCAATGACCTCCTCCCGGGCCTGGGACATGGGGGGCTGGAAAGGAGCAGGTCATGACTGGGGGGGTCTAGTGCGGAGCACCAGGGCTTCCAGGCATCCAGGGTCAGCGCTGACACCAACAAGCCCACGGAGAGCTCGTCAGCACCCCCCAGACAGCAGGGCAAAGGGCCTCACCCGCAGGGCCCTCAGGAACTCCTCCAGGTCCAGCATCCCGCTGCCATCACGGTCCCAGCGCCTGCACACGCCCTCCGCTTCGGCAGTGTCCAGCACCAGCCCCAGCTCAGCCAGGCCCCGCTGGAGTTCCCCCGAGTCCAGGGATCGGCTCCTGTCCCGGTCCAGGCGGCGGAAAAACCTGAGGGGCGTGGGGTGCAGTTAAAAAGTGGCCCCTGGGGCTGGGGGTCAAGAAGATTCAAGGGGACAGCTCACCTGGCCAGGCCCTGGATGCCCAAGACCCCTCGGGACAGGCACTGTGCCCGGAGCTTCTCCACGGTGGCGTCCGCAGCATCCATGCCGGGTCAGGCTGGCTGGGCAACTGGCTGGAGGAGAGTTCGAGGAAGGACTCCGACTCGGCTGACCAGGCTGTGGTCCGGTGCCGCAAGCCTGCCCTGGCCAGCTACCTGCTCACCTGGCCTTCAACTGTACTGGAGTCCAGACGGCCACTCCTCTGGCTCCTGCCCACTCTGCCCAGCGTTGGCAGCGCGTCCTGCCTAGCAAGCCTGTTGCTAAGGGATGGTGGCTCAGGAGACTGGGCGGGGCCCCAGCTGTAACCCACACTGTGCCAGGGCCTCACAGCCCCGGGGGGCAAGGGGGCAGGGCCAAGAGGGACAGGCCAGTGCTTTTGCTGGCCCCACTGCCCACCCTCTGCCCTGCTCACTCCCAGCCTCACAGTGCCCACGTCTGGGATAGAGCCAGACCCAGACGGGGATTGGGGGTGGTCCCCTTCCTGGCCACAAGGAGGAGGGGTGGGCCACAGCCCTAAATGGCCAGAGCGTCCCTGACGGAGAGAGGCAAGGCCATGCCGAGGAGGCTTAAGACCCAATTCCTATGTGACCTGGAGCAGCTCCCCTCCCCTCCCTGGGCTCCACGGGTCCCCTTGCTTGGTGTTCAGACCAGTGTGGCTGAGCCAGCACGCAGCAGTCTTACAGACTGTTTCAGCATTAAGTCAGACAAAGCAGTTCCTGGTAGTTATTCAGGGGCCAGTGTGGGATTTCTGTTGATGTGGGTCTTTCGGTGGTTGGTTTCTCAGTTCTCAAACACTTGGTGGTTTTGCTCCTAACAAGCTGGGGGAGCCAGGGGACTGCAGTACCAAGCGAAGAAGTGGCCCTGGCCCCCCACGCCATCCAAGAAGCACCGAGGCCATCATCACAGAAGGCCTCTGATCAAGTCATCGACTAAGCGTTACACCAAACGACAGGATTGAAAATGACGCTGGATTTCCCAGGGCCTAAAACGTGGACCCCGTTTGGGGACCCATCTGCTGCAGAGACCCAGAGGTCACCAGAGGCTTTTCAAAGCCTGGACTTAGACACTGTCAGTGTTAGGAGAAACTGCAGTGACATTCTGGTGGCTCACTGCAGTCCATAACTCTTCGAGTAGGCAGAGAACTACTCCATTGTGTTTTTCATGAGGATTACAAAAATCAGTTTTTTCCATAGAAAAGTGTAAAATATAACCATAGTTATTGTAACTCTGTTTTGGCATCTCCTCATCTTGAAGAGAATCAGAATGTTAACAGTAACCCCTCCAGAAACTGGAAGTGGCCCAGGCCCTCCCAACCCCGAGGCCGGTGTACTTCACCCCCCTGAGCCTCACTTTCCAGAGCTATAAAATGGGGCCAGCCTGGGCGGCAAAGACTAGACACCAGTGCCTGTGACTGTCACTTGTGTCTCCCTGCCCAGCAGGACCCCACCGGGCCACCTCTCCAGCCCCCACACAGGAAGAAAGGAGGAAGGACCAAGGCCAGGAAATCATCCGATTTATTCTTAAGCTCAGACAGGCCTCAACCTGCGTTCTCTTCGTACAAGCAGCCCCCCTTATTCATCCAGAGAAAATGGGGCCATTGTTACTGCACTGAGGGGTCACTGTTAGATGCCAGGCAGGCAGGCTGCACCATCCTGAGGGCTGGGGACGGACCCCGACCTTTCCAGGCCAAAATGGGCCCTGCCCCTCAGTGGTTCCTGGTGTGACAGTTCCCTGAGTAAGGAGGTGGGAAAAGGGCTAGCGTGGGACCAGGCTGGGCACTTCGGCTGGGCAGAGAAAGGCACAGGGTTCCCTGGTTTGATTTAAAAAATAATAGCACCCTGAATGTCTCTGGCCAAGAAGGGCAGCATAGAAATAAGGAGTTTAAAAATAAATTCTCTAGGGAATATAAAAAAGGAGCGGGCTGCTTGCTACAAAAGCTGAACTGGCTGGGGCCTCATCAGATGTGCTAGGGGCCCCCAGCTCCCTTCAGGGCCCACAAACCCCATCCTGTTCCTACCGAGGCCCCAGGGTGCACCTGGCGCTAGCGATGAAGAAAAGCCCTGCCTCAGGTAGCTTACACTCTGATGACAGGACGTCCCGTGAAGAAAACAGAATGGGTAAGAGCAGGGGACGGGGTTACTTCAAATAAGGTAGGCAGGGAAGGCCCCCCCTGAGGAGGTGACATCTGAGCAAAGATCTGAGTGACAAGGAACGGGGCATGTGACATCTGGGGGAAGAGCAGTCTAAGCAGAGGGAACAGCCAGTGGAAAGGCTGAGGGATGCCTGAGTTTTCCCCGGGGCAGCACAGCCTGGCCGCCAGCATGTCAGCATGTCTCACACGCACGCTCTCCCTTCTGGGTTAAACGTTGAGGGAAGGACAGAGTTAGGGGAAAGAATCTAGGATTCAAAATGCATCTTCATACAGCCACTGCAAAACAGCACAAGGCTTCAGATTCCCAATTCTGGTCTGGGATGAAGAATAAGAAAAAGCTTTAGCCTAGGATGAGGGATGCTTCAGAAGGAACGAAGATCAGGGCAGGGGGAAAAGGGGGAGAAAAACTTGATACATCTGCCCCCACGAGCAAGAGAGATCTCAAACTCAGATGCTTCAGGGGCCAGACATCCAGCCCTAAGAGAGATGAGGGAGCCAACTGGACCTCACACTTTGGCTAAAGAGGGTATCCTGAGCTCAGATCCAAGCAGGCATGGCCAAGACTGAAGCCAGAAGTCCGGGTTTTTGTGAAATGTTGCCAATTTTTCAACAAGTTGATTGATGTAAAGTTTTGTTTAAAAAACAAAACAAGGGACGCCTGGCTGGCTCAGTTGCTAGAACATGCGACTCTTGATCTCAGGATTTTAAGTTCAAGCCCTACATTGGGTGTAGAGATTACTTAAAAATAAAATCTTAAAAAAAAAAAAAAAAACCTGTCCAGGCTAACCATATGCCTTTGGCCCTTGGGCTGCCTGCTTGAAACCTATGACTTTTTAGCAGGTTTGATGCTTGGAAAGGATTATGGCTCTGCCACGGGGTCCCCTCTGGGACACGGGTGACCCCCGAGGACACCCACAGCAGTGGAACTCTGTCTCCATTGTGAAATCTGTGCTCCAGGGCTCACACAGTGGTCCCAAACACTGCAGGCTGGAGGTGGTCCCTGTCCTCCTCTTCCCCAGTACTGTTGGCAAGGCGTGGACTGGGCCCACCAGGGAGTGGGTGGCTGGGGTCTCTGGTTGGCAGGGGCCCCAGGCGTTCAGCCTCCGCCAGGGCAGCCAGCAGCCCGGCCAGGGGCGGCCGGCGACGGCAGATGTCCTGCAGCAGCTCCGCCCGGGGCTGCAGCTGCCCAATGAGCTCATCCCTCTGACGCACAGCAGCCTGCAGGCTGCGGACAGTGGCCTCGGAGGTCAGCAGCTGCTCCTGGAGAGCGGCAAGCTCACTGGCAGAAGGCAAGACAGGGCAGTTATGGTACTGAGGGACCAGCAATTCTCCTCCTCCCTGCCCCTGACTTCCCGGGGCTCCCCATCACCATCAGGATAAATGCCAAGCTCCTCACCACTGCTTCAAGACCCCCTTGTTATGGACTGAATGTGTCCCCTCAAAATCTTATGTTGAACCCCTAGCCCCCATCCCCAGTGTGATGTATTTGGAGATGGCGCCTTTGGGATGAGCTCATGAGGGTGGGGCCCTCATAGAATTAGTGCCCTTGTAAGAAGAGACACCAGAGAGTTTGCTCTCTGGCCATGTGAGCACACAGCAAGAAGATGACAATCTGCAAGCCAGGAAGAGAATCTGTCACCAGGAACTGAATCTGTCGGTTGGACTTTCCAGCCTCCAGAACTGTGAGGAGAAAATTTCAGTTGTTTAAGGCCCCCAGCCTGTGGTATTCTGTAATGGCAGCCAAAGAAGACGAAAACTCCCTAATCGCTCCCCTGCAATTCCCTTGTCCCCTACATCTTTTCCTATTTGTTGTTCAGCTTAGATGGCTCCTCTTCCAGGAAGCCTTCCATCTAGGCCCACTCAACCCTATGTGCCCTTCCATCACGACCCCAACTACCCCATGTTGTAACTGCCTAGTGATGTGCCTGCCTAAGGACTGTGCTAGTAGGTCTCACTTACGTGCTCTAGCGCCCAGCACAGTGCCTGACACACAGTAGGTACTCAGTAAAGATGAATGAATGAATCCAACCAGCTCCTTTCCCACCTGGGCCCCTGATCTCCCTCCTCCCTGGGCGCTTGTCTCATCCCTTTCAATCCTCAGCGCCTCTTCAAAACTAGAGGGGTTCTTCAAAAACGGCTGGTATGATCCCATCCTCCCCTGCTCCAGAACCTGCCATGGATCTCAGTGCCTAGGAGGTCGGTGACCCCTGCACCACTCGGAAAGAGCCGATTTTGCATTGTGGAAAAATGGGTTCTGTTTTAAGTCAGAAATCCGCACTTGTGTGACACCTCTTAACTTTGCATGGTGGTGACTAATTCGAGGTTTTGGGTGTTCGTTTTTTTCAATCCCACCAGTAGTCCAGCCTACACGTGACTGCACGCGGTTCCCGCGCCTCTCCTCCCCTTCCCATCTCGGCTCCGCCTCCGCCCACCTCCCAGAAGTCCACCCGGCCGGCCCCGGGCCTCACCAGTCCTTGGCGCGGCCCAGCTCGTCCAGGGCAGCGCGCAGCTGCTGGTCGTGGCGGGCCAGGCGCTCGGCCTGGGCGCGCACTGTGCGCTCCGCCGCGTCCAGCCGCGCCTCCAACTCCGCGGCGCGCCGGTGCACAGCCGCCAGGTGTGCGTTCGCCTCGCGGATCTGCAGCGGCTGCGGCGCCGACATGGCCCCCGCGCTGTCCCCGGCGGCCCGGAACCGGCCCCGGCCACGCCCCTTGGCCACGCCCCCGATGGGCCCCGCCCCCAGAGGCCCCCCTCAGGGCCTCGGCGCGATTGGCCGCGGCAGGATGGGTCGCGCCCTCCTCAAACCCAAACACCCTCACTGGTCCCGGCACCTCGAGACTCCGCCCCTGAGCCCGGCCTAACTCTAAGATTGGCCAAGGTTCTGACAAACCACGCCCCCAGGTGGGCCTGAGTCCTCGATGGCGCTCCCTGTTCAGGCTCCCGCAACGGGACTGGTCACTCCTTCGAGACAGGCCCCGCCCAACTGAGAAACCAACACCGGCAGCATTGGTCCGGGTCCGGGGGCCCAGCAAGCCTGGCCACGCCCCAGGCTTCGCCTCTCTCAGATCCACCCGGAAGGCCACGGACACGCCCCTTAAGCAAACGCACAGCTCCGGTTCGGCCAAGTCCTTTTCGGGGCGTGTCTTCGGCTCTGGCCACGCCCCCAAGTCTAGCGCGGACCTCCTCCGTCCCAGGGCTTGGACAAGCCAGCCACAAGGTGAGCACGAGTGGCGTCCCGTAAAATCCTAGCCCTGGGATCGGTACCTTTGCCCGCCCTCGAACCTGGCCACGCCCCAAAATAGTCGCACGCGGTTCAGACCCCCAGACTCACGCAGATCCTGGCGCTGGGAGTGGTCACATTTGCGCTGTGCCCCGCCCCAGGGTTACATCTTGCTCCTATCAAGTGGAGCCCCGCCCCGCGCCCGAATCTGCGCTTGGAGATAGGCCTAGTACCGGTCATAGTCCCGCCCCTGGATTAGGCTCCACCTCCGGGCGTCAACCTTTCCTAACCTAGGACCTTCTGAGTTGGAACTAGTGAGATCTGCCTTCACTGATTCTGGCTCACCTCAGTTTCTCGTTCTTGAAGGCGGCTGGGGGTGCACGCGCGCTTCCTTTACGCCAGTCCCGACTCGGCGCGTGCGCGCGACCGTGTCTGTGTCCGCGGTGTTCAATAAAGTTGCACGCTTGTTGTCGGCCCCTCCGCACGAGAGGTTGCGCGCGCCGCCCAGGAAGTCTCGCGAGAACGAGCGGCGGCTGCCCTTGGACACCGGGAGCGGGTAGGCTGTACGGTGCGGGGCCAGGGGTGTGCAATCATGGCGCGGGCGCTTCTTCAGCAATACCTGGACATCCCCGATGGCACCGAGTGCCACCGCAAGACCTACGCCAGCACCACAGTCAGTGGTGCCGCTGGTGAGCACCTCGGCCGGGTCCCGAGGGCAGAGGGTGCAGGGAGGTCATAGAGTCGCTGGGGGCTGTCCCAGGGCGTGCTGGGGCGCTGGGGATCTCGCAGGTGCCGTAAGGTTGTCGCCGGGATGTCTGGGGCGGCCCTGGGTCGCTGGGAAGCTCTTGTACGGGATAGACTTTGTGGGGGTGTCGGACTAATTCAGAGGGCGCAGGAAGGCGACAGGGTCACTGGGAGCTGTCCGAGGGGGTCGCGGGAGCGCTGGGTAGCTCACGGGGTGACACGTCGTCGTGGGGGTGTCTGAGGCGGCCTTGAGGAACTCTTGTGTGAAGGGGGTCCGACAGGGTTGGAGGGCACCGGGAAATGGTACATGTGACAGGGTGGCCACTGGGGTCGTCAGAAGCGGTTGCTGGGGGCTGGGATTTGGGGGTTACTGTTGAAGCTAACCCCAGGCTCTGGGGACGTCTTTGAGTGGCAGAGGGCCTTTACTGGGTGTCGAAGGAGCTGGGGATTCATGAGACTTAACAACAGGGTAAGTTGAGGTTATTTGGGGGGATCATGGCTGTGTCTCGGGGGTACAGAAGTTTGAGAGCGTTCCAGTGTGAGATGAAGTCTTTTTAGGGTTCAGGAGAGCGGGATGGTTAGGGGTATCTGAAGCTTTTATTGGGACCACCAGAGGGGCCGTAGGGGTG
The DNA here is from genome assembly GCF_964656455.1 of Halichoerus grypus. Lineage (NCBI taxonomy): Eukaryota > Metazoa > Chordata > Mammalia > Carnivora > Phocidae > Halichoerus > Halichoerus grypus. Next base: position 212,285,709 of record NC_135712.1, read on the forward strand.
CGGAGGAGGTAACAAGTGAGGTGGGTCAGGGGCTACTATAAGGGTAGCCTTGGGAGGGCATAAGGTGACTATGGCCCTAGCACTCTTCTGCATGGGACACCTCAGCATCTCGCCCCTTCCAGTCTCTCTTGAGAAGTATGAATGATGGTTTGGGCCACCTCCGTATCTCCAGCTCCTGAAACGAGGCTTGGCAGAAGTTGAGTCTCCACTGGGAGGCATTTGGATTAAGGTAAACCTAATCATCACTCCATTTTCTGAGATCAACGATTATCGTGCCCATTTCTCAGAGGTGGAAACTGAAGGTCACAGAGGTGTGTTAACTATCCCAGGGTCTTTTCGAGCCAGTATGCAAATCCACGTCTCCTGATCTGCTCCTGAGGGTGGCTGGGGCAAGGACTGTGCGTGCAGGATCCTTGTGGAGGGGCCTCAGGAGAGAGGGTGGGTGGGGAGTCCCTGCGGATGAATGATGTGGAGTCTGCTTGAGTGGCAAGTTGTTGGGACAGTAGAGGTGCGTGGCAGGGTCTCTAGGGGGCCTTTGGAGAGGGTTGCGCAGTGCGGGGTTGGATCACTGTAGGGGGAGCTTATTCGGGCACATTCTTATAGGGAAATGCTGACATTGGGGAATGCCTGGCAGGACTTTGTGGCGGCTCATGGTTGTGTCTAAAGGGGAATTAAAGTAGGAGGAGGGGGTCGCCTGAGGGGCACGTGGGGCCTTCAGGGAGATAAGGGGAAGTGGGTGGTTTAAGGGATTTTGAATCTGAGAAAGACATTAATGTTGGTGTTTCTGAGTGGGAGTGCACATGTGATCACAAACGCACAGTCCACGGGGGTGGACTGACATCTCAGGAGGCTGTTGGGGGAGACTGAGCACATCTCAGGAGTGGGGTGCTGCTGAGAGTGAGGAGCCTCCAGGGTGGGGGCGGGGGCTTGCTGGAAGGTCTTGGAGGGAGTGTGGGTGGGAACTTTGGCAGAGGTGCCATGTCAGGCAGTCACTGAGAGACTCGGATTTGTGGTGGTCTCCAGCTCCTGTGGGCCTTCGAGGGTATCGGGGTGTGTGTGTGTGTGTGTGTGTGTGTGTGTGTGTGTGTGTGTGTGTGTGTTGCTTACTTCGCCCGCCTGCATTCTCTCTCACTGGCCAGCTCCACTCAACGTGCAGGACTTGGCTCCTGGATCCTCCCTTACCTTCCCTGCCTCCCCTCAGGCCTCACTGAGAGAACACTCTTGTTTCCTGTCTGGCTTTCCTGAGATGCTGAGCCCCCGGAGGGCAGGGAGCCTGGACCCCCTAGCAGCAGCACCCTGTGGGCACACAGTAACCCTGAATGAATGAATGAATGAATGGATGGATGGGTGAAGGCACCTAGTAACTCTTGTGGATGGGTGGCTGGATGAGTGAATTAGGGCATACAGCAACTGAATGAATGTGTGAGTGAATGAAGTAGCTGGATGGATGGAAGAATGAATGAATGAATGTGGGCACACAGTGCCTGTGAAAAGGAATGACAACCTGCAGTCACTGTGAAGGAAGGAATGAATGAATGAAGGGTCGAGTGTGCACTGTGTCTGGAGGTCACTGCTGGAGGCTGAGAGAGAGCCAGGAGCAGGTGGGAGTTGGGAAGGGGGCCTTTTGCAGGGTGATGGGGGGCCATAGAAAGGTCCGAGTCAGTGGAGATCCTCCTGTGCTGGGGGTCGCAGGATGTGGGGAGGGTGGGCTGTGGCAGGTCACCATATTGGATGATTGCTAGGAGACAGTTCATCCACTCCCAGTTCTAGAATTTCTGAGGGGATTAGGATGGCGGGGGCACGGTCTGTGTGCAGCGTGGAATGTGAGCTGGCAGACAGGTTGGGACGGGCTGGCCCTGGGAGGTCCCTGTGGTGACTGGGCCATGTGGGGGTTCTGTAGGGAGAGGAGGGGTGTGTTGTCTGCCCTGAGCAGGGTCAGCTGGAGGATCCGGGGAGCTCCGTGTTGGGCGGTTCCTGGTGATTCGGAGCCAGCCAGGTGGGCCCTGGCCTGCCCCCCCACTGAGGAGGGTCTGGTCGGGGCAGCTGCCCAAGGCCTTGCCTTGGCCTCACCCCACACCCACACAGCAGTCCGGGCCAGTGTTTGCTCAAGATGCCCCAGGATAGAGCCTCGGGCCTCACCACCCACCTGGCGCTCGGGTCCAGGCCCAGCCCCTGCCGGGCCCCTCATGCGCAAGAGCCAGTGTCGGGCAGGGAGGCCAGGGCGAGCAGAGATGGAAAAGCTGACCAGAGTGGCGAGGCCGGGTGGGCGGGAGTGGCTGCTGAGCCAGCCAGGTGTGAGGGATGGGCCCAGGCCCAAGCTGCGAGCAGGGAGGGGGCCCAAGGGTGACGAACAGCAGGCCTTGGCAGCCCCGGGAGCCAAGTCTCCGGCAAGGAGCCCTGGGCCCCATGGGAGAATGCAGCCTTGGCTGGGAGTGGGAGCAGGGCCTGGGTGCCAAGCCCTGTGGGGCTCAGCTGTGCTGTCCGTGCTGGCACGTGAGGCCAGAGAGCAGCCCAGCCACTTGGGCCCTGGGCCTGTTCTTGTGTCCACTGCAAGCTGGACCGGTGCACTATGGAGGGCGAAGGCGCCCCGGGCAGGCCTTGGTCAGGCCTTGCGGAGGGAGGCCTGGGGCCCGGAGGTAGGGGTGAGAGCCCAGGGTTTGGAGCAGTAGACTGGGTTGGAATCCCACTGTGGCTGCTCAGCAGCTGTGGGGCCCTGGGCAAACCTCAGAACAGTCCCTTCCTGGGTGAAGGGGTGGTGCTAGGAACCTCCTTCTGGGTGCCATGGGGACAGAGGGAGAGAGGGTTTCTCTGATAGTGGAGGGGCCTGCCCCCAGCCAGGCCCCTCCTGGTCTCAGCGCCCAGGCCCTGGTGCAACACACCTCACCCTCTCTGGTCCCACAGGCCTGATCTTCTCTGCCTACAGTGTCACGCTCCAGCCCCCGGACTCCTTCCTAGAGGGAGTGGCGAGGACAGGGCGATACACATTTACTGCAGGTGAGCGAGCCTTGGCTTCTCCTTAGGGGCCCTCCTGGCACTGGCCCCTGGGCCCTGACTCAGCGCTCACCCCCGCACCCGCACCCCAACAGCTGCCATCGGCGCCATATTTGGCCTCACGTCCTGCCTCAGCGCTCAGGTCCGAGAGAAGCCCGATGACCCCCTGAACTACTTCATCGGAGGCTGTGCCGGAGGCCTGACCCTGGGAGCACGCAGTGAGTGAGCCCCCCATTCTGACCTCTGCTGACCACAATCCCCCATTCTATCCCAGACCAGGGGCCAGGAAGGGGCCAGGTGTGTGGGATGCTCACCCCAGCAGAGGAGGGGGCAGTCCCCGTGAAACCTTCCAGTGCTTTTAAACCTCTGCCACCAGCCAGTCAGTAATACTAAGAGCTGCTTTGCTTAAGCACCTACTGCATGTCTACCTCACCAAGCCCGTATACCCCCCTGTGGCTTGCTGTGGCATTCAGCCTGGCCCACAAGGCTCTGCACAACCTGCCACATCCCTTCTACCCTCCCCTCCTCCCTCTCTCCCCCTTGGTCACTCTGTATAAGCCACACAAGCCGCCTTGCTATTCCTCCAAGCCAGGCCCAGTCCTGCCCCAGGGCCTTTGCATGTGCTGTGCCCACTTCCTGGAGTGCTGTTCACCCAGATGTCAGCACAGCTCCCTCTTTCACTGTCCAAACCCCCCTATGGATGATCTGGGACCCCCACTGCCCTCATTCCTTATCACTCTCCTTTTCTGCACCTTGTCAGAGAACACAAGGCCACTGTCTGTCTCTGCCCCTGCCCCTGCCCCATGAGCATGGAGAAGGTGCATGGTCCTTGCATTGCCGTCCCTCTCCCAGCACCCAGAGCCCTGATTGGCCAAACACACAGCCCTGCAGGGGAGCTACACTCACCATCCCCACCTGGAGATGTACGGACTAGCTCAGAGAGGGGGATTGGGTGGTGCGAGGTCACCTGGGAACCAGCAGAGCATGCCTCCCTAGTGGGAGGCAGGGCGGGGGCCCCGCACCAGCCTGGCACAGTGCAGCCGCCTGGAACCGGGAGCAGACACTGCTCTTTCCACCTCCCATAGCCTCGGAGCTGGCAACTGCCCTGGCCCACCAGTCTGCCAGTGCTTGTTGGAGGGTTCCAGTCAGGCAGAGGGAGGGCACGGTGGAGGGAGGCCCGTGCATCCTGGGGTTTGACACACACCCCCAGCCCGCCAAGGGGGTGAGCCCTGCACATGGCAGGCCCGCCTCCCTGCCCAGCGACAGCCCTCGGACAAGCAGGGCCGTTCTGCGCTCCCGCGTTCACGGTCCACAGAGCAAACACAGGGCCTGGCGCCTGCGGCCAGCGCACCGGCTGAGGCTCCACCGAGCGCGGGGTCCCCCTCCGCGGACCCGGACTGACGGCCTCGGTTCCCGGGTTTCCACACACATCTTCAGCCAGAGGGGCCCCTGACTTAATCCTCGGGGCCCACAGCCCTGAGCCCCTAAGCCTGGCGGGAAGGCCGTGTTCTTGGGCTCCCCGGGGCAGCGGGGTGGGGGGAGCCGCACGGCCGCCTGACGCTGCCCTCCCAACTCCGGCAGCTCACAGCTACGGGATCGGAGCCGCCGCCTGCGCGTACATGGGCATGACAGCCGCGCTGCTCAAGATGGGCCAGCAGGAGGGCTGGAAGGTGTTCACGGCGCCCAAGGTGTAGCCCGCCGCCCCCCCCCCCCGTCCGCGGGCAGGCTCAGATGCGACTGAAAATAAATTCTGTGTGTATTCTTTGTGTGCGTCTCCCTCCCCTCCTCTCCTGTTCTCTGGGATGAAGCCCCGTCCCTGGTGGCCTGGGTGACAGTGACGCGCCCGCGGCAGCCCAGCAGGGGAGCGGGCCTGCGGCGCCAGCTTGGCCCTGAAGGCCGGAGCCGGGCACCGCCCCCCACAGCCCTTCCTGCAGCGCCCCCTGCAGGTCACAGGCCATCCCCTCCCTGGGCGCCGCCCCCCCAAAGCCAACAGCATGTGGAAAACACACCCAGGGCCCACGCACGGCCTGACTCCAGATTCTTGGGCATTGGAGCAGAGCACCCCCGACGGGCTGGCCCAGGAGCCTTGTCCCCAGGCGACAGGTGGCTGATAGGCCACCAGGAGTCTGCAGAGCAGGGGCCTGTGGCGGGGACCAGAGAAGAATCCTGATCCTCGCCGGCCGCCGCCTGTCGGGCCCAGTGATTTAGGCAGCCTCGGAATGCCAGCGCGGCCCCGGCCCCCGGCGTGCCGCGGAACCGGCTCTGGCTCGGTGCTCTGGCAGCCAGAAAGGAAGGCTTGCTGCAGCATGTCGAGGTGGGCCATAAATTAGGGCTCTCCGGGCTTTACCCTGGGGAGCGGGGTCGGGCATTGGAAGTGGCCTGGAGGCAGCAGGAGCCGGGCCCTGAGGCCCCTTCTCGCCCCATCCCTCTCCCTTTCTCCCCCGCAGCCCACCCAGGTGCCGACATGGTTGGAAGCCAGACTTGGAGCCTTGCTCTCTGTCCACCCCGGGCCGTCACTTGGCCGGGTGTCAGGCAGCTCGGATCCAGCATGTGCGGAGCCCGGGCCCTGCGGGCTGCGGCCGGGCTGGCCTCACCAGCTCACTGCCCATAGCCACTCCAGGTCTCCCGCCACAGTGGGCACCGGCCCCAGCTCGGGGTCGCGGCCAGGCCGGAGAAAGGCTGGGAGGAGACGTGGACCTGCCGAGCCCTGAGAGCGCTCGGGTCCCAGACCTGCACCGGAGTCCCAGCTCTTCGTTCTTTACTGGTTTTATTCTCAGTGGCAAGTGGGGACAACGGGGTCCCTCCCCCAGCAATGTTCCAGGAAGAGGGAAGCCCCCCTTCTGTGCTTTCTGAGGGGGAACAGGTCCTTAGGCTCCTGCACCAGGCTGGTGTGTCCCTGCTGTAGCCGGCAGGGGGCAGAGCCCACCGATGCTTGGCCCCCTGACCCCCAGCCCTGTGGGGTGAAGGAGTCGGGTTGTATCCCTGCCCCTCTCCAGGCCACTGTCCTCTCCCTTCCCCTCCTCACTCATCCTGCCCGCCACAGCCAGCAGAACGGGGGCGACAGTAAGAGTCGTTCGACGGACCTGGTGCTGCAGGTAGGGCCTCTGGTCACCGAGGGCTGAAAGGGGGACCTGGTCAAGGCTCAGCAGTCGGTCACTTCTCAGCCGGATCTACCCAGGCCCCCCCTCCCCATACACCCTTCCTCAGCGCCCTGGTTCTTTTTTTTTTTTTTTTTTTTTTTAAGATTTACTTATTTTATTTTAGAAAGAGAGAATGAGCATGACTGGGAGACGAAGAGAGAGAATCTCAAGCAGACTCCACACTGACCACGGAGCCCGACACGGGGCTCGATCTCATGACCCTGAGATCACGAGTCGAAACCAAGAGTCAGGCACTTAACTGATGGCCACCACCACCCCCCCACCCCTGGCTCTTTGTGCAGCCCAAGCCCCAGAGGAAAAGCAAAAATTCACAGCCAGCCAGTCCCTTCCTGCCTCCTAGCCTCAGTTTCCCCTTTAGCTGGCTCAGACCAGGGCTGTGCTGGACACCTACTCAGCCCTCTCTGGGCTGGCTGCCAGTGTTGGAGCAGGCCCCCCAGAATGGGGCAGGAAGGAGTGGCTGCCTGCTGGGCTCCAGGGACCCCCCAAGTCCAGACCCCCTTGCCCATAAACATTTATGAGGCTGTGAGGGACTGACATCATACTGCCCCACGCGGAGACCCCAGGGGGGCCGGCCTTGTTTATAGTATCCAGTCCCCATACACACACTTTGCCTGGGACCCCACCTCCTGCCCCAGCGGCCCCTGCTTGGGGTAGTGAAGGACCTTTCCAGAGTACAGTGGTCCCCCTGTCCCCATCCTGAGCTTGATGAAGCCATTTCCAGCAGTCTGGTCTGGAACAAAAGGAGGAACTCAGAAAGGGCCTCCCCAGGACAGGGGACTGGGGAGAGCAGGAGGGCTTCCTGGGGGAGGACGAAGTGAGGTAGGGAAGCGAGAGTCTGACGATCCGAGGATGAGATCTTGCTAGATGTGCGTGAGGGGGAAAGGCGTCCTGGGCAGAAGACAGATCAAAGTCCTGATGTGGAGGACAGAGCAGGGCTGGTGAGTGAGAAAGGGCCTGCTGTTCCTCCCGGGGCTGACCTCTGGGGCAGCGGGGCACACGCTCCCCAAGGCCCCCATCCCTGGAGACACCCTGCCCAGTGGGGACAAGTCTGCAAGGACTGACAACCCTCCAGGCTCTGCTGCAGGGTCTCGAGCTCTCTGTAAAGCCAAGAAAATGTGAGCAGGCTAAATCCGACCAAGAAGAGCTGGGGGAGCCTCTCCCCACCGCCAGGAAGGTTCAGTTGTTACTGTTAGGTCATCCAATCCTTGCAACAGCCCTAGGTGGGAGCTGCTCTTGCTGGTCCTGTTTTACAGATGGGGAAACTAAGGCCCAGCCAGGAGGCTTCTCGCAGCAGGCTCTCGGCCTTAGTTCTTTGGTGGTCGTTAGCTATCGCGGGGCAACAACCTATCTGGAAGGCTTCCCAGGCGGTCTCAATTGGAATCCAGTGGGACAAGGCCAAGTGATCTCAAAAGCGACACCCCCACGGATTCCTTTAAAAAATTACATGCGAGGAGTGCCTGGGTGCCTCAGTCGGTTAAGCACCGACTCTTGATCTTGGCTCAGGTCTTGTGAGTTCGGGCCCCACGTTGGGCTCCACGCTGGGCATGGAGCCTACTTTAAAAATAAAATAAAAATGAAAAATCACCTTGCATGTGGGTCAGGGTGGGACACACCAGTCTGTGGAGAAGGGCGTGTGGGGCCTGAAGGGCTCATCCTTCCGCCCTCTAACCCTTTTGTGAATCCGCCTGACTTTAGACCCTGTCCTATATCTACCCACTTCTCCATCCCTCCACGGCCCCAAGCGGGGCCAGCCCCCATCATCGCCCTCCTGCCACAACACAGTCTCCTCCCCTGACCTGCCACTCCCACCCTGCAATCTGTCTTCCCTGATGCAGCCACCAGAGGGTGCCCGTGAGCATCTGGGTCGGGTCCTGCCCTCAGCCCACAGCCCTCCTGGGCTCCCACCTTCCTCAGAGTAAAAGTCCAAGTCCTCCCTGAGGTCCACAGGCCCTGCATGACCTGCCTGTCTCCTCTTTACCTCCCCCTCCTCCCTCTCTACCCCTCGCTCCCTCTGCTTGCTGTTCCTTCAACACACCAGGCCAGTGCTGCCCTCAGGGCCTTTGTACTGCCTGTGCTCTCTGCCTGGAACACTCTTCCCCCAGACAGCCCCACAGCTACCCCCTCACCTCCAGTTCTCAGCTCAAATGTCACCTCCTCATTGAGGCCTCCCTGACACCTCACAGAAGTGACATCCCACCCGGCCAGCACTCCCTACACACCCTCTACCCACTGCCAGTTTTGCCCACAGCACTTAGCAGCTTCTAGATCCCACGTCATCGTCACATGCATTGTCTCACAGACCGTGTATCTCCCTGAGGGCTGGGACATATCCTGGCTGTTACACCCTTGGGTCAACAAGCAGCCGAGGGACACAGCGGGGCTCCGTAAATCTGTGGCCCAGCCCTGCTTCCTGGGTGCGAGCTCTGGGCAAGGTCCCATTCATGACACCCCCATTAGATGATGGCCGGGCAGGGGGGCCACGGGGAAAGAAACCGTCCATAAACCAAAGCTCAAGTCAAGACTTGGAAGGCACAAGTATTTACTGAGAACCTATGTGTGCCAGGCATTGTCTCGGGCCTGGGGTCACATCAGCCAACAAGACCAACGACATCCGTCCTTGGTGAAGGCCCTGAGGCTGGACGGAGCCTGGTGCACCACCATCCCACCCCCTCCCCCTGCGAGGAGGCCATGTGGCCGGGTGGGGTGCACCATGGGGTCCCTGTGAAGTGAAGGAAGGGGCCAACATCAGGGCCTGTGTTACCAGGGGACACACGAGTCAGGGCGGGGTTTGCTGTTGTGGGGGTGCTGACTGCTGGGGGACCATGAAATCCAACCTGCTTTCCCTGCAATGCTTCCAGTTTTCACTTCTGAGTGAAAACCTTTCCCTTGTCCCAAGGGCTGCTCTGGGAGGGGGCCTGAGCCCTGAATGCCTTGGGGCACCAGACAGCTGTGCCCACAGGGTCCTCCCTACAGAGGGGCAGGTGGGGGTCTTCTGACTGGGTTCTGGTGGGGAGCCTCAGCCCAGAGTCACCACCCCAAAGCCTGAAGCCAGATTAGTCATCACTTCAGAGTTCTGGAAGTGGGAGGGGGGGCAGAGCTTTGCCCCCCAACCCCCTGTCTGGCTTGACATCCAGGGCTCAGAACCCAGCGGAGCCCCCAGTTCTGTGGATACAAGTCAGCTCCGGCGTCCACAGCCGGAGAGTGATTTGCCGGTGGGGAAACTGAGGCACAGAATAGTCACCCCCGCCAGGACCTCTGGTAGTTCCCCTGCAGTTACCCCTCACCCTTTTACTCTGGTCCTTTTTGGACTGGGAGCAGAGAGAGGCCTGCATTGGCCCCCAGCCCCATATCCTTCCTCAGAGCCAGCCAAGCCGCCTGGGGGCTTCACGGAAGGCTGGGTGGTCGGCCCCGGCCCAGCCCAGCCCCCGGCTCACCTCCAGGAGCCCCGCTGGGCTCTGAGCAGTCCCTGAACCAGGGCAGGAAAGGTGTGAGCCAGGGCCAGGGCAACGGTCCGGGGACTGGACAGGCAGGAGGGCTCTCAGCCCAATTGGAGGGGCTGCAGGCAGACCCATGGCCTGGCCTGAAATTCTCCCTCCTTTCTGAAAAACCCATCTACATGCTTTTGCTTTGCCATTTTCCCCCCCACAGCAGCCTTGCTTAAAATCTATTTTACAGTTTCTTTTTTTTTTTTTCAATAGGTAAAACCGACTCAGACCTCAGAATTTACAATATGCCAAAGGGTGTTCAGAATAAAATACCTCTCTCCCCAGCCACCCCCCACCTTGCCACCCTCCCCAGAGGCCACCAGCCCAGCTTCTTGTTTCTCCTTCCAGCAATGTTCCACGCCGAAGCAAGCACGTCTGTACATTTTCTTTTCCTCCTACAGAAAGTCTATCCCACTGTCCCTGCTGTTTCACAGACCTGAGTCCGGTTTCCCGACAACAACACATCTTGGATTTCTTCCTGCACAGTAAAGACCCATCTCTTGCTTTTAACGGCCGCATAATATTCCATCCTGTGGCTGTACTGTCATCCCCATTAAAGCACCTTTCTCTCTTCCCAGGTTTTTTGCTACTAGCAAGAGCTCAGCGATGAAGAAGGGTCTGTACTAAGAGCCATTTTGCATGTGGGTGAATATACCCACATGCTTCCTGAATTTTTTTTTTTTTTTAATTAACGACCTGTATTTTTTAGAGCAGTTTCAGGTGTACAGAAGAATTGAGCAGAGAGTCCGGAGTTCCTATACACCAACTTAGCCCCCCACACAGTGTCCCCTTTCATTAACAGCTCCCATCACTGCGCTACATTTGTTACAATTGGTGACCGCGTATCGATACATTGTTAGAAACTAACATCCATAGCTGACATTAGGGCTCTTCCTTGCTGGTGCTGTACATTCTGTGGCTTTGGACAGATGTAGCATGGCCGGTACCCACCTCTACCGGATGAGAGTAGTCTCACTGCCCTAAAACTCTGGGCTCTGCCCATTCATCCCTCCCCACCCACCGCCACCCCAGGAGCCACCGATCCTTTGACTGTCTCCAGTTTTGCTTTTCCAGAATGTCACAGAGTTGCAGTCCTACGGTGTGTATAGCCTTTTTCAGAATGGCTTCTTTCACTTGATCATATGCATTTAAGATTCCTCCGTGTCTTTCTGTAGCTGGATGGCTCATTTCTTTTTGGCGCTGAATAACATTCCATTGTCTGGATGTCCCACAGTTTATCCATCACCCGCTGAAGGATGTCTGGGTTGCTTCCAAGTTTTGACAATTAGGAAAAAAGCTGCCATAAACATTGCTGTGCAGGTTTTTGTGTGGACATAAGTTTTCAACTCCTTTGGGTAAATACCAAGGAGTGCAATTGCTGGATCGCATGGGAAGAGTATTTACTTTTGTAAGAAACCTCCAAAAATGCCTTCCAGAGTGCGCTGGACTATTTTGCATCCCCACCAGCAGCAAATGAGAGCTCCACATCTTCGCCAGCATCCGTGTTGTCTGGAGCTCCAGATTTCGGCCTTTCCAGTAGGTGTATAGCAGTATCTCATGGTGGGAGCCAAGCATGGTTCCAATATCATGGTTTTTTTAAAAGATTTTATTTATTTACTTGAGAGAGAGAGAGAACACCCGGGGATCATGACCTGAGCTGAAAGCAGATGCTTAACCGACTGAGCCACGCAGGCACCTCTCCAATATCTTTAATACAAAATGATTTCTTTGCAATCCAGGCTCGGAAGGAGGTGGTGCTAGTACCCCATTTTACAGATGGAGAAACCAAGGCTCAGGGAGGGACAGCTACTTGCGCAGGGTCATACAGCAAACGAGGGCAGAGCCAGGGCCTTGTGATTGACTCCAGAGCACTTCTGCCTGCAGTGTCCCAGGGCCCCGGGCACTGGGGACACAGTAGTGACCAAGGCAGATCCAGTCCAGGGGATCTGGACTCTCCTGAGGCTCACAGTCCAGTGGGGGAGACAGACATGCGAGCAGGCAGTTACAACTCCGGCTGACCAGGACCGGTGCTGACTAGGACCGTAATGGGGTTGAACGGGCAGAGAGGGGCCCAGAGGAATCACCGGGCCCGGATGTCCAAGGATTCAGTAAACTTCCATGGGTAACAGGCTCAGCTGAGGCTGACACGTGGGGAGCCAGAGGGTGGGAGGAAGCTGGGATAGCCGGAGCAACCCTCCATCCCTGACCCAGGAGGAGACTGCCCGGCATGGGGTGGGGCTGCAGAGATACGCAGCCCTGGTCTCCCGTCTCCACGGGAAAGGAAATGGCAGGGTGGGGATGGGGTCTGCCTCCCGCCCCAGGCCAGCCCCCTGGTGGGCCAGAACACCCCCCTCCTCACCCCCACTCCCTCTCTAGCCCCCATTAGTGAGGCCACCTGCTGCGGGGCGTCAGTCCCAGGCCTTCCCTGCCCACACTCTGCCCCAGTGACCACCATTAAAAATGAATAATGAGCCAGAGCAGGCAAGACCTGGAGGGGGTGGTGTGGGGGCAGAGAGGCCCCCTGGGCCCCCTCCCCATCTCTCTTCCTTCCACCCTCCACTCCAGCCCCTGGGAAACTCATCAGGAGTCACCTTGCTGAAGGGCCATCTGAGCACCTTCTGTGGCTTAGTCAACCTCTTCATCACCTGCCTGCCCTCCCCCTCCCTGGACGCCCCTTCCTTCACCAGCGAAGGTTGTCACATGAAGCAAACAAAAATACAGATGGCCAGTTAAGTTTGGACTTCAGGTAAACCACGTTTTAGGGTATGTTAGCATATGTCCCATCCAATTTGTGGGACACACTTATACTAAAACCTGATCCACTGTTTATCTGAAGTTCAGATTCAGCTGGATGCTATCTGGCAGCATTTTCTAGCCCCACCGGGATGGGTAGTGGGCCTCAGTTGTCCTTCCTGCGTTATGGGTGAGTACCCGGATGCTGATCACCATTGGCCAGTCAGAGGGACCCTGCCCCCAGGAAATGCTGGGGGGCTCCCGTCAGGTGTGTCCCCCCACTGAGACACTGGACTTGGGGCTCCAGGGGGGGCCCAGGATAGAGGCCCAGGTGGGATGGGAGAGGTTGAGGCCACATCTATCTGCCAACTGCAATGGTCGTATTTTAATTTGGATGCTGAAATTGTGACTCTGGAGAGAGGTCCCTGGGGGAAAGGAAAGGAGGGGCCCCATGCCGCCTCCCCCGAGTACCCACTGTGTGAGATCTGTTATCTCCTTGACCTTCACACAGGCCCGATGGTGAGGGCACAGTCCCCAATTCCCAGGTTTGAATCCCAGCTCTGCCCCTTGCGAGTTGTATGACTTTGAACCAACTGTTCTCGCTGTGCCTCAGTCTCCTCGCCTGTAATATGGGGATAATACTACTACTAATAATAATAGCACCCAACTCTTGGGGCCGTTGAGAGGATTAAATGCATTCATATATTCAAGGAGCTTGGCCTGGCACAAAGTTAGCCCACTTAAGTGATGGCCTGTCCTGGCCTCTCTCCCGGCCCCAGAGGGAGGGACTAAGCGGGAATCAGAGGCTAATTTTAGCCCTGATGACACCCCCTGGCCTCCTGCCTTGTCCAAACATCCTCAGCCAAGCGTGAGGTTCAAAGCATCCCCCCCCCCCAGCCAACCTCTGACATCCAAGGAGCCTGTTTATTCATTCCTGTTGGCAAGGCATTCCTTGCCTGTCTGCGCCTGCCATCAGGCTCCATCCCCATGTGGCCCGCCCTGTGTCACCCAGGGTCAGGAACATCTCACCTGTAGGCCCGCTTGGAGACAGCGAGGGGCAGGGCAGTCAGGGTGGGGGGCAAGGAAGAGGGTGGGTGAGGGTCACTCCTGCTCCAAAGTCCTCCTGAAGTCTTCATTAATCATTTCCCAAGATTCCAAACTTCTATCTGGGTTGACTCACAAATGCTGTAATTTATCCAACACCTGCTCACAGAGCAGTGACTGGGTGCCAGTTCCTATGGGGGGACCCAGGCGCTGTCCCACGGGGCTCCCAGTCTAGGGGGAAAGGCAATGACAAGCCAAGAAACAGGAGAATTTTCCAGCTGTGCTTAGTACTTGCAAGACAGTACTAAGTACCATTCATTCATTCGCTTGTTCATTCATTCATTCATTCATTCAAGGTGTGTTTATTGAGGCCCTCTTGTGTGTCCAGCACTATTCAGGGTGCTGGGGCTCAGCGGGAAACAAAGCAGAGCGAGCTCCCTCGTGGGGCTTTCTGGTGGGAGAAAGGCAAGAGCGAATGATGCCAATAAGTCGAATACATGGTCTAGTTAAATGGTAGTAACTGTTGTGGAGAGAAATAAAGCAGGAGAGGGGCTGGGGAGTGCTGGTGGGGGCAGTTGGAAAGACAATGATTCAAGGGAGCGATATCTGAGGAAGCCACGTGGGTATGAGGGAGAGAGTTCCAAGCTGCGGGAACAGCACATGCAAAGGTCCTGGGGTATGAACAGTGAGGAGGCATGTGGGGAGATGCGGCAGGACCTGGGGGCTTTGCCGCTAAGATTGATGACAGCCACGGGAGGGTCTTGAGCAGAGACGTGGCCCGAAATTCCACCATCCGGCTCTACCTTTGTTCCCAGGCCAACCCCCAGCACGGGAACCCTCCAGGTTGAGGGCAGGGCCAGGGGCCGCAGCTGGGCCGGGAACCTGAGTGGCTGCAGGTGGATTCCGACTGTAAATTCAGGCACATTCAGAGAGCCTGGGTAGGGGGAAATTGCTGCTTGCCGGAGCATGCCAGTGGGGATGGGGGCAGGGGCAAATTCTGGGCACATCCTCTGCACGTGGCATCTCCATCTGCTCCCCGCAGGGCCAGGCCCGGTGCCCAGGTCGCTGGCATTCCTGGCCCAGATTTTTGCCAGTGGAGGGACAGGTGTCTTAGAACGCTGGAAAACGTCCTCCAAAAACAAACCAACAAATTCTATGCTTTTCTGTTTCCTTGTCCCAACAGATCTCTGAACCACTTTCTGTCTTGCAAAACACCTTCGCTGGTTTTTCTGATTCTAAAACCGCCACACGCGAGCGAGCTCCACAGAGCCTTTTCAGGGTGAGAGGAAAAAGGGCCCTTTGTTCCCCAGCCCCCAAGTCTTCCCTGGAATCTTCTATCTCCCGTGCTGGGCAGCGGTGATGCACCTAGGCACTGATTTCTTCACATCGAGTTTTGCAATGGCTTTTTTCCACTTGACAATAGAGGGCCCCACAGCTTTTATTTCCAGAAATTGGAAAATGAAGCGTGTCCAGCCGCCCCCCCCCCCCGCTCACCCACCACGGGCTGAAATTTAAGCCACGTGTAGTGGCCGGGCTGGGGTGCCAGGGGCGGGCAGACCCCAACGTGCCAGGGGGCCGGGGTGAAGAAAGGCACGGGGCAGGCAGCTCAGGGATGCCAGGTTTCTGTCACCTGGAGCTTCCCCCCTCCCTCTCCCCACAGCAGCCCCCAGCACCGTGACGATGGGCAGGAAGAGGCAGCGTTCTTAAAGATAACCTAGGAGGGGAAACTGAGGCCCAGAAAGGGCCAGGGGTCCAGGCCTGAGGGTTTCCAACCCCCTGCCCACAGTTCTGCCCCCACAGAACCCCTCAAACGTTGCGGGAGCATGAGGGAGATGCACCAGGTCACCTGAAGAGGGTGTCGGCGTTGGCTTCCTTCTGAAGAGGAGATGACTGGGACCCAGAGAGGTGACGTAACTCACCGAAGGTCACACAGCTGCCAGAGGTCAAAGTCTGTTCCCTGAAGCTCTTGTGGTCAAGAGCTCTGAGGTCAGATAGACGGGTCCAGGTTCCAGCCCAGCTCTACCACTCAGGGGCTGCAGGGTGGATTCTGACTTTAAATGAGGCCTTCTGGAACATTCTAGAACATTCTGGGGTTGGGGGAAATTGCTGCTCTCTGGAGATAGCAAGAGCCAAGGGAGACTGAGGGGTCTTTTTGGTGGTGTATGTGTGTGTGGGGGGGTGAATTCCAGACACTCTGTGAGCCTCAGTTTCCCTGTCTGCACAGTGGATACTCGGTAATCCCTGCAGTGCCTTTGACTGGGGCCGGGTGGGAGGATGGAGGGGCACCGGTGGGTGAGAGTGTGGGGGGCCTGGAGGGCCTCTGCCAAGCCCACCAGTAACCCCAGAGCTGAGCCAGCCTCACCGGGCCCATCGCTCACCTGCCACCCACATCACACACCTGGGGCTGCTCTCCTCACTGGCTGGCTGCACGCCAGGGGTCCTGGGAGGCCAGGCCAGGGCTGCCTTGCAGGCTGGGGCAGGGCCAGTCCCTGGGGTGGGGGGCACAGAGTGCAGCCTAGGGACCCTTTGTCCGTAGGGTCACTGCCTCCAATTGAACTGATGTCTGAGAGCCGAACATCTCCCTCTTTCTGGAAGTTTCTCCAAGGCTCAGAGAGGAACCTTCCTTGGCCCCTGGCCACCTGGGCCAACATCAGGGAATGCTAGGGTGACCGCCTCATGCCCAGGCACTGTGCCTGCACCCCCATCACCTTTTCCTGGGCCTCAAATCACATATGTGGTTCATGTCTCACCCATCCCAGCCCAAGGGGCCCCCTACCTGCCTCCTGAGCCACCAGCCACCCTTGGCTCACAGCCCCGAGGCCCCAGGGGGAAAGAAATTTCCAGCAGGCTGGCAGCTCCATCACCCACCCAGCCCAGGGAGCAAGGCACTGGGGGGTCCGATGTAGCCAGAGACCCCGGCTGGGGAGTACAGATGGCCCCGTCTCATCCCACACACTGGTGCCAGCTCATCCTGAGCCTGAAGGAGGGGATCCCCCCAGTCTGGGCTCTGGGACCGGCTTCCTTCCAGGGAGGCCTGCCTGGCATTGGTTGGGCAAGCCTTGCCCAGAGAGGGTCAGGCAATCTCTCAGGTCACACAGCAAATCCAGGACAAGCACCAGCTCCCTCTGGCTTTGGGCAGGAGGGGTCCTCTGACCCCCCAAAGGCTGGACCCCAGGTGTTGACTTTTGGTCCACCTGCACATTCTAAGGCCAGTGGGCTCAAATCCCAACCCCCCTCCCCCGCCCAGTCCCACTTCCCAGCTGTTGGAAGTAGACAATAAAAATAGCAATAGAGTCTGAAATAAAATATTAGGCAGAACAGGTGGTTTGAGGCCGTAAAACGAAATGAAGGGAAGGACCATGGCCGGAGGTCCCCGGGGGCAGGTGGCACGTTGAGAAGGAAGAGAGTAAGGGCAGGGTAGGGCGTGCCAGGTGGAGGGAACCGGTGCGAAAGGCATGA
Source organism: Halichoerus grypus (assembly GCF_964656455.1). NCBI lineage: Eukaryota > Metazoa > Chordata > Mammalia > Carnivora > Phocidae > Halichoerus > Halichoerus grypus. Next base: position 212,302,582 of record NC_135712.1, read on the forward strand.
GGAAGGAGTCAGGGTGGGTGCGGTGGCTGCCAGGGATGATCACTTGCCAACTGGGGCGGTTTGGGAGGTGACCCGCCCCCTCCCAACCCCTGTTATACCCAAGGGTTTCATTCCCAGTCCCTGTCGAGGGCCAGGGCTCAGAGGGAGGGGGGTGAGTAGGCAGAATTGGAGGGACCAGGAGCCCCACAGGCCTCCCATGAACCCCAATCACCATCTCCCCCTTCCCGGCGGTTGGGGCAGCCTGGAGTCAGGGGCTCAGCCTGGCTGCAGTCACTGACCGCAGGAGCACCTCCAGCCTCCTGGTGCCCTGTGGGGCGCTCGGACAGTCAGCTTTGGGGGGCTGGTGCGTGGAACATCCCCGTCAGCCCCCTAGCCTCGCTGCTCCTGGTCCAGTCCACACCCACCTGTGACTCAGTGACAGATGGCTAGAGCTCCGGTGGGGTCCGAGGTACCGCTGTGCATGGGGACCCTCTGGGGACAGCACCACCTCCATCACCTCTCTAGCCACGGTGACAAATGGATCTGAGCCATCGGACCCAGGAGCAGATGGGAGAGGAGGAACACGGTTGGCGGGGGAGGTCTCCATCTGGCTGCCGTCCCAGCTCCCGGGAGCTTCCGCTGGAAGCCTCTTGGAACCTTCCTGGCCTGGCCCCAGGGCGGATAAAGTGCCTCCTGGCTCCTCTGGGGCATCTCAAAGTGGTGTGGAGCTGTGACTTCCACAGCAGAGCCCTCCTGCTTGGAGCCTCCCCTAGACAGGGCGCTCACTCCCTCTGGAGACAGTAGCAATGAGCAGGGCCAGAGGTGCTCGTGCGGTATGGGAGGGACAGTGGGGCACCTGGTCCCGGATCCCTCAGGGAGTGAAAGGCAGGACCAGGGCTCCAACCCAACACACTTGCAGACACAGCCAGGCAAACTTTGACAGACATGTGCAATAGACAGAACCTCATGGCCTGCCACTAAACACCTGCTTGGGTTTGGGTTGTTTTTTTTTTTTTAAGATTTTATTTTTTTTAAAGATTTTATTTATTTATTTGACAGAGAGACAGAGAGCACAAGTAGGCAGAGCGGCAGGCAGAGGGAGAGGGAGAAGCAGGCTCTCCACTGAGCAGGGAGCCCGACACGGGGCTCGACCCCAGGACCCTAGGGACCACGACCTGAGCCGAAGGCAGCTGCTTAACCGAGACACCCAGGCTCCCCCTAAGATTTTATTTTTAAGTCCTCTCTGCACCCAACGTGGGGCTCGAACTCACAACCCCGAGATCGAGAGTCGCGCGTTCCACCGACGGAACCAGCCAGGAGCTCCTAGGTTTTTAAATCCTTGAGATACAACCTGCTTTCTTACTCTCTCTTCCAGCCTCTCTGGTTCTTCGGCTTTTGCGTCCCCATGGGGCTGTCGGCCCAGCAGAAAAAGCGACACAGTGTGGCCAAAGCTCCCGGGAGGACAGATCTGCCCTGAGCTAGGGTGTAACCAGGGGGCAAGGGGCAAGAGTGTTTCAGGAAGAGCTGCTGGTGTCACTGGTGGTCCCTCAGTGCGCTCGAGATGCCAAGTGACCTGTGGCAAGGAATTGCCCTCGGGACCTCGGTCGCCATCGTCAGCAGGGTCGCTGTGGGAAGGCTGACGTCTCGCACCTGGCCATGGGCGGGGACACAGCAACATAACGACCGACAGCTCCATGAGTTATAATTTAATAAGTCACCAGATAAGTCCCCCTGCCAGAGAGTGAGCCATGAGTAGATCTGGGCCAGCCTCCTGTGTCAATGCCCGGCCCTAGGAGACCCCCAGCCTCCCGGAACGCCCACCGGCCCAGAAGAGCTAGAAACGTCAAGGCCGCGGGAAGCAGCCTCACACGGAAATGGTATCCCGGCTGGGGACAGGGTGACTCCTGGGAGCTGGACTTCAGACTTTGGCCAGCCTATAGCAGCCTCTTGCTTCCTAGTCTCCCTGCCTCTGCTCTGTCCCCAGGAGCCTGTCCCCCACATGGTGGCCTGAGAGAGTCTCAGGATGTGGGGACGGCTCTGTCGGAAGCCGCACGTGGCTCCCTATCCCCCCACCCCATTGCTGACCATAGGCAGACACGGCTCCATGTGGCCTGGCCTCCATGCCAGCTCTGACCTCATCTCCTGCTCAGGAAGACCCAGCCTTACCGAATTCCTCCATCCCTCCGTTCCTTGCTGCCTCAGGGCCTTTGCACAGGCCTTTCCTCTGCCCAGAAAGCTCTTCTTCCCTCCTTTTTATGAAGAGAACTCCTCTGGGGCTTTAGCTCACAGATCACACACCCAGGAAGGCCAGACCAGGTCCCATCCTCCTCACTTGGTACAAATTATAATTTTACATTCACTTATGACTTCTTGGTGTGTTCTTTTTTTTTTTTTTTTTTTTTACCCACTTGCTTCCTGCAATATCCTGGGGGCCCAGCACATAGCCGGTAGTCAAGAAATGTTTGTTGACCGACTCAACACGGGAGTAGGATCTGGTGGAAGTGAAGGTGGGTAGCTGGAAATTCTGCCCACCGGCCCCTTTCCACCCTCCGAGGAACCCCTGCCCACCCCCGAACAGAACCCACTTCGAGAACCAGCAGTTTCAGTCATCCTTTTCCCTTGATGGATGGGTCAGCTGCATGCCCAAAGCCACACGAGCCTCAGGGTACTGGTCCTGCCCGTGATGGGATCTGAGTGCGGGCTCACTGACACCAGCTCTAACGTTCCCAGACCCAGTTCCAGTGTGGGGTTGGGGTTCCCACACCCACAACACCAAGCAGTTCTAAGGGAATTCAGGCCAATGCCAACACATTTCTGCAGAGACAGCATCCGGTCCCGCAAAGTTAGGGGCTCACTCCTACAAGCCTGCCACCCGCCCCCACCTCAGAAGCTGGCCGCAAGCCCAGGCCATCACCTGTGCTTTCTTCTTTTTAAAGACTTTATTTATTTATTTGAGAGAGAGAGTGAGAGAGAGAGCGCACGAGCGGGGGGAGGGGCAGAGAGAGAAGCAGCCTCCCGCTGAGCAGGGAACCCAGTGTGGGGATCCCAGGACCCTGAGATCATGACCTGAGCCGAAGGCAGATGCTTCACCGACTGAGCCACCCAGACGCCCCCATCACCTGTGCTTCTGACACCCAGATACAGAGAGGAGGTTCCAAGGACCCACTCCTTAGATTTCATTAATTAGCTAGGCTGGCTCACAGAACTCTGGGAAACGCATTTACCAGATTATTAAAGGACATGATAAATGATATAAATCAACAGCCAGCAGTCGTTAAGCGTCTGCCTTCGGCTCAGGTCATGATCCCGGGGTCCTGGGATCGAGCCCCACATCAGGCTCCCTGCTCCGCGGGAAGCCTGCTTCTCCCTCTCCCACTCCCCCTTCTTGTGTTCCCTCTCTCGCTGTCTCTCTCTGTCAAATAAATAAATAAAATCTTTAAAAAAATAAATAAATAAAATAAATCAACAGCCAGGTGGAGAGAGGCACAGGGCAAAGTATGGGCTTCCTCGCCTTTCCAGGCAAACAACTCTTTGCCAGTAGCCACCTGCTCACCAACCCAGAAGTTCTCTGAACCCTGTCCTTTGGGGTTTTATAGAGACTTCACACATAGACATGGTTGACTTACTCACCGGTCACGGGCTGATTCAACTTCCTGGCCACCAGCCCCAGCCTTGGGTGGGTCCAAAAGTAACCTTCATGAACAAGGCACCCATTTCACGTTTATGGCTCCGAAGCCTTTTTGGGAATGAGGGATGAAGACCGAATACATCCAAGAAATAGATTTGGGGAATATGAATGACCAAATACACGTGCAGTTCTTATAAATCATTATATCACAGCAGAGGCGGAGAGGGTCCCACAGGTAGATTTTTGGTGATGGCTTAGCTCCTGGGAGTGGACACCTGGGTCACCTGATAGCAGGTGTGGGGGTTGGGCTGAGCCGCGCAGTAGCGACAGGTCCCTCCCATGGTATGGTCTAATCCACACCTGAGAAACATGTGCCTCGGTCCTAAACTTCCTGGTCAACTGCTGGCTACCCCCTGCATGCCGCCCCTCCCCAGGTAAGGCCTCTTGGGGCAAATTTCCCCCCTCCCACAATGCAGTGGGTGCCCCCTGGGCAAGGCCTCGTGACTGCCCTCCTGGGGTCTTTCTGGGTCCAGGTGGGCCCAAGGTGGAGTGGGGCATGGGAAGCTCCGATTTAGGTGCCAGACCACAGGCGTAGAGCCCCCAGAGCCCTGGCCTCCATGGGCACCCCAGAGCCCTTCACAGTTCCTGACCTTGGACTCTCTCTGTCCTGTCCGTTGGGAAAAGGACTTGCAATACAGAGAGATTTTGTGTTTGGTTTTGGTTTAGTTTTTTCTTTCTTTCTTCTTTCTTTCTTTTCTTTCTTTCTTTCTTTCTTTTTCTTTCTTTCTTTCTTTCTTTCTTTTTAAGATTTTACTTATTTACTTGAGAGAGAGAGTGAGTGAGAAAGAGAGAGAGAAAGGGAGAGAGCATGAGCGGGGTGGGGGAGGGAGAGGGAGAGCAGGCTCCCCGCTGAGCAGGACCTTGAGATCACGACCTGAGCCCAAGGCAGATGCTTAACCCACTGAGCCACCCAGGTACCCCAGTGTCTTTCTTTTGTTTTATGGTTTGTTTGTTTTTTCCCCCGATCTTTGCAGCATTCCAGCACAGTGGCATTTTTCATTCTGTTTCTAGGAAAAAAAATATCTTGGGTTCAACATGGGTGGGATCCCACATCCCCCTAAATCTGTGCTCTTCAAGGTCACTGCCAAGGACCTCCTGGCTCCTAGGAGGGGGCTGCCATAACCCCAGGGCCCATACTGAAAAGCATAGACTATATTCATTTTAATTACATTTCTACGTATTAACCTTTTGTGTGTGGCCACCAAGCCCTGAGGCAAAAGTAGCAAATGGTCAAGTTTCAGCCCCCTTCCCACTCCTGCATCGGGCTATCTCCTGGAGGATCTATCTGTTGGTTCTCCTTCCAGAAGTTTTGGCACCAACGTAATTCTGCGCTCCACTCCTCGCGATCATTGAAGGCCACCCTCCAGGTGCCGCACCCCACTCCGGCAGCTTTACCCAGCTCTGCCCCTCAGCCACTGATGCCATCTCCCAGAACAGCTCCGTTGAGATATAATTTGCAACCCATAACATTCACCCATCTGTACAATTCAATGGTTACATTATTTTTAAGTGTAACATTGAGGGGCGCCGGGTGGCTCAGTCAGTTAAGTGTCCCAACTCTTGATTTCGGCTCAGGTCATATGATCTCAGGGTCCTGGGATCCAGCCCTGTGTCACTCTCCTGCTTAAGAGTCTCTCTCTCCCTCTCCCTCTGCCCCTCCCCGTACTCACGGGCGCTCTCTAAAAAATTAAGTAAATTAAAATAAAGTGTATCATTTAAGGGGCCCCTGGGTGGCTCAGTCAGTTAAGTGTCTGCCATGGGCTCAGGGTCCTGGAATCAAGCCCCACGTGGGGCTCCCTGCTCAGCGGGGAGTCCGCTTCTCTCTCTCTCTCCCAGTCCCTCTCCCCTGCTCATGCTCTCTCTCTCAAATAAATAAATAAAATCTTTAAAAATATAAAAAGAAATAAAATGTAACATTTAATAGTTTAAATGTTGCATTACGGGGCCACCTGGCTGGCTCAGTGGGGCCCCATGTTGGATGTGGAGCCTACATAGAATAAATAAATAAAATAAAATAAAATGTTGCATTTTTGTAGAACTTGTAGCAAAATACATGTAAGGGCAATTTGCCGTTTTACCCAGAGTTAAGTGTGCAATTCCGAGGTACTGAGTGCATTCCGATGGCATGCAGCCATCCCCACTATTTCCAAATCTTCTTCATCACCCCAAATAGAAGTTCTATTTGGGGTGATGAAGTAGCAGAAACTCCCGGTTCCCTCTCCCACCCTCCCAGGCCCCTGGTAATCTTTAATCTACTTTCTGTCCCTCTGAATTTACCTCTTCTAGATGTTTCTCAGACGTGGAATCATAGAACTTGAGTCTGGCTTTTCTCACTGAGCCCAATGTCCTTCAGGTTCATGTTGCTGTGGCCAGTGTCAGAATGTCCCTCCTTCTAATAATAATAATATTCCAGTGTGTGGATGGACAGCATTCTGTCTATCCATTCCTCCGTCAATGTGGATCTGGGTTGTTTCCAAATTTTGGCAGTTGAGAAACAGGCTGTTCTGAATAGAGGTGTACAAATAATTGAGGCCCTGCTTTCAGCTCCTTTCGGTAGACCTCAGGTAGTCTGGGTACAATGCTAACTCGAGGTCCAGCTTTCTGAGAAGCAGCCAAACTGTTTTCCCACATATGTGATTTTCAATGTTCTAGCAGCTATATTAAAAAGAATAGAAAGACACCAGAAAAATTAATTCTAATGATATATTTTATTTCACCCAATACATCCAAAGCATCATCTCAATATGTAATCTATAGAGAAGATCACTATGGGATATTTTACATTTTATCCCGTGAAGTCTTTACAATCCGAGGTGTACTTTACGTGTTAAGTACATCTCTGGATACTAAACTCTCACGGCTACTGGAAAACCTGGATCTGTGCCGATACAGTGGCTTTATTCACTCTTCGAGCTGCCTAGTATTTTACTGTAGTGAGAGACCCCAGTTTGACCAGTCCCACATTGGTGGACACATAGCTTGTCCAAAATGCCCTGCCAGGCACATCTGTGGCATTTGGGCCAATCCCTCTGGCCAGAGGTTGCGTACATTTTAAATTATGATGCTCACCAGTTTTCCTTTCTTAGAAATTCTAGAGCAACACATACTTTTTTTTTAAAGATTTTATTTTTTTTACTTATTTTTTTTGAGAGAGTGAGAGCAAGTGAGTATGAGTGGGGGTGAGGGGAGTGGGCAGAGGGAGAGGAAGAGAGAGAGAATCCCAAGCAGACTCTACGCCCAGTGGGGAGCCCAACATGGGACTCAGCCTCATGACACTGAGATCATGACCTGAGCTGAAATCAAGAGATGGATACTTAACCGAATGAGCCCTAACCAGGTGCCCTAAGATTTTATTTTTTAAAGTAATCCCTAGGGGCACCTGGGTGGCTCAGTTGGTTAAGCAACTGCCTTCAGCTCAGGTCATAATCCCAGGGGCCTGGGATCGAGCCCCACATCAGGCTTCCCTGCTGGGCTAGGAGTCTCCTTCTCCCTCTCCCTCTGCCCCTCCTCTCACTCATGCTCCCACCCCCCCACCCCCGTCTCTCTCTCAAATAAATAAATAAAATCTTAAAAAAAAATAATCACTACACCCAATGTGGGGCTCAAACCCGCAATCCTAAAATCAGAGTCCCAGGCTCCACCAGCTGAGCCCGCCAGACACCTGAACCACACAACAGGCTTTCGGTAGAAGCCACACGTATACTTAATATTTTTCTAGTAGCCACATTTTCAAAATTGTAAAAAAAAAACGGAGAAATTAATTTTTTAAAAGACTGTCTTCAACCCAATAGATCCTAACTTATATTATTTCCATGTGTAATCAATATAAAAATTGTTGAGATCTTTATATTCAGTCTTTGATCCTGTACCTTGGAAATCTGGTGTGTCTGTTACACTTGGTATGCCGCAAATTTGGACACTCGGTTTTCATCAACGATCCTTGATCTGCATTTGGATTCTATAAGATGGACAGTTGAAGAAGCAGATTTGCACATCCAGGATGTTCCAAATATACTTCGAAGGTTTGCAATCATTGAATTGACTATCTGAGGTTGCTTTTGGTTCTGTTTGATCTTCCTTTTTATTTAAAGACTTTAAGTCATCTCTGCACCCAACGTGGGGCTCGAACTCACAACCCCGACATCAAGAGACACACGCTCTGCCGACTGAGCCACCAGGTGCCCTACTTTCTATTTTTGAAGTTGTTTTTGATTCAGAGAAGAGAGTATCAGTTTTTAAATTTAAATTAGCATAAAAAACGCTGTTTCTCAGACACAACGGCCACATTGCAAGGGCTCCATGGCCTTACAGGGCAGTGGCGGCCGAATCGGATGGTGCAGAGACAGAGCCTTTCCCAGGCTGCAGAAAGCCCCGTGGGATGGCGCTGCTCTGTGCGGAGCTCCACCTGCAAAGCGGCAGAGGAGCTCGGGGTTAGGTCAGGAAGGGACACTCTAGGTTCTGGATCACAATGGCCCTAGCCGGGGTTCAAGCCTCAACTCCAGGGCACTGGGGAAGGCTGGGGAAGGCTGGGAGGGGCAGGGTCAAGGTGGGAGCTGAGAGCCTTGGGACCTACCGCAGCCCCCTGGGGACCCCTCCCCACAGGGCTGTGCCGCCTGGCGGCTGGGGAGCCCGGGCTCTGGGGCTGGGATTCCAGCTCGGCCCTGTACCCGCCGAGTCACGTGGCCCCAGCGTGCTCATCTGTAAACTGCCAAAACACAACAGTGCCGACCCCAGGGCTCACGAATGTCCTGTTGGAAACCCCGGTGTGGCCGCAGGCGTGGGCTGTCGCGTTTCTCATCAGTGATGCTCTCTCCGCTGTCGCCCCTCTCCCCGCTCTCTCCACAAGTTTTCCCTAGCTTTCGAGAACTCCCTGCACCCTGACTACGTCACGGAGAAGCTGTCCCTGCGGATCCTCCTGGAGGAGGCCTCCTGGAGGCCTGCGCCGTACCGTGGTGCTGGGTCCGAGCAGGAGGAACCACGAGAAATTCCTGCCTCCTGACGCCTTCATCCACGTCAATGACTTCCAGAGCCCCAAGGAACTGGCCCAGGCCCTGCTGCCGCTGGACAAGGACGACGCCCTCTACCTCGGCCACTTCCGCTCGCGGGAGACCCTGCGGCCTCGATCCTTCCGCAGGGCCCTGATGTTCCGCAAAGCCTGCTGGCGGCTGCAACAGGAGTCCCCCTACCAGACGGTGCCCAGCACAGCCTCCTGGTTCACGTGAGCTGGCCAGCCTGGGGCGTGGGCTGCTCCAGACACACCTGCTGGGGACCTCACTGCCAGGGTGGTGGCTCACGGATTGCTGGGGAGCTCACTGAGCTGGGGCTTCACCTACTGAGCACCTGTGTGGCCAGGAGATCAGCTCTAAGGGATCCTACCTCCCAGGAGCCTCACCTCCGGGGATCTCACCTGCTGGGGACCTCGGTTGTTGGGGACCTCGCCTGCCTGGGGACTCCCCAGTTAAAGGAGGGGCATCCTCACCTGCTGGGAATCTCACCTGCTGGGATCTCATTTACCTGGGACTTCACCCACCCGCACTATGCTGCCAGGACATCGGCTCTAGGGACCTTAGCTGCCAGGGGCCTCACCGCCTGAGGGGCCTCACCTTCTGGGGACCTCGGCGGTTGGGGACGTCACCTGCTGGGGATCTGAAACAGGTCATCTAGCCTCACTGGGACTCACTTGCTAGGAGCCCCACTGAACTGGGGTGTCACCTGCTGCACCCCTCCCCCACTAAAACTCCCCTTGGGGTCCCGCTCACTGGTGAGGGGTCTGCCAGATTTGCTTGTGGTTTCGTTGCTGTTGCTAACTGCCCGCGGGGTATGCAGAGGGACAATACTGGCACCGTTCTCCGGATGGGAATGCTCCGAGGAAAACCGATGTCTTCTCCCTGATTTTAGACCAGCGGTTTGCACCGAGGGCCGCTCTGCCTGCCCGGGCACACTCGGCAAAGGCTTGGGAGGCTGGTGGTTGGCACAGCTGGAGATGGGCTGACAGCATCCAGTGGGTGGGGGCCGGAGATGCTGTTCAACAGCCCACAGGCCCAGGTAGGCCCCCCAAAACCAAGAATGGCCTGGGTGCCAATGTCAAGAGGTGGAAAAACCCTGGAGGCCAAGCCCCACAGTGGGTGGGAGTGGGGACCAGGCTGTCTGGGGGTCCATGGGGGGCAGGGCTGGGACAAGTGTAGAGGGAGGGCAGGGACTGCCCACGAAGGAAGGGGAGGAGGGCAGAGTGGGGTGCTGAGCACGTGTAGCCCTGAGACTGTGTGTGACAAGTGCTGACCACGGGGGCTTGGAGTGAGACCCCTGGCGAGAGATCCCACTGGGTGTGGCCAAACACCATGTGGCGTTGCACATGAGAGGGGACATTGGGGGTGTCCCTCCTAGTGTGTAATTTCGACTATGGGTGACGACTGAATGTGTAAGCATAGGGGCCATGTGTCCACGTATGATCGGATCTGCTAAGCCCCACGTAGGTGCCACTCTCTGTGCTGGGTGTGTGTGTGTGTGTGTGTGTGTGTGTGTGTGTGTGTGTGCGCTGTGGCTTGGACTGCACACGACCCCAGCCCCGGAGGTCTGTAGGGGCAGCTGAGTTTCTGCTCCGATGCTCTGGTCGTCTGGGCCTCACCCTGTGGTTGGGATGTTGGAACTGAGCCAGAGACAAGGATGCCCAGGTCCCAGGACCCCCTGAGAGGGTACACAACACACACAGACACACACACACACACACACACACACACGTAGTCAGGCTTCAGGGACCACAGACCTGGGCTCCAAGATCAATTTTCCCAGTTGTGGGCTGAACAACTTCTGCCTCCGTGGCTCAGGGCCATCTGGGATGGGGAAACTGAGGCTTGGCTTCTGCCCCAAGGAGAAGGGGACAATGGCTTCCCTGCCACGGCTGGGCTGAGTCAGCCCAAACAGAGGAGGAATCCCCTACCCCAAACCTCAGAAGACTGGGGGACCCCAGATGGCCTCAGCCCTGAAACTTCCTAACAAGCAGACCACCCGTGGGCCGGAGCCTGGCTGCCCAGCCCTGCTCTCAGGACTCCCGGGAAGTCCTGCCTGTTAGCTGCCTCAAGTGTCTCCAGCTACAGCCGGGGACCAGGGAACAAGGGGTGTTTCTGCTGGGCTGGATGATCCTTCCTGGGGCAGCCGCTGATCTGGGCCCTCCAGCGTCGGGATGGGGACTGGGGCTGGGAGGGCCATGGTGTTTAGATGGTGGCCCTGAGCTCAGATGTGTGGGAAAGAGGGGAGAGGGCCAGTCTAGGGGAACAGTGAAGGAGGGAAGGGGCTCTTTCCGTGGGAGCCTCCGTGGAGTTGGGGGTGAGAGAAGAAGAGAGGGGACCACGCCCTCAGGAAAGCTGTCTGGGGTGAGAGGGGCTTGCACCCTCGAGAACCCCACTCTGAGGTGCAGGAGGGGAGGGTCCATACCCACTGGTCTCCAGGGTGTCAGCCTGGGGGCACGGCAGCGGCCCCCTGCCCTGCCCCTCCTCAGACCCTGGGATGTGCAGACCCCTACCCAGGGTCTGAGAACCCAACCCCCTGCGCTGTCCTGGGCCTGCCAAGCATCAAGGTGACACCGCTTTTTCTGTCCTCCGCGGGGACGCGTCGTAAATCCCCCCAGGAGCTCGGGCCAGGGATTTTATGCGCCCAGGACCTAGGTCCCTGAGGACCCAGCTCTGCCCCAGCAGGCGCCGCTTTCGGGCTGGACAGGGCTGGCGCCCGCCCCAGACCTATCCCCACAGGGAGCTGGGCAGCGCACATATATTTTTAGCTAGTGAAAGGAGATAGTGCCTCGGTGGGGGTGGACGGGGCCTGAGGAGGCCCTCTGGGGGAAGGAGGCCTGGGTCCACCTGGACCTCAGACTCGTCATCTGCATCTGGCTCCCTCTTCCCGTCCAGAAGCTCACCTTATGGGGGGGTGGCCGTGGGACGCGTCAGGAAGGGGTACAGGGGCCTGCAAGAAAGCGGGAAGGACGGCCCTGCCGACGTGCCTCCCACTCACACCGCTTTCCTTCGTGTACCACGGGAAGAGGACCCTCTCTGCGCCCAGCAGGTGGTACCCGCCCCGTCCCCCTCTGCCCGGTGGAGCTGGCGCCCCCGCCCCACACAGGCGCGTGTCCCTCCGAGAGGTAGGCACCCCCGGAACGCGGAATCACGACCCAGGATCCATTTTCCACACTTTATCTCGGTGCAGCTACTGGAGAGTCCCGAGGCCGGGACGGCCCCTCCTGCGCACGCGCAGTCTGTCCGCCGCGGGCCTTGCCAGGCGGGACGGTGGGCGCCGCGGCGCGGGGGCCGTGGCCGCCGTCTCGCCGGGCCGCTGAGGTAGGGTCAGACGCAGGCACACTCGCGCGCCGACAGCTCGTGGACCGTGTGGTAGCGGCTGTGCGCGTCCAGGAAGGACACCTCGTCCTCGTAGGCCGTCGGGCGGCAGCAGGGCTGCGCGCGCACCCGCTCCCGCCGAACGCGCCGCCGCTGCCGAAGCCGCCGCAGCCCCAGGTCGTAGACGCGCGCAGCCGCTTCGCAGGCGCCTGCGCAGTAGCGGAACAGCACCGTCTCGTCGGACGCGTAGCCCAAGCCCAGCTCGCTCACGCGCACTTCCAGCTCGCGCAGCCCGCACGGCCGCGTCCCCGATCGCGCGCGCGCGCGCCTCCGCCGGAGCCCCGCCCGACGGCGCGGGCGCGGGGGCCTGCCGGCCCAGGGCGTCAGCTGGCGCAGCTCCACTGCGTCCGGGGCGCCCTGCAGCAGTGCACGATCTGCGAGGAGAGGGAGAGAGAACCGGGTGGGTCGGTGGGTGACTGGGGGAGAGTCCCCGACCCCCGCTGTTCCCCTCGGAAAACAGCCCCTTGGTAGCGCACCCTCCCGAGGCAGCTTCTCAACTCCCTGCTACATTCCCAAGCATGTTCCCTCTCTGGGCGCCGTGGGGGATGCCTGTGCAGAGCCCCCGCGCTGGAGCCCCGGGACTCCCAACAGCCCTCTCTGGACCCTACCGCTGTGGTGGACGCTCAGAACCTGGCTCCTCCTTTCCGGTGCCCTGGAGCGCTTTCCAGCCTGCCCCACGTTGAGCTGAGCTCGCCCCGGTGTCTCACTCCCTACGGTCATCCCCACGCCCACATTCTCCGTGGACCTGACCCTTTGTCCTGCTTTCGCTGAGCTGCTCCCACCTCTTTGCAGAAAAGGAAGGGAGGGCTCAGCTGGGGCTGTAGTGATCCAAATCCCTGTCGCCGTGGGCCCCCAGCTGGCCCACCCCTATGCTGGGATGCCCCTGGTAACTGGCACCCCTTTTGTGACCAGTGTTGGGGAGCTGCATCCCATGCTTCAAGCACTCACTCGTCGGTTGAGCTGATAATGAGTCTCTGGCTCACTCTTTGGGGGCCCCACCCAACGCCCCCCACCTTGTCCCTCCTGCTCCGCCGCACGCTGGGACTCAGTTTTTCCATGCACAGTACCAAATCGGGGTGTTTGGGCTGTTCAGAACGCGCGGAGGATAACACCAGCAGGCTCGGAGGCCTGCACGTGAGGACTGTGGGGGGAGGCAGCGGGGAATGTCACGGCCTCCCCCGTGTTACAGGTGAGACAACAGGCATCCATTAGGGCAGAGACTGGCCCAAGGCCACAGTACCAGCAGGTGGCAGAGAGACACAAGCCCAAACAGCCTTGTTCCCGCCTCCATCGTGTGCCCAAGTTTGGCCCACGTCCAGTGCTCTGCTCCCACGGTTGCCAGGAGGTGCCCGGAGTCACAGATTCCCAGGGCCCCGGAGCCTAAATTTATTTCCCAGGCGGCTGGGCTGCCCCGGTACTCTGCAGCCTCGGGAGAGCCTCGTAGACATGCCAGTGGCAGGTGGCGCTGAGAGTGGAACTGCAGGCAGGGGCTCCCAGTCTCTGAACAAGTGGCAGGCATGCTTGTGGTTGGGAGAGGAGACCGTGAGTTTATCTCCTGCATGCCCCCAAGGCTGGCACCCTTGACTCTCAAAAGAAATAGCTTATAGGCAGACGCAAGGGAGAGGGTGTGTCCGTTTCCACAGGGGGTCTCAGGAATCAGACAAACCCCAGTTGTGAGTCTTGCTCTGCTACTTTCAGCCCTGTATCACTTCAGGCAGGTGATGGTCCTGCTCTGTGCCTCAGTTTCCCTGTCCGCTCAAGGTGGCTTGCAGAGAGTTCCCCTCTGGCTGAGGCTGGGAGAGTGGAAAGTGGGGATCAACTGAGCAACATGTTTCCAGTTCTTGAAGTCCAGGGGCAGGACTTGGTGGCCAGCACCGTCTGCTCTGGGGTTAGGTTCCAGCCTACCTCACTTATGGTGCCTAAAATTCCACCATGTAGCGTGCCCGCCCCTAAGGTATACATCTACACAGATATTCTTGGGGGGCGGGGGCGCGGCAGGGAGGATGCCAGATAAAGTACAGATGCCCAGTAAATTTGAATTTCAGATAAACAGTGAATAATCTCTTGGTATATGTGTCCCTGCCTCCCTCCAGCAGGCCTGGCCACTTGCACAGGGTCTGGAACACAGAGATGAGATCAGCAATAGCTCCCCCCACCCCGATCCCCATCCCCGCGCTCCCACCGCCCCAAGCCTGAAATTCCACCATCAGTGCATTGGTCTCAGGGCCTAACACTGGGACACTGGAGGGATCAGCGGCCACTCCCTTCCCTTAGCAGGACTGTGCCCAGGGACAGGATGCAGGGTGGGCAAGCACCCGCCCAGGGGCCGAGACCCTTCCCGGTGACTGAGATCCCACCGTCGGTGTTGTGCCCCAGGTTGTAAGCACTAGGTTCCCCGCGCCCCCCCTCCACCCCCCGGCCCCGGGTTTCTGGAACCCAGTGTCTTGGGAAGGACTTTGCCGCCTGCAGGAGGAAGTGGCGGGCGGAAGTGGAGCCCGTGCCTGAGGCCACCCTTGTCCATTGTAAGGACAAGAAAGGAGGATTGTGTGGGCCGGCGGGACGGGCGCGGACTTGCACACGGGCTGCACGCAGCGCAACCCCGCGGGCGCCATGCACGCGCCGCGCCCGCGCCCACACCTCGGTGCACACGTGCGCGCGCACAGGAGGTCGGGACCCGCGCCCTACCCCGGGCAGGCAGGCGGGGCAGCGGGCCGGCGCCAGGGAGGAGTGGGGAGTTGGGCTGCGAAGGGGGCGTTTCCACATCTCCACCGCAGGGCCTTTTCCCGCGCCCATCTCTCCCAACCTTGTGTCTGTCTGTCTCTGTCTCTGTTTCTCTCCCCATTTCTACGTCTCTCGGGGTCTCCCCTTCCCTTCGGTCCCTGTCCACGGGGCAGGTCAGTGGGGACTAGGATCCAGCCTCCCTGTCCCACACCACGTGCTGCTCATGGGAGCCCCCCAGGGGATGCCCAGATCTAATCTCCATCTGGACCCCTGGCCCCTGAGGGCCAGAGCCTAATTCCTTGTGACAGCTGAGCCCAGAGACCCCTGGCTCCCAGCGATCTCCCCCCCCGCCGGCCCACCACGACAGCTTTCCACCCCTGCCATTCCGTTGGGGGGATTTGCACCCTCTCCTCACCCCATCCAAATTAAGCCCCTGTGGCCCCTGCATGAAATTCCACCGTTGTGGCCGCCCCTGTATCGGGACAGCTGACCCAAGTCGGGGCCCGGCTTACACTGGGCCAGGCGGGCGATCCGGGCGTCCAGGGTGCGAGGCGGCCGGCGCAGTGGGGTCAGCGAGGGTCCCAGGTGGTGACTGAGGAGCAGGCCGTCCCGACACATCCAGATGGAGAGCACCGAACTGCAGAGCACCGAGGCCAAGGCTGCCGCCTTCCAGCGCTGCATCCTCGGCCTGCGGGCACGCGATGGTCAGCCCCACGGCCTCCGTCTGTCTGTCTGTCTGTCAGGCAACAAACGGGAACAGGGCGCTGGGCCAGGCACCGGGGACCCGGTGCGGCCCCTGATTTCCAGCCACTTCTGCTTAATGATCAGTAATAACGTAGACATGATTCGTCAAGGAACCCTTGAACAAGGTTGTGAAAAAATGCTGCCCAAGAAAGGAGTGGGCACTGTACCAGGAGTAGCAGGGGACCCGCCCCCATCTGGGGGTCTCAGAGTGCTTTCCTGAGGATTGACGGAAGTTGAGCCTTGACCAAAGGTAGAAGTCGGCCAGGCACAAGAGAATGGCATCTCAGGCAGGAGGAACAGCTAGTGCAAAGGTCCTGAGGCTGCAAGGTTGGCCAACGCAGCCAGGAGGCTGGAGTGGCTGGAGCCCAGTGATTTTGGAGGGGAGCCTGGAAGGAGGTGAGGGCACTCCCAGCAGGGGGCACTGTGGGACTGGGGCGTGGAGAAGACAATGTGCTCTGATGTGTTCCTAACATATTGGGGCCCTCGGGAGTGACGTCCTGCCCCTCTCTGAGCCTGGGTTTCCAGACAGAGATTAAACTGATGCCCAGAAGCGGGCATCGATGGACCAAAGCTGCACTCGACCCACCACCCCCAGGCCTTTGCACAGGCCGGTCCTCCCACCCAGCACATTCTCCTCTCCCTCTCCCCACTCCCCTCCCCCTCTCAGTCTCAGCTCGGAGGGCGTCTCCCCCAGGAAGCCTTCTCCGGCTGCTCCTACTCGCGCCCTTCCTCCTCCCCAGCCCCGGGGGGGCGCAGGTTTGCACCCTCTGGGCCCCCACAATGGCCTGAGCTTCTCCCGGTGAGGGACTGGTGACTCAGTGCTGGGACCGCCTAGCCCCGCGCACTATGTGCACACAGTAGGTGTTTCGTAACGCATGCGCACTCCCGCTCACCCCGTCAGAGCCCCTCCCCGCCGCCGGGCGCCCCCGCCCGGGTTTACATTCCCGGGCCTGGCAGCCGGGTGGCGGCCCGCGCGGGGTTGGCGGTCCGCCCGGTGTAAACATTTACACGGAGCATTGAAAGCCGCGCTGGATGCCGGTCAGCGCCTGGGCTCGGCCGTGGGGTGCCGGGCGCCCCCACGCGCGCCTCTCGGGCGGCTCAGGCTGCGGGCTACTGTGCGGAGCCGGCATTTGCGTGCGATTTGCTTTGCAGTTTTGCATGGACCCCGCACTGGCGGGTTCGGCGCAGTGGGTCTGGAACCGTCTCTCCCCTCAGCCACCCCCCCCCCCCCCGCCCATGGAAGCGCTGGCGCAGGACCTACAGCCGCCAGACAGTAGCCGGGGACATTTATTAAGCGCCTGCTGTGTACCAGACCGGGTGCGGAACCCACGAAGAAGGCAGCATGATCTCCATTTTACAGCTGGGGAAAATGAGGCACAAAGCAGGTAGGGGCTTATCCAAGGTCACAGCTAGACAAGCATCTGGGATTCGAACCCGGCTGCAGGCGCTGCGCTGTGCTTGGCAGCCTTGGAGTCCCCCTGAGGACTTGCCCCGCTTGGGGGTGTTTGGATAGGGCCGTTTTGGGGACTGCTGGTGGCGCTGGCAGAGAATGAGCTCCCCCACACGGGGACGTGAGAGAAAGCCGGGCCAGCCTGCGGATCGGAGGGCACTTGACCGCGCCTGGCGTGCTGCAGGAACACTGGTGGCCCATGAGGCTGGAACAGAGTGCGCGAGGCGGAGGGAGGGGGAGGGGAGGCCGGGGAGGGGCCCGGGGCAGGTCACGCGGGGCCTTGGGGGCCGCGGGGAGAACATCTCATTGTCAAGCTTGTGCAGCAAGGGGAGGACAGCCCCCGAAGTTGTCAGGTGTCCAAACCCGCCCCTTGGCTCTAAAGGAGCACCTACTTTATGCTTTGGGGGCACAGAGCCCTCCCTGCACGCCCAGCACCCTGCCTGCTCTCGCACCCACGTCCTGCCGGGGTGTGCCTCGGTTTCCCTGTTAGGCTGGAACGAGGCCCCTGCGCCGCGCCAGGCTCTGGTCCTGGGTTTCTGCTGAGGGCTTCGCATGGGGGCGGGGGGCTGAGAGGCTGGATGGGCCCGGAGACGGCCTGGCCACGGGAGCCCCTGGTGTCCTTGGAGCCGCAGACCCCCCGGAGCTCTGATGGGGGGCAGGAAAGCAGAGGGCCAAGGGTGGAGGGGGCCCAGTAGGTGCGGCTGATAAGCGTCTGTTAACAATGGGCCTTTCAGTAAGGGGGTCACCCAACTGGTTTGTCTGTGGTGCGGACCTGACCCAGAGGGGTGCTGCGGGTGTGGCGCATGGCGCGGGGAGGGGGCCCGGGGTGCACCATGCGCGTCTCTGGGTCCCGGAGGCCCCCGGTCCTGGGGAGGCGGACGCACAGCACACGTGGGGGCGCACAGTCACTCGCACTCGGCCTTCTTGTCCTCGGTCACACACTTGGGTGCTCTCACTCCCCTGCACACCCAGACAGTCCTGACCCACACCCTGGGACACGCTGTCGCTTGCACGCTCCAACACTGTCCCACTTACACTCCCTGTTTTCATACTCACCAACTCCAGCTCGACGGGGCTCGCACACTCAGGGGTTTTCCCACGCCCGTGGGCATTTTCTCACTCATTGGAAACTCGCGGCCATGCTATCGCACTCTCACGGGTGGGTGTTCTCACACTTCCATCCATATAGGAGCACACTTACGCACGAGGTCATTGGCACACACGGACTCCCAACATTATCTCATTCGTGTCCTGAAACATGATTAAACGGACACACTGGAACTCAATCACACGCACACACCTCAGCAGGAGCACACCCACGCACTGGTGTCCTGCGCTCACATACAGGGGCACTCACACCTGGGCATATTATCCTCACACTCACATTATGACCCTTGAAGATGAGGATGTTCACACATCACTGTATTTCACAAACTCACACTGTCATACTTGGGCATTTTCCGTGACATTCACATGCTGTTACACGTGAATAAGTGGATTTTAAAAAATTCCAGGATAATTAACATACAGCATTATATTAGTTTCAGGTATACAATATAGTCATTCGACAATTCTGTACATTTCTGGGCATTAGGATCCCAATCCCCTAACTCCCCCATCCCCCCACCCTCCTCCCCTCTGGTAACCACCAGTGTGTTCTCTGTAGTTAAGAGTCCGCTTCTTTGTTTGTCTCTTTTTATTTGTTTTGTGTCCTAAATTCCATATCTGAGTGAGTGAAATCATAGGGTATCTGTCTCTCTCTGCATGACTGATTTCACTTAGCATAATACCCTCTAGATCCGTCCATGTTGTTGCAAATGGCCACATTTCATTCTTTTTTATGGCTGAATATATTCCACTGTATATACGCACCACATCTTCTTTATCCATTCATCGATCAATGGACACTTGGGCTGCTTCCATCATTCGGCTATTGCAAATAATGCTTCAATAAACATAATGGTGCACATATCTTTTTGAATTAGTGTGTTCGTATTCCTTGGGTAAATACCAAAGAATCATATGGTACTTCCATTTTTAATTTTTTGAGGAATCTCCGTACTGTTTTCCAGAGGGGCTACACCCGTTTGCATTCCCACCAACAGTGCATAAGGGTTCCCCTTTCTCCGCATCCTTGCCAACACTTGCTGTTTCTTGTGTTGTTGATTTTAGCTGTTCTGACAAGTGTGAGGTGATACCTCATTGTGGTTTTCATTTGCATTGCCCTGATGATGAGGGACGTGGAGCATTTTTTCATGTGTCTGTTGGCCATCTGGATGTCTTCTTTGAAGAAATGTCTGTTCATGTCTTCTGCCCATTTTTAAGTGGATTGTTCTTTGTTAGTTTAGGTTTTTTGGTGTTGTTTTGTGTTAGTTCCTTATATATTCTGGATATGAACCCCCAAGCAGCTATGTCACTTGCAAATATCTTCTCCCATTCTGTAGGTGTCTTTTAGTTTTGTTGCTTGTTTCCTTCACTGTACAGAAGCTTTTTATTTTGATGTAGTCCCAATAGTTTATTTTTACTTTTATTTCCCTTGCCTCGGGAGACCTATCTAGAAAAACGTTGCTATGGCTGATGTCAGAGACATTACTGCCTGTGCTTTCTTCTAGGATTTTTATAGTTTCAGGTCTCACATTTAGGTCTTTAATCCATTTTGAGTTTATTTTGGGGCATACTGTAAGAATGTGGTCCAGTTTCATTCTTTTGCATGTAGCTGTTCAGTTTTCCCAACACCAAATGAGGAAGAGACTCCCTTTCTCCCCATTGTGGTTTCTGGCCTCCTTTGTGGAAGATTAATTGCCCATATAATCATGGGTTTATTTCTGGACTTGAATCAGTGCCTTTATTCACTCTTCACAGCTGCCTAGTATTTTATTGTAGCGAAAGACCCCAATTTGACCAGCCCCACATTGATGGACATGGAGCTGGTACAAAACACCCCGGTAGGCACGTCCCTGGCATTTGGGCCAATCCCTCTAGAGAAGGTGGGTTCCTTTTAAATTATGATGCCCACCAGTTTTCCTTTCTTAGAAACTCTAGAGTAGCCTATACTTTTGATAGAAATGTAACAGGTCACACATATACTTAATATTTTTCGGTAGCCACATTTTCAGAAATGCAAAACAACAGTGAAATTCATTTTAATAAGGCTGTCTTCAACCCACTGGATTCTAACTAGTATTATTTCCATGAGTAAATGATATAAAAATTATTATTTACATTGTTTCTTTGTACACCTTGGAAATCTGGTGTGTCTGTTACACTTGGTATGCCTCAAATTTGGACACTTGGTTTTCATCAATGATCCTTGATCTGCATTTGGATTCCATAAGATGGACAGTTGAAGAAGCAGATTTGCACATCCAGGATGTTCCAAATATACTTCGAAGGTTTGCAATCATTGAATTGACTATCTGAGGTTGCTTTTGGTTCTGTTTGATCTTCCTTTTTATTTAAAGACTTTAAGTCATCTCTGCACCCAACGTGGGGCTCGAACTCACAACCCCGACATCAAGAGACACACGCTCTGCCGACTGAGCCACCAGGTGCCCTACTTTCTATTTTTGAAGTTGTTTTTGATTCAGAGAAGAGAGTATCAGTTTTTAAATTTAAATTAGCATAAAAAACGCTGTTTCTCAGACACAACGGCCACATTGCAAGGGCTCCATGG
Organism: Halichoerus grypus; assembly: GCF_964656455.1. NCBI lineage: Eukaryota > Metazoa > Chordata > Mammalia > Carnivora > Phocidae > Halichoerus > Halichoerus grypus. The sequence goes on from NC_135712.1 coordinate 212,323,221, forward strand.
CCTTACAGGGCAGTGGCGGCCGAATCGGATGGTGCAGAGACAGAGCCTTTCCCAGGCTGCAGAAAGCCCCGTGGGATGGCGCTGCTCTGTGCGGAGCTCCACCTGCAAAGCGGCAGAGGAGCTCGGGGTTAGGTCAGGAAGGGACACTCTAGGTTCTGGATCACAATGGCCCTAGCCGGGGTTCAAGCCTCAACTCCAGGGCACTGGGGAAGGCTGGGGAAGGCTGGGAGGGGCAGGGTCAAGGTGGGAGCTGAGAGCCTTGGGACCTACCGCAGCCCCCTGGGGACCCCTCCCCACAGGGCTGTGCCGCCTGGCGGCTGGGGAGCCCGGGCTCTGGGGCTGGGATTCCAGCTCGGCCCTGTACCCGCCGAGTCACGTGGCCCCAGCGTGCTCATCTGTAAACTGCCAAAACACAACAGTGCCGACCCCAGGGCTCACGAATGTCCTGTTGGAAACCCCGGTGTGGCCGCAGGCGTGGGCTGTCGCGTTTCTCATCAGTGATGCTCTCTCCGCTGTCGCCCCTCTCCCCGCTCTCTCCACAAGTTTTCCCTAGCTTTCGAGAACTCCCTGCACCCTGACTACGTCACGGAGAAGCTGTCCCTGCGGATCCTCCTGGAGGAGGCCTCCTGGAGGCCTGCGCCGTACCGTGGTGCTGGGTCCGAGCAGGAGGAACCACGAGAAATTCCTGCCTCCTGACGCCTTCATCCACGTCAATGACTTCCAGAGCCCCAAGGAACTGGCCCAGGCCCTGCTGCCGCTGGACAAGGACGACGCCCTCTACCTCGGCCACTTCCGCTCGCGGGAGACCCTGCGGCCTCGATCCTTCCGCAGGGCCCTGATGTTCCGCAAAGCCTGCTGGCGGCTGCAACAGGAGTCCCCCTACCAGACGGTGCCCAGCACAGCCTCCTGGTTCACGTGAGCTGGCCAGCCTGGGGCGTGGGCTGCTCCAGACACACCTGCTGGGGACCTCACTGCCAGGGTGGTGGCTCACGGATTGCTGGGGAGCTCACTGAGCTGGGGCTTCACCTACTGAGCACCTGTGTGGCCAGGAGATCAGCTCTAAGGGATCCTACCTCCCAGGAGCCTCACCTCCGGGGATCTCACCTGCTGGGGACCTCGGTTGTTGGGGACCTCGCCTGCCTGGGGACTCCCCAGTTAAAGGAGGGGCATCCTCACCTGCTGGGAATCTCACCTGCTGGGATCTCATTTACCTGGGACTTCACCCACCCGCACTATGCTGCCAGGACATCGGCTCTAGGGACCTTAGCTGCCAGGGGCCTCACCTCCTGAGGGGCCTCACCTTCTGGGGACCTCGGCGGTTGGGGACGTCACCTGCTGGGGATCTGAAACAGGTCATCTAGCCTCACTGGGACTCACTTGCTAGGAGCCCCACTGAACTGGGGTGTCACCTGCTGCACCCCTCCCCCACTAAAACTCCCCTTGGGGTCCCGCTCACTGGTGAGGGGTCTGCCAGATTTGCTTGTGGTTTCGTTGCTGTTGCTAACTGCCCGCGGGGTATGCAGAGGGACAATACTGGCACCGTTCTCCGGATGGGAATGCTCCGAGGAAAACCGATGTCTTCTCCCTGATTTTAGACCAGCGGTTTGCACCGAGGGCCGCTCTGCCTGCCCGGGCACACTCGGCAAAGGCTTGGGAGGCTGGTGGTTGGCACAGCTGGAGATGGGCTGACAGCATCCAGTGGGTGGGGGCCGGAGATGCTGTTCAACAGCCCACAGGCCCAGGTAGGCCCCCCAAAACCAAGAATGGCCTGGGTGCCAATGTCAAGAGGTGGAAAAACCCTGGAGGCCAAGCCCCACAGTGGGTGGGAGTGGGGACCAGGCTGTCTGGGGGTCCATGGGGGGCAGGGCTGGGACAAGTGTAGAGGGAGGGCAGGGACTGCCCACGAAGGAAGGGGAGGAGGGCAGAGTGGGGTGCTGAGCACGTGTAGCCCTGAGACTGTGTGTGACAAGTGCTGACCACGGGGGCTTGGAGTGAGACCCCTGGCGAGAGATCCCACTGGGTGTGGCCAAACACCATGTGGCGTTGCACATGAGAGGGGACATTGGGGGTGTCCCTCCTAGTGTGTAATTTCGACTATGGGTGACGACTGAATGTGTAAGCATAGGGGCCATGTGTCCACGTATGATCGGATCTGCTAAGCCCCACGTAGGTGCCACTCTCTGTGCTGGGTATGTGTGTGTGTGTGTGTGTGTGTGTGTGTGTGTGTGTGTGCGCTGTGGCTTGGACTGCACACGACCCCAGCCCCGGAGGTCTGTAGGGGCAGCTGAGTTTCTGCTCCGATGCTCTGGTCGTCTGGGCCTCACCCTGTGGTTGGGATGTTGGAACTGAGCCAGAGACAAGGATGCCCAGGTCCCAGGACCCCCTGAGAGGGTACACAACACACACAGACACACACACACACACACACACACACACGTAGTCAGGCTTCAGGGACCACAGACCTGGGCTCCAAGATCAATTTTCCCAGTTGTGGGCTGAACAACTTCTGCCTCCGTGGCTCAGGGCCATCTGGGATGGGGAAACTGAGGCTTGGCTTCTGCCCCAAGGAGAAGGGGACAATGGCTTCCCTGCCACGGCTGGGCTGAGTCAGCCCAAACAGAGGAGGAATCCCCTACCCCAAACCTCAGAAGACTGGGGGACCCCAGATGGCCTCAGCCCTGAAACTTCCTAACAAGCAGACCACCCGTGGGCCGGAGCCTGGCTGCCCAGCCCTGCTCTCAGGACTCCCGGGAAGTCCTGCCTGTTAGCTGCCTCAAGTGTCTCCAGCTACAGCCGGGGACCAGGGAACAAGGGGTGTTTCTGCTGGGCTGGATGATCCTTCCTGGGGCAGCCGCTGATCTGGGCCCTCCAGCGTCGGGATGGGGACTGGGGCTGGGAGGGCCATGGTGTTTAGATGGTGGCCCTGAGCTCAGATGTGTGGGAAAGACGGGAGAGGGCCAGTCTAGGGGAACAGTGAAGGAGGGAAGGGGCTCTTTCCGTGGGAGCCTCCGTGGAGTTGGGGGTGAGAGAAGAAGAGAGGGGACCACGCCCTCAGGAAAGCTGTCTGGGGTGAGAGGGGCTTGCACCCTCGAGAACCCCACTCTGAGGTGCAGGAGGGGAGGGTCCATACCCACTGGTCTCCAGGGTGTCAGCCTGGGGGCACGGCAGCGGCCCCCTGCCCTGCCCCTCCTCAGACCCTGGGATGTGCAGACCCCTACCCAGGGTCTGAGAACCCAACCCCCTGCGCTGTCCTGGGCCTGCCAAGCATCAAGGTGACACCGCTTTTTCTGTCCTCCGCGGGGACGCGTCGTAAATCCCCCCAGGAGCTCGGGCCAGGGATTTTATGCGCCCAGGACCTAGGTCCCTGAGGACCCAGCTCTGCCCCAGCAGGCGCCGCTTTCGGGCTGGACAGGGCTGGCGCCCGCCCCAGACCTATCCCCACAGGGAGCTGGGCAGCGCACATATATTTTTAGCTAGTGAAAGGAGATAGTGCCTCGGTGGGGGTGGACGGGGCCTGAGGAGGCCCTCTGGGGGAAGGAGGCCTGGGTCCACCTGGACCTCAGACTCGTCATCTGCATCTGGCTCCCTCTTCCCGTCCAGAAGCTCACCTTATGGGGGGGTGGCCGTGGGACGCGTCAGGAAGGGGTACAGGGGCCTGCAAGAAAGCGGGAAGGACGGCCCTGCCGACGTGCCTCCCACTCACACCGCTTTCCTTCGTGTACCACGGGAAGAGGACCCTCTCTGCGCCCAGCAGGTGGTACCCGCCCCGTCCCCCTCTGCCCGGTGGAGCTGGCGCCCCCGCCCCACACAGGCGCGTGTCCCTCCGAGAGGTAGGCACCCCCGGAACGCGGAATCACGACCCAGGATCCATTTTCCACACTTTATCTCGGTGCAGCTACTGGAGAGTCCCGAGGCCGGGACGGCCCCTCCTGCGCACGCGCAGTCTGTCCGCCGCGGGCCTTGCCAGGCGGGACGGTGGGCGCCGCGGCGCGGGGGCCGTGGCCGCCGTCTCGCCGGGCCGCTGAGGTAGGGTCAGACGCAGGCACACTCGCGCGCCGACAGCTCGTGGACCGTGTGGTAGCGGCTGTGCGCGTCCAGGAAGGACACCTCGTCCTCGTAGGCCGTCGGGCGGCAGCAGGGCTGCGCGCGCACCCGCTCCCGCCGAACGCGCCGCCGCTGCCGAAGCCGCCGCAGCCCCAGGTCGTAGACGCGCGCAGCCGCTTCGCAGGCGCCTGCGCAGTAGCGGAACAGCACCGTCTCGTCGGACGCGTAGCCCAAGCCCAGCTCGCTCACGCGCACTTCCAGCTCGCGCAGCCCGCACGGCCGCGTCCCCGATCGCGCGCGCGCGCGCCTCCGCCGGAGCCCCGCCCGACGGCGCGGGCGCGGGGGCCTGCCGGCCCAGGGCGTCAGCTGGCGCAGCTCCACTGCGTCCGGGGCGCCCTGCAGCAGTGCACGATCTGCGAGGAGAGGGAGAGAGAACCGGGTGGGTCGGTGGGTGACTGGGGGAGAGTCCCCGACCCCCGCTGTTCCCCTCGGAAAACAGCCCCTTGGTAGCGCACCCTCCCGAGGCAGCTTCTCAACTCCCTGCTACATTCCCAAGCATGTTCCCTCTCTGGGCGCCGTGGGGGATGCCTGTGCAGAGCCCCCGCGCTGGAGCCCCGGGACTCCCAACAGCCCTCTCTGGACCCTACCGCTGTGGTGGACGCTCAGAACCTGGCTCCTCCTTTCCGGTGCCCTGGAGCGCTTTCCAGCCTGCCCCACGTTGAGCTGAGCTCGCCCCGGTGTCTCACTCCCTACGGTCATCCCCACGCCCACATTCTCCGTGGACCTGACCCTTTGTCCTGCTTTCGCTGAGCTGCTCCCACCTCTTTGCAGAAAAGGAAGGGAGGGCTCAGCTGGGGCTGTAGTGATCCAAATCCCTGTCGCCGTGGGCCCCCAGCTGGCCCACCCCTATGCTGGGATGCCCCTGGTAACTGGCACCCCTTTTGTGACCAGTGTTGGGGAGCTGCATCCCATGCTTCAAGCACTCACTCGTCGGTTGAGCTGATAATGAGTCTCTGGCTCACTCTTTGGGGGCCCCACCCAACGCCCCCCACCTTGTCCCTCCTGCTCCGCCGCACGCTGGGACTCAGTTTCTCCATGCACAGTACCAAATCGGGGTGTTTGGGCTGTTCAGAACGCGCGGAGGATAACACCAGCAGGCTCGGAGGCCTGCACGTGAGGACTGTGGGGGGAGGCAGCGGGGAATGTCACGGCCTCCCCCGAGTTACAGGTGAGACAACAGGCATCCATTAGGGCAGAGACTGGCCCAAGGCCACAGTACCAGCAGGTGGCAGAGAGACACAAGCCCAAACAGCCTTGTTCCCGCCTCCATCGTGTGCCCAAGTTTGGCCCACGTCCAGTGCTCTGCTCCCACGGTTGCCAGGAGGTGCCCGGAGTCACAGATTCCCAGGGCCCCGGAGCCTAAATTTATTTCCCAGGCGGCTGGGCTGCCCCGGTACTCTGCAGCCTCGGGAGAGCCTCATAGACATGCCAGTGGCAGGTGGCGCTGAGAGTGGAACTGCAGGCAGGGGCTCCCAGTCTCTGAACAAGTGGCAGGCATGCTTGTGGTTGGGAGAGGAGACCGTGAGTTTATCTCCTGCATGCCCCCAAGGCTGGCACCCTTGGCTCTCAAAAGAAATAGCTTATAGGCAGACGCAAGGGAGAGGGTGTGTCCGTTTCCACAGGGGGTCTCAGGAATCAGACAAACCCCAGTTGTGAGTCTTGCTCTGCTACTTTCAGCCCTGTATCACTTCAGGCAGGTGATGGTCCTGCTCTGTGCCTCAGTTTCCCTGTCCGCTCAGGGTGGCTTGCAGAGAGTTCCCCTCTGGCTGAGGCTGGGACAGTGGAAAGTGGGGATCAACCGAGCAACATGTTTCCAGTTCTTGAAGTCCAGGGGCAGGACTTGGTGGCCAGCACCGTCTGCTCTGGGGTTAGGTTCCAGCCTACCTCACTTATGGTGCCTAAAATTCCACCATGTAGCGTGCCCGCCCCTAAGGTATACATCTACACAGATATTCTTGGGGGGGGGGGCGCGGCGGGGAGGATGCCAGATAAAGTACAGATGCCCAGTAAATTTGAATTTCAGATAAACAGTGAATAATCTCTTGGTATATGTGTCCCTGCCTCCCTCCAGCAGGCCTGGCCACCTGCACAGGGTCTGGAACACAGAGATGAGATCAGCAATAGCTCCCCCCACCCCGATCCCCATCCCCACGCTCCCACCTCCCCAAGCCTGAAATTCCACCATCAGCGCATTGGTTTCAGGGCCTAACACTGGGACACTGGAGGGATCAGCGGCCACTCCCTTCCCTTAGCAGGACTGTTCCCAGGGACAGGATGCAGGGTGGGCAAGCACCCGCCCAGGGGCCGAGACCCTTCCCGGTGACTGAGATCCCACCGTCGGTGTTGTGCCCCAGGTTGTAAGCACTAGGTTCCCCGCGCCCCCCCTCCACCCCCCGGCCCCGGGTTTCTGGAACCCAGTGTCTTGGGAAGGACTTTGCCGCCTGCAGGAGGAAGTGGCGGGCGGAAGTGGAGCCCGTGCCTGAGGCCACCCTTGTCCATTGTAAGGACAAGAAAGGAGGATTGTGTGGGCCGGCGGGACGGGCGCGGACTTGCACACGGGCTGCACGCAGCGCAACCCCGCGGGCGCCATGCACGCGCCGCGCCCGCGCCCACACCTCGGTGCACACGTGCGCGCGCACAGGAGGTCGGGACCCGCGCCCTACCCCGGGCAGGCAGGCGGGGCAGCGGGCCGGCGCCAGGGAGGAGTGGGGAGTTGGGCTGCGAAGGGGGCGTTTCCACATCTCCACCGCAGGGCCTTTTCCCGCGTCCATCTCTCCCAACCTTGTGTCTGTCTGTCTCTGTCTCTGTTTCTCTCCCCATTTCTACGTCTCTCGGGGTCTCCCCTTCCCCTCGGTCCCTGTCCACGGGGCAGGTCAGTGGGGACTCGGATCCAGCCTCCCTGTCCCACACCACGTGCTGCGCATGGGAGCCCCCCGGGGGGGATGCCCAGATCTAATCTCCATCTGGACCCCTGGCCCCTGAGGGCCAGAGCCTAATTCCTTGTGACAGCTGAGCCCAGAGACCCCTGGCTCCCAGCGATCTCCCCCCCCCGCCGGCCCACCACGACAGCTTTCCACCCCTGCCATTCCGTTGGGGGATTTGCACCCTCTCCTCACCCCATCCAAATTAAGCCTCTGTGGCCCCTGCATGAAATTCCACCGTTGTGGCCGCCCCTGTATCGGGGCAGCTGACCCAAGTCGGGGCCCGGCTTACACTGGGCCAGGCGGGCGATCCGGGCGTCCAGGGTGCGAGGCGGCCGGCGCAGTGGGGTCAGCGAGGGTCCCAGGTGGTGACTGAGGAGCAGGCCGTCCCGACACATCCAGATGGAGAGCACCGAACTGCAGAGCACCGAGGCCAAGGCTGCCGCCTTCCAGCGCTGCATCCTCGGCCTGCGGGCACGCGATGGTCAGCCCCACGGCCTCCGTCTGTCTGTCTGTCTGTCAGGCAACAAACGGGAACAGGGCGCTGGGCCAGGCACCGGGGACCCGGTGCGGCCCCTGATTTCCAGCCACTTCTGCTTAATGATCAGTAATAACGTAGACATGATTCGTCAAGGAACCCTTGAACAAGGTTGTGAAAAAATGCTGCCCAAGAAAGGAGTGGGCACTGTACCAGGAGTAGCAGGGGACCCGCCCCCATCTGGGGGTCTCAGAGTGCTTTCCTGAGGATTGACGGAAGTTGAGCCTTGACCAAAGGTAGAAGTCGGCCAGGCACAAGAGAATGGCATCTCAGGCAGGAGGAACAGCCAGTGCAAAGGTCCTGAGGCTGGAACAAGGTTGGCCAACGCAGCCAGGAGGCTGGAGTGGCTGGAGCCCAGTGATTTTGGAGGGGAGCCTGGAAGGAGGTGAGGGCACTCCCAGCAGGGGGCACTGTGGGACTGGGGCGTGGAGAAGACCATGTGCTCTGATGTGTTCCTAACATATTGGGGCCCTCGGGAGTGACGTCCTGCCCCTCTCTGAGCCTGGGTTTCCAGACAGAGATTAAACTGATGCCCAGAAGCGGGCATCGATGGACCAAAGCTGCACTCGACCCACCACCCCCAGGCCTTTGCACAGGCCGGTCCTCCCACCCAGCACATTCTCCTCTCCCTCTCCCCACTCCCCTCCCCCTCTCAGTCTCAGCTCGGAGGGCGTCTCCCCCAGGAAGCCTTCTCCGGCTGCTCCTACTCGCGCCCTTCCTCCTCCCCAGCCCCGGGGGGGCGCAGGTTTGCACCCTCTGGGCCCCCACAATGGCCTGAGCTTCTCCCGGTGAGGGACTGGTGACTCAGTGCTGGGACCGCCTAGCCCCGCGCACTATGTGCACACAGTAGGTGTTTCGTAACGCATGCGCACTCCCGCTCACCCCGTCAGAGCCCCTCCCCGCCGCCGGGCGCCCCCGCCCGGGTTTACATTCCCGGGCCTGGCAGCCTGGTGGCGGCCCGCGCGGGGTTGGCGGTCCGCCCGGTGTAAACATTTACACGGAGCATTGAAAGCCGCGCTGGATGCCGGTCAGCGCCCGGGCTCGGCCGTGGGGTGCCGGGCGCCCCCACGCGCGCCTCTCGGGCGGCTCAGGCTGCGGGCCACTGTGCGGAGCCGGCATTTGCGTGCGATTTGCTTTGCAGTTTTGCATGGACCCCGCACTGGCGGGTTCGGCGCAGTGGGTCTGGAACCGTCTCTCCCCTTAACCCCTCCCCCCCCCCCGCCCCCCCGCCCATGGAAGCGCTGGCGCAGGACCTACAGCCGCCAGACAGTAGCCGGGGACATTTATTAAGCGCCTGCTGTGTACCAGACCGGGTGCGGAACCCACGAAGAAGGCAGCATGATCTCCATTTTACAGCTGGGGAAAATGAGGCACAAAGCAGGTAGGGGCTTATCCAAGGTCACAGCTAGACAAGCATCTGGGATTCGAACCCGGCTGCAGGCGCTGCGCTGTGCTTGGCAGCCTTGGAGTCCCCCTGAGGACTTGCCCCGCTTGGGGGTGTTTGGATAGGGCCGTTTTGGGGACTGCTGGTGGCGCTGGCAGAGAATGAGCTCCCCCACACGGGGGCGTGAGAGAAAGCCGGGCCAGCCTGCAGATCGGAGGGCACTTGACCGCGCCTGGCGTGCTGCAGGAACACTGGTGGCCCATGAGGCTGGAACAGAGTGCGCGAGGCGGAGGGAGGGGGAGGGGAGGCCGGGGAGGGGCCCGGGGCAGGTCACGCAGGGCCTCGGGGGCCGCGGGGAGAACATCTCATTGTCAAGCTTGTGCAGCAAGGGGAGGACAGCCCCCGAAGTTGTCAGGTGTCCAAACCCGCCCCTTGGCTCTAAAGGAGCACCTACTTTATGCTTTGGGGGCACAGAGCCCTCCCTGCACGCCCAGCACCCTGCCTGCTCTCGCACCCACGTCCTGCCGGGGTGTGCCTCGGTTTCCCTGTTAGGCTGGAACGAGGCCCCTGCGCCGCGCCAGGCTCTGGTCCTGGGTTTCTGCTGAGGGCTTCGCATGGGGGCGGGGGGCTGAGGGGCTGGATGGGCCCGGAGACGGCCTGGCCACGGGAGCCCCTGGTGTCCTTGGAGCCGCAGACCCCCCGGAGCTCTGATGGGGGGCAGGAAAGCAGAGGGCCAAGGGTGGAGGGGGCCCAGTAGGTGCGGCTGATAAGCGTCTGTTAACAATGGGCCTTTCAGTAAGGGGGTCACCCAACTGGTTTGTCTGTGGTGCGGACCTGACCCAGAGGGGTGCTGCGGGTGTGGCTCATGGCGCGGGGAGGGGGCCCGGGGTGCACCATGCGCGTCTCCGGGTCCCGGAGGCCCCCGGTCCTGGGGAGGCGGACGCACAGCACACGTGGGGGCGCACAGTCACTCGCACTCGGCCTTCTTGTCCTCGGTCACACACTTGGGTGCTCTCACTCCCCTGCACACCCAGACAGTCCTGACCCACACCCTGGGACACGCTGTCGCTTGCACGCTCCAACACTGTCCCACTTACACTCCGTTTTCATACTCACCAACTCCAGCTCGACGGGGCTCGCACACTCAGTGGTTTTCCCACGCCCGTGGGCATTTTCACCCATGTTGGAAACACCTACATGGGTGGGTGTTCTCACACTTCCATCCATATAGGAGGACACTTACGCACGAGGTCATTGGCACACACGGACTCCCAACATTATCACACTCCCAGCAGTTTTCACAATTCACACCCTCAAGCATGATTACACTGAAAGACATAAATACAATCACTATCTTGAGTGTGTTCACACTCATAACTTCCAACCTGATTACGCTCACATATTTGAACACAATCACACACTCAACTGTTCTCACAATACACACCTGATCACTACCACACTCATCCTAGTGTCCTGCACTCGCAGGCTTGAACCTTCACACTTAGGTGTGTTTGCCCTCACACTCACGTTTGACAGCCTTGTTCACCTGCTAGTGTAATGCATGCTCACACATGCTCACACTTGGGCTCACACATGCACCACACTCATAGGTTATCATGTTTGAACACACCCCTGCCACACACTAGCATGTTTTCACACTTGTGCACTCTCACATAGCATAGACCACCTGCCTTCCCGCTTTGGATTCTCACACTCCCAGCCACTCAGGTGTTCTTAGCTTCTTGCACACTTGGGAGCTCCCACACAAGCGTTTTCACACTCTCACGGAAAACACGCACTGGCTCTGGCACGCTGGCCTAGAGAACAGGCATGGCCATGCAGGCATGCCGCTCCCAAGCCCTCCCCTGAGCACTCGGACCTGTGCACACTCAGGGACGCACGCCTGCAGGCTCCGCGTGTCCTGCTTCGTTCATGCGCTTGGCCTGGGGCCGAGCCGGGCCTGCCACCTGCTTGCCTCTGTCATTCTCACATCCTGGCCACACATTCACACACACGGGGACACACTGGTGCGTGGCCCAGTCCCCTTCTGCGTGCATCTCCGGGGTTTCCCGTGCTGCCCAGACAGGGCCTTAGCCAGTGGTCTCCTCTCAACTCTCAGAAAACGTCCAGACTCTGGAGAATCCTCACTGCCTGGGAAAGGGAGACCCCTCCTTTCTTGGGGGCCATGACAGTCTGAACTGCAGGAAGTGGGATCAAGGAGAACCTCACTTCTAGCTGGAGGCCACAGAGTGCCCAGGGCTGGGACGAAGCCCAGAGAGGGGTGATGAGTAACCCAGACACACAGCCAGGCAAGCCCTTCCAATCTTCCAAGGAACACACAGGGTGAGGGTGTGTGCATGTGGGTCTTTCTGAAAGCTTCCTTGGTAGTGCCAAGAAACTCTGCTCATTATCCTGGTGCCCAGGCAACACCCTGAGGCTCCACCTTTCCATGGAGCCTCCCAGGAGACAGAGGCCAGGCATACCTGTTCTTGAGGTCAACAGCCTCCTTCCCATAGAGCTCCTGGCCTCAGGGAGGCGCCAGTTTTGTGCTCATTCCCAGGGAGAAGAAGGATGGGAGGGGGCACTTCCCTCCATCCACTCATCTCTCTAGTCTGAGGGAGGCCTTGAATTGGGGCTTGCCCCCATCTGGTAAACTCCTACTCATCCTTCAGAGCCCTACTCCTATAGGCCCTCCTCCAGGAAGCCATTCCAGCTTCCTATCTTGGATTCTCAGCTGCGGGTCCCTCCCTCTTACCCAGCCCTGTTGGCATAGTATCTGGATCCAAATCTGTCTTCTCTGGACTGTGGGATTTTGGAGAGCTAGCCTGGGCTGGGTCCTTTCAAGGCACGGACAGGCTTCTAGAATTCTGTTCACAAAGGTATGAGCTTGGGTGCCTCGGTGGCTCAGTCGGTTAACCGTCTGCCTTCGGCTCAGGTCATGATCCCAGGGTCCTGGGATCGAGCCCCACGTCGGGCTCCCTGCTCAGCAGGAAGCCTGCTTCTCTCTCTCCCTCTGCTGCAGCTCCCCCTGCTTGTGCTCGCTCTCTCTATGTTTCAAATAAATAAAATCTTTAAAAACAAAAAAAAGGGGGTATGAGCTTGCTGCAGCTCCTTGGTCTCCATACTTTTGCCCGTGTGGTGCCTCCCTTCACGTACACCCTTCTCCTTCTCCACCTCACTCCTGGACACCTCCTTGGCCTTCCTACAGGGGACCTCCCTGAAGGGTGCCACCCAGCCCCGTGGGAACACGAGGGAGGACTTGGAGGAGCTGGACGGGCGGCTCGTGGGGCTGTCGGCACTGCCCACAGGCAGAGCGAGCCAGGCCGAGAAGCAGTGAGGGCAGCTGTGGGGGTCGCGCGCGCCCATGTGGGTGTAAGCGTGTGAAGAAGGGCTCGTGTCTGAACCCCGCAGCACCAGGGTTCTAGATGGCTGCCTTTGGATCCCGGCTCTGCCTCTTCCTTGCTGGATGACACGGGGCAAGCTCCTCCCCCTCTCTGAGCCTCAGTTTCCCCATCTGCACAGTGAGCTGCCTGGGACACCCCTGCCCGCGTTTGGGGGGCCAGCTCATTCATTCGGTGAAGTCCTGCGGGCCTGGCCGGTGGCAGCAGGGGCTGGGCCTCAGACACACGTGCCAGCCCACCTCCGCCATCCATGCTGACAGCCGCGGGGCTCCCTGCTCCTCTCCTTCCCCCTAGATGGCCCCTGGAAGCTCCAGTGATGGGGAAACTGAGGTCGCAGGAGGGGCAGGACTTGGCCTCCGTCGAGGCAAGACTCAATGGTCCTGCAAAACAAGAAACAAATTCCACAGCCCACAAAAATGTGCCCCCTCCCTGGGAGGCCCCAGGGCCCAGCCCCGCCCCATGGTGGAGATGGGGAGTCCACGGCAGCCGTGAGCCGGCGACACACATCTGGGGGTAAACCAGGAACATCTGGCTAGCGCAGCCGGTTCCGATGCCGCGTCTGCAGGGGCCTCATGGGGAGGGGGTTGCAGTCACAAACACCCCCCAGCCAACCTTCCAGGCCTAGCCAGAGGTGGGGGCCCAGCCTTTCCTCTTCTTCTCCCCACGCAGAAGCTCTCTGTTGCCCAGTTGCTAGAACCATCGCCTGCTCCCTGCTACTCTGAGGATCAAGTGTGAGCTTCTGAGCTTGTCTGAAGGGGCTCTGTGTCTGTCTTCACCAGAGTGAAGCCGAGGGGTGTATAGACAGAGTGGCTCTTGGGGAGGACTGTGCTGGCTGCCCCGTGATAATAACAGTAGCAAAAATAATAATAATAGCCAACACTAGCACTGACGCACAACTGTACTGGTGCTGTTCTAAGCACTTTACACATAGTAACTCATAGCAAGGTATGGACTATTTTATCTCCATTTTGTGGGTGGAAAAACTGAGGTCCAAAGAAGTGAAGTTATTTGCTCAAGATCAAAGAGAGTGTAAGTGGCCAAGCTGGGATTCGAACACAGATAGGTGAACTCCTACTCATCCCTCAAAGCCCCAGCCCCAGTACCCCCTCCACGTTCTTAATCACTGTACCATATGGCCTCTCTAACAACAACAGTAATAACATTAACACCCCCACCATGTTGGCTATTACATTTATTTAGTGTGAAGCACTGTGCTAAGTGCTTTCCACATGTTTAATGGTCCCCACGGTCCCTGGAAAAGATGTCGTTATTCCCCACACAGTCGGTTCAGCGTCCGACTCTTGATTTCAGCTCAGGTCATGATCTCGGCCGTGGGATTGAGCCCTGCCTCAGGCTCTGCACTCAGCGGGGAGTCTGCTTGAGATTCTCTCTCCCTCTCCTTCTGCCCCTCCCCCCCACTTGTTCCCGTGTACGTGCTCTCTCTCTCTCTAAATATAAATAAATAAAATCTTAAAAAAAAAAAAAAAGAAAGAAAGAAAGGAAAAGGAAAGGAAAGGAAAAGAAAAGAAAAGAAAAGAAAAGAAGTGGCCGGGCTGAGGTTGCACCTGGGTCTGACTCCAAACTTGTCCTCTCAAATGCCTCCACAGTCCCTGGGTCCAGAGTGGCCAGGGTCATGCTGAGGGTAGGGGAGCAGCGGAAGGGCAGGATAGGTCCTGCCGTTTGGGAGGAAGGGGGGCTGACATCCACAGAAATGAGGTTTTCTCAAAGAGATGCAGCAGAGCAGAACCAGCAAGTAAATAAAGTGCCCACATGGCAGCAAGCCCAGTGTGCCAGGCTGAGCTCCGCCCCCAACACATCAGATCAACACTTATTGAGTGCTTACTGTGTGCTGGGCCAGGCAGGGAACTCAAGATGACCATGGTCAACCTGGGCCCCACCCTTGCCAAGCTCCCTGTCCAATCAGGGAGATGGATAAGAAAGAAGAAATAAATAAGGTAATTTAGATGTTGGCAGTAGGGCAACAAAATAAAACAAGGTGAATTCATAGTGACCAGGGGAGCCTTTTAGGGTGAGCGGCCAGGGGGGCTTCTTAGAGGAGGCAGCATTTGAGTTGAGACCAAGTGAAGATTTGGAGAGAGGGTTCTAGGTGGAGGGAGCTGCAGGAGCAAACGGAGTTGGAGGTCAGTGTGGGGAGATGAGGTAGGGGAGAGATTGGGCCACATGACCTGCAGGGTCAGCTCTCCATCCCCTCACCCCCCCAGCACCCCCTCCCCGCCCCCGCCAGTGCCTGGAGCCCTCTCTCTGAACCTGATGCTGGGAGGGCGTGTTCTTGGGGAGGCTGGACTGGGAAGCGTGGGGGGCAGGGCCGCCAGCTTTTCAGACCCACCATTTCTGGCCCAGCCCTCTGTGGCTGGCCTGTAAAATTCTCACCTTGACCTTAGCAGGCTGGTCTGCCTAGCCAGGCTGGCCTGGGGCCGGCCTTGCAGGCATCTGGGGCGGGCAGGAGGGGGCTCCCTGGGGTGGGATAACAGGATCAGCCTAATTAAGCCTGGCATGGCTGAGCAGCTGGTGTGGGACCCGGCGGGTGGCACAAGGGACCTGGATCCTCTGGGAGCAGCCAGGAGGACACCACGCAAGGCTGGCCATGGGACAGAAAGGGGAGCAGAAGCACAGATCTCGGGTGTGACTCAAACCCTACCATTGGTTTCCTGGGGACCAGGGCACCTGAGTCATCTCTTCTACCTCCCCAAGTTCAAATTCTGCCTCAGGTCCCCAGTGCACTGAGCTTTTTAGGCACGCTCTCTCTGGGTCTTGGTTCCCCCAACTGGGAAGTTAGCCCCCCCCCCCCCCCCCCCCGCTGCAAACAGGAGCCCCTTGTCTGATTTCTTCCAGGACCAGCCTGAAGCCTGGTTTCAGTCGGATTTGAAGGGAAGATCTTTCTGCTCCTGAATACCTTTGCTGAAGTGCCCCATTCTCCCCTCAGGCTTCCTTTGTAGCTGTTACCTCCCCTGAAAGTAACCTCTCCTGAAAATAACCTCCCACAAATATTTGTTGGACAGTAAATGGTGTGGGCCCACACTGGGCTCCTGGGCCTTGTCCTCCAAGGAAGACAGACTTGGACCCAGGGTGGGGCCCTGAGTGGGGAACAAAGGGTCTACCTCAGGGAAGAAGGGTCGGAGGAGACTTCCTGGAGGAGGGGCATTGGGGCTGGGGCTGTGAAGGATGAGTAGGAGTTTTATAAGTGAGAACAGAAAGGGCATTCCAGGTAGGAAGAACTATACTCGCAAAGATCTGGCTGGCTGGCTTGGGAGCCTCTCCTCCACTCCCTCACCCACCCCCAGGTGTATCAGGCACCAGGCCCATTTTATCCTGTGCTTCATCCTAGCACAGAGCTTGGCATGTAGTAGCCTGATGCTTAGGAAATATACGGGGCATGAAGTAAAGATCCCTCCGGCTCGCCCAGTCTCAGTTTTCTCAGCTGCAGACTGGGGAGAACCAGCCTCCTGCTGGGCCCGCCCCATGCTTACTTCGTGCTTACTAAGCAGAGGTAGACCCCATCTGGCCCTCCATCTCCCCATGTGGGCCTTCCCCCGGAGGCCCAGACCCCTCTGTCCTATCTTGGGGACCAGGAAAGATGCATTTGCAGAGGAATCTACAGTCTCAGCAAAGAAGGCTGGGCCCAGTGATGCCAGACACATTAAAGACCCGTTCCTCTCTGCTCTGTGTTTCCAGCCCTAACCTCCAGGAATCCGGCCCTGAATGCCCAGCCCAGGTTTCCCTCTGCCAACCTCTCAGAACGGTCTCTCCCCCCCACACTCACCCAGACACTCTGGATTTTCCAAAACCAGTCGTGTTATTACCTGCCTCCAGATCTTTGAATGTGCAGTTCCAGCTACCTGGAATGCCCTTTCTTTTTCCACTTAGAAAACTCCTATTTATCCTTCACAGCCCCAGCCCCAATGCCCTTCCTCCAGGAAGTCTCCCTCGATCGTCTTACCCAGAGGTAGACACTTTGCTCCTCACTCTGGGCTCCACCCTGGGTCTAAGTCTATCTTCCCTGAAGGACAAGGCCCATGAGCCCAGACACCAACAGTCAACCACACCATCACCATCCAGCAAACATTTGTGGGAACAATCTCTTGATTGTATCCTTGTGCCTGGCTGCAAACTCGTTCCTTCTCCTGCCCCAGACTCTTGAAAGCTACGTTCTCTGCTTGTTTCCCGAAAACTGAGGTCTGAAACCGAGGGACAAGCCCTGATGGTGGAATTTCAGTCACTGTGCCCTGCCACTAGGGGGGATGTTTTGTTTTCTTCCCTGTACCCCTAGAACACTTGCCACTAGGAGTGGTCTATAAGGCCCAGGGGTGGCTTTGGAACTCTGAACCTCAGGAGTCCTAGGATGAAGGGAATGGGGAGGGGTGTCCAAAGGGCCCCAAGGCAAGGGGCTGGTGGTGGGGGGAAACTGGCAAAGCTGGGAGACTTCCCTCCACTGACATCCGCCTAGACCAGTCACGCCCATTGGGGCTTCCTCAGCCTGCGGCACTTGAAGACAGACAAAGAGTGTCATGGAACACACAGAGAAGGATTGAGCAGAGAGAGGGCAGGGCAGGCAGGCAGGAGTGAGGAAAGTCAGGGGTCTGGCCTCCAGCAACCCCCCTCCCAGGACCCTGGCCCTGCTCCCCAGATCTGGGCTGGGGTCCCAGACTTGCAGGTAACCACAGGCCCAGAGCCCAGCCAGTGACAGCACAATATATACTGTTGCTTCTTGGGGGAAGGGATGGTGGTACCACCAGCCCCTGGGAGGGACCATTTCTCTCTCCAGTCCCACCCCAAATCTGCCCACTGTCTGCATCCACCTCTGCCTAATGACTCCTAACCCACACGCTCCACCTTCTGGGAGAATTCTGAGACTGAGCAAGAGATGCCTTTTTTAAAAAAGCAAGGAGGCACAGCCCCCTCTCCTTCAAATCTACTCTTTGCCCTTAAGGGACTACCCTCCCCCCAAAAAGGGTTTCGCGCCCTCTTGTGGCTGAACAGGCGGCTCCCGGAGCCGAGAGAGCCGGGCCCTTACCGGAGGACACCGTGTCCCCGGAGGCGGCGGCGGCTGGAACGCGCCACTGACAGATGTTTACTTCTGCGCGCAGCTGGGCCGCGACGGCAGCTCCACGGCTGGGGTCCGCGGATCCGAATGCCCCCCACAGCCCCTTGTACACCACAAGGCAGCGCGGGTGTCTGGGTCTCGCCCTCCTAGAGGCTGGGGAGGGGATTCCGGCTGCCCCCGCTTCCACCCCTGTTCAGACGCACACTTGGGGGTCCAAGGAGGCAGAGGCGCGCCCGTCCCGTCGGACAAGGACCCGGGCCAGATCCTGGCTTGGAGAGGCGCGGAAGATCGCCCTGCCCACCTCTCCCCTCCTGCCGTGCGCGGACCTGTCGCCCCCTAGACCCCACCTTCATACACATGCCGGTTCTTGGCTAGAGGAGGGAAGCTACGGGTCTATCCGGAGCCCCCGTAAGCCCCCAAACCTCCGTCCACGGGGCCGGTCCTCCCCCAGCGCCGGTCCCCTGCGGGTCCCCCGCCTGCCCTTGCTTACCTGCTCGGGGTGCCCGACTACCCGTCAGTGGTGGCCGCGCCTGCCGCCCGCGCCGGCCCCAGCCCCTGCCCCTGCCGCCGCGACCGCCATCCCGGCCGCCTGGGCCCGCGGCGCCCGGGGGGGCCCGGGCCGGAGGGGGCGGCCGCGGGGGGGACGCGGCGCGGGCCGGCCCATGGGGCCCCCCCGGGCTCGATCAGCCGCGGGCTGCGGCCATCCCGGCCGGGCTGGGGCTGGGGCTGGGGGTGCCCTGGACGGCCGGCGGCTCGGAGGGCGCGGGGCGCGGGGGCGCACGGACGGCGCGGGCGGCCTGGGCGCGCGGCGCTGGGCTCCGGGGCTGCGGCGCGAGGGGCCCGGGCTTTCGGAGCGGCTCCACGGCGCGCTCTCCCGCCGCCTCCGCCGCTCCCGCCGCGGACGGCTTGGCCGGCTCCGGGCGGGGGGCGGGGCCGGGGGCGGGGCCAGGGGCGGTGGCTCGGGTTTCCCGGGACGGGAGCCGCCCCCGCCCAAGGAGGGGGGGGCGGGAGGAGCGCAGGTGGCTAGGGTGCAGGGGCCACAGCTCCCCCTCTAGAAGGTCATCTCCCCGGGCCCCTTTAGGAAAGCCGGGGCCCCAAGACGCCCCCTCCCCAAGGGCCCCCTTCTGGGTTAAGAGGCACAGCGCCCCCGACGCCAGTATCCGCGGCCTTCAGCGCCCCACGCTCTATTGAGGATCTGGTTTTGCTGCCAGACTCCTGGGTCCTGCCTGGTCCCCTTCCGGATGGCAGGGCCCCAAGAAGTACCCTCACCAAGGAAGCCCCTCAAGGGAACCCCAGCACAGCGCCCCCCTAATTAGCTGTTTCCCACCCCTACTCCAGAGACCCGAACGGCGCATCTTCCAAAAGTCTGGGGCCCCAGGAAGCCCCTCCCCCAGATTCCCCTCCGGGGAATTAAGAGTTACAGCACGACCCCAGACGGCGGTCACAGCGGCCACAGTCTCCTCCTACCCCACTGAAGATTGCGGGGTCCTCCTAGTCCTGCCCCAGGTCCTCTTTCCACAAAGCTAAAGAAGCCCCCCGTGACAAAGCCATTCTAGAGAACTGAGACCCAATGTTTTCTCCTAAGACAGTAAGTGATACCCTGAGACTGATGATCCCCGCTGCCCACAGAGCCCCTCATCAAGTGGCAGTTCTCCCCAGTCTGGCCTCAGAGCCCTGCGAGGGATCCCATTCCCACCCCTGGCTCTCCGCGGCGCTCTCTGGGTACCAAGACCCCGCGTTGCCTCTCCCGCGTTGCCTCTCCCGCCTGCGCGCGTTGCCTCTCCCGCCTGCGCGCCCAAACCCACCGCGCCCCCTCCCCGACGGCTCCGCGTTCCTAAAGCGCCCCCTGGCGGCCCCAGCCGACTCCGGGGTGGGTGGAGTGGGCGGGGCTGGAACTGCCGTGGCCCCGCCCCACCGCGGCCTAGTTACCGAAAAACACCCTCCTTACCTCCCAGCCCTCGGCCCCCGCATCGGGCTTTTTCCCGCGCGGTCCCGGCCGCCGCCTGCGTTCCTGGGGCCGGGTGCCCTGGTTTCTCTCTGCTGCCGCCTGATTTCTTGGGGCCTCCTCACTCTGGCCCAGGCCGCCTGCATTCCTCCGATCCCAGCAGCCCTGGGATTCGTATGGGTATTAGACCTTCCTAGGACCACCGCCTCTCCCCGCGCCCCCTCCGGGCCCTCAACACACACCTCCCCCCAAGGGCCTGTACAACTTGCACGGCTACGCAGTGTGCGCGGTGACAGGAGACACTCAGGTAGTCTCACCCCCTGTGCTCGGGCGCATGCGGGTGGGGGACGTCGGGAGCACGGAGGAAGGACGGCAGGAAGGAGTCCGCCAGCATGTGAGCTTGCGGGTAGGGTGGGGGCATAACAACGAGCAGGTATCAGAGAAGTGGCGGCGTGGGAGCTGCCTGGTCCTGGACAGGTGTCTGCTCTGTGCAGCCTTGGGCCGATACTTCTTAAATGTGCCTCAGTTTCCCCATCTGTAACACGGGGTATTATGAGTCGATTCTAATAGGGTTGTCGTAGAGATTAAGTAAATAGGAGTAACCGTCCCTGGCTCGTGGTGAGCGATGCCCGAGTGTCTGCCATTATTGGTGTCACCCTGTGCTCCCTCCCGGTGACACGCTCACCCTGGCCATTCGCACACAGACCCCCAAATCTTTGATCCAGGCAGGGTCACACCCGGTGCCATCCTTGTTCTCACACACACTGGGACACCCTTTATGAGAACAGCACCATCCCTAACACGGAGCGATCACGACCACCCACGTCCTTGCCCAAGGGCATGCACAGACACACACACGCAGGTGTCCTTCCTTCGCTTCCAGCCAGACGCACGTGTGCACATGGACACAGAGCTCACATTACCCATAACACACACACACACACACACACACAGTATCCAGTAGAGACACAGACGCACAGGACATGCACACACAGTAGCCCACTGGCCCTCCAAGTCGCCCCGTGGTTGCTCGTGCACATTCACGCACGCCCATGCTACCTGGCGCCGATACACACGACACACGTTAACTCACACACGGGCACTCCGTGTGACCCACGCCCCACCCACTGCTGGTACACACGGCCACACGGAGACCACACACGCTCCTGCGGGGTGCACGCACACAGCCCTCACGCGTACGTTGCACACAGTAACCCGCGACATGCACACCCCCCCGAGGATGCGGTACGCTCCCCACAGCCACACAAGCGCGGGAGACTCGGAGACACCGTCGTGCGTGCGCACAAGCGCACACACGTGTGAGGCTAGTCTGGGAGGCATAGCCCCTCTGCGCACATGCGGCCCAGCCGGGAGCCCACCCCCCGCACCCAGCCACCATTAAGCTGTCACCAGCCGCCCCTTGGCCACCTCCTGCTCACCCCACGCTGCCGGCATCCCCCTCCCCACCGTGGCTGGGGCCATGGGGGTGGGGGCGTGCAGACACATGGGGCGCAGGACACACACATGTGCCCACCATGTGGACGCTCGTAAAGTGGTTGCCCTGGCAACAGCAACTTGAAAGACTCGGTTCTTCCTCTGGGGTGGGCAGGGGCGCCAGGGTGAGGCTGCGGTGGGGCGAGACAGGAGGTAGGAGGGGGTACGCCAGGCCACGCGCCCACCTTCCACCGCTGTTGGAGACCCCATCACCCGCAGGCCCCTAGAAACCCTGTTCTGCTCGGGGCCAGCCGCACGTGGTCACAGGAGACACACATTCACTCCGTCCCAACACCTTCACGCACCAGTGTGTCACCTCACGCAACCCAGCACCTCTGGACGCTCTCTGTCACCAACCCACACACTTTGTCACCCCCTGGACAGGCAGTGACAGACACCCTGTCGCACTGGCTGACTCACACAGCAGCTGGGAACTGGGGTGCACACAGACACGCCCTCCCTCTGGCCCCCGCCCCCCTCAAAGGAGCTGTCTGGGCCTGGCTGCCCGGGAGGCCACGGGGATTCAGGGGCTGGTTCTATTTGCAGGAAACACGGGTATTTACAATGCTTTATTTTTAAACCTTGCTTCTCCCAGACTGTGGCTGCTGTGGGGCGGGGGTGGGTGGAACAGTGCCTTGAACCTCCCCTGCTTCTAGAGCAGCCCGTGGGTTGCATGGGCTGTGGTCTCCCCAGTGCGCAAATATGCACAGAGAAACCGAGGCTCAGTGTGGAGTAGGGGGTGTCTATGGGCACGTGGCCCCTGTAGCTGATTTGAGCCTGCTGGCCCTAGGGTCAAGGCCAAGGCAGGGTTGGGACAGCGCAGGTGCACCCAGAGCCCAGGCCCTGTCACCTACCAGCCCTCTATGTTGTTTGCCTGGGAATTAGTTCCGCTCACTCACTACC
The DNA here is from genome assembly GCF_964656455.1 of Halichoerus grypus. Classification (NCBI taxonomy): domain Eukaryota; kingdom Metazoa; phylum Chordata; class Mammalia; order Carnivora; family Phocidae; genus Halichoerus; species Halichoerus grypus. The sequence goes on from NC_135712.1 coordinate 212,344,973, forward strand.
TCCTCGGGTGCCCCCCCCCCAGGTAGCTCCAGGCAATGCCCCCGCCCCCACATTGCTCTGTGCTCACTTGGCAGGTGTGAAACCTGGGGATCAGAGAGGTCAAGACGCTGGCCCAAGGTCACAGAGTAGGGAAGAGGCTCACACCCCGGGCTGGATAATTCCAGAACATTCAACCACTGCCCTGGCCACTCCTCCACCCCTGACCCCCGAGGCTGGCCCCCCTGCCCTTGCTGCGCAGTCACTGCTCCCAGGGGGAGTGCTCTGTTCACTAGTGGAGGCCCAGGCAGAGGTTCTGGGAGGCCAGCGGCTGCTGGCCAAGACATGGACTTGGCTGGTGGAGAAGTTTCCATCTTAGCACCAGGAGCTGGTCCAGGCCTTGCAGGCCCCGGGCTGTACCTCAGGACCCCCAGGAACCAGAGCTGCAGGGGTGGAGGTGGCCCGGAGCCCTCTGTGTCTTCTGTCTCTCCCGCCACCCCCAGCTGGAGCATCTCCATACACTCGGCATTGCTCCACCCCACGATGAGCTGGTCACGGAGATGGCTGGGCCTCAGTTGGCTCATCGGTGAAATTGCTCCCACAGTCATTCTGTGCCCAGTGCAGATCCTCAGGGACTGGTAGTGTCATTCTCCCGCGGAGAAGGGAATGGGCTTGCCAGGGGTCACTGGGACAGCTCAGAGCTGCCAACTGCCGGCCAAGAGGCTCCTCTAAACTAGGCTTCAGGGTTCTTAATTTGACAGTCATCCTGGCCCCAAGCTGGACAATGCTGGAGTGGAGAGAAGCCTCAGCCCCGACAGGGGACACAGCCCAGGGTCAGAGCGAGGGGGCCAGGAGGAGCTGGTGGCCTCGGCCAGGATGGGGCCCTTGAGGCCCGTGGGCGGCAGGAAGGAGGTGGCCGGGTCGAGGCGAGGGAGGATGGGAAAAGCAGGGCTGACGGCCATCCCCACGGGGCCATTTGCAGCCACAGGCCACAGGTCAGGGGCCCTGTCCTTGGGGGCCCTGGGTCAGCAAGGCGGGAAAGCCATCAGGCCAGCGCAAGGGAGCCGGGGCCGCAGGGCAGGCAGCCGGTGGGGGCTGGGCTGGGGGTTGTGCAGCACCTGTGGGGCGGGGCGGGGGCTCACGGACGCACAGCCACAGATGTGCACACCCTCACACACACAGACACACATAAACACACTCAGAAACACAATCATATACACAGACCCCCCCAGGTCACACACTCTCCCCAGTCACAGCTGCACATGCGTACACACCATCACACATGCAAAAGCCACACACGTGTACAAACTGTCCCCCCCCCACGCACGCACGCGTGCACGCGGCAGCCCCGGCTGCCAAGGCTTGCGGGTGCCCTGCGGCACCCCCCCCCAGCACCCTGGCCCTTGCCACCCGTCTGCCCAACCCTGCTGTCTCGCGTCCTTGGCCTGGGCTGCCCTAATCCCTGTCTCGTGTCCTGAAGCCAGAAGATAAGGGGCAGCTGCAGCCCCAGATAAAGGAGGCACAGCCACAAATCCGGGGTGGCCCCGGCAGAAACGGGCACTGAGCCCAGGCCGCACGGGCCCTGCTGCTGCCACCCCATCCGGCCTGGCTAAGAGGGATGGAGAGAGGGCAGGGGAGAGACAGAGACACAGGGAGGGAGCAGGGAGACAGAAAAGAGGGACTCCGAGAGAGAGAGAGAGAGAGAGAGAGAGAGAGAGAGAGAGAGAGAGAGAGAGAAGCAGAGGGAGAGAGGGAGGCGGAGACCAAGACAGACAGACAGAGGGAGAGAGAGAGTACACGCAGCACCTTCCCCAGGCCCTGCCTCTCCCCATCTGAGTGCCTCGGTGTCCCCATCGGTCCCCTGTGCCACCTACCTCCTTTCTGCTTCTCCAAATCCAAATGTCAAGATAGGGCATTCAGAGGATGACTCAGGCCTGGTTCAGGGTGGGGAGGGGGGCATCTTCCTGAATGTCCCCACATTCTCCAGGGTGACACCTGGGAAGTTCTCATCCCCCTGCCACAGCCTCAGTGAAGGCAGGACCCCCAGAGCAGGTCCTGGCCCTTCTGTGCCTCAGTCTCCCAGCTATGATAAGATGCACTCACTCAGCAAGTGTTCATTGGGCACCTCCGGTGAGCAGGGCCTGGTGCTGGGTGCTGGGGACACACAGTGACTGAGGTGGACCCAACTCCCACCTTCTCTGAGCTCATAGTACAGTGGGGAAGATGGCATGTGGCCAGGTAGCACCAGGATGATGAGGGTCACGATCCCAGGGGGGATGCTCAAATGGCTGCAGAGCCTGAAGGGGGCAGTATCCCCAGCAGGGGGCAGTTAGAGAGGCTTCTGGAGGAGGAAGAGGAGGGGGGGAGGAGAAAGAGGAGGGGGGGAGGAGGAAGAGGAGGGGGAAGAGGAGAGAACTAGAGGGTGAGTGGAATGAACAAGGTGATTGGGAGCAGGGAATAGACTTCTGGCAAGAGGGAACAGCACATGCAAAGGCTGAGAGGTACAACTGGCTCATGGGAGGTCTGGAATGAACCTGGTGCTTGAGTTTAGGGAGTGAGGGGATAATGAGGAATGAAACTGGGGAAGGCAGCAGGGGATGGGTCCTGTAGGAACTTGGGGGCCATGATACAGGGCTGGGGCAGTAGGGAGACACGGAAGGATTGGGAGCAGGGGAAAGCCATGGTCAGATTTGTGCCTGGGAGGCTGGGTTTTGGGGGCAGGTTGGAAGATTGAGGCCCAGAAGTGTGTGTGTGGCCGGGGAGGGGGGGTGCGTGACGGGAGAGGGGATGGACTAGAGAGAGACTCTGGAGGGCAAGTGGGCAGGACACAGGAACCCACAGGCTGTGGGGGGAGAGGCAGAGGGGAGGCTGATGCCCCGGTCTCTGGCTCAGGACGGTGGGGCAGTCCCTGGGCCAGGGATCTCTGGGACCCACGGATTCAGGTGGATTTGGGATGAATGCCTGTTCCCTCTGCACAAAGTCAGAGAGTAGAATAAGTGAGTTAATGCAAGAAAAGGGCTTAGACAAAATGAGTGCTCAATAACTGTGTAGCCGCTGGTATACGATTAATACTACACCACTATAATAGTGAGCAATTAATATTACATCATTAATATTAACATTACCTCATTAATATTAATATTATTGTCAATGGCCAGTCCAAAGTCCCCTCTCTCTCCCTCCCCCCGCTTACAGGAGGCCCTCCCTGATTGCCTTCACAGAAAGCGCAGGGCATGGCAGGCAGAGCCAGGGAGCCCTTGGAGGCCCAGAAAGGCGAGGCTATGTTCCGACAGCTCTCTGTGGGCCTCAGTTTCCCCATCTATCCAACTGCCTCTCTGGAGTGGCCTGGGGTGCCTGTGGGGACGGTGGGGGTAGACTCCTGGTGGAACCTCAGAGGGCGATGGGACGGGCATCTTAGGAGGGAGGAGTGAGCTCGGTCCCAGGAGGTGGGCAGGCACAGCTGGGCAGGAAGTCTCGCCAGGACTGGACGCCACAAGTCCACCGTTTTTTTTTTAAAGATTTTATTTATTTTTTGACAGAGAGACAGACAGTGAGAGAGGGAACACAAGCAGGGGGAGTGGGAGAGGGAGAAGCAGGCTTCCCGCGGAGCAGGGAGCCCGATGCGGGGCTCGATCCCAGGACCCTGGGATCATGACCTGAGCTGAAGGCAGACGCTTAACGACTGAGCCACCCAGGCGCCCCCCCCCTTTTTTTTTTTTAAAGATTTTATTTATTTTTTGACAGAGTCCACCGTTTTATCCCCAGACTGTCCTACAGAGGGCAGCCGAGGCCAGCGCTGGAAGGCAGACCGCTCCCCCGGGAGCTCTCAAGGGTCGGGATTCGCCTGTTGTAGTCGCTGCTGCATGTCTGGCATCTAGGACGGCCTCTGGCACGCAGGCACTCAACTAATTACCTGTCGATAATGTCCTGCATAAAAGCCGTGGAGTTTGTTTTTTTTAAAGCCCCAGTTTTAAAGTTTTTCGAACACCCTTGTGGGTCGACTACGGCCCGTCGGGAGAACCACCGAGCAAGCACTTCAGCTCAGCGGTACTACCCGAAGTGCGACCCGAGGCTCCACCCCCACTCAGGCTCCGCCCCCTTACGTCGACTCGCGAACAATGGCGTCACTTGGAACGCCCCGGGCATGCGCATTTCCCCAGCACGACAGGAAGACGCACTCGCGACCCGGAAGGCCTTCCCGCCGCACTCCAAAGCCGGCGTGAGGGGGGCCGATGGCGGAGGGAGCGGCGGAGGCCCCAGCAGAGAGCGGTGGCGGCAGCGATTCAGGAGCCGGCGCTCCGGAACGGGGGGTGGCTCCCATTAAACCTCAGTGAGTCGCCGGGGCAGGGAGAAACCCTCACGAGGCCTTCCCGGCGCCTACAAGAGGTGCATGCCGGGTGACGGGGCAGCGGCCCGGGCGGGAAGCTCGCAGGCTCTTCAGTCTGGGCGGTTCCTGCACCCGCAGGGTCGGAGCGGACAGCGCACGTTGGGGGTTGTCACGTGTGCGAAGGACACCACGGTCCTTGCAGGGCTGGGCAGGGTTGGAGGCTGGGGCCGCAGTGCATGCTGGGGACTGTAGTCCGGGCGTATGGCGGGAGTAGCGCTTGTGCACCTGCAGCCAGCCTTAGCTACGGGCAGGGACTTGTGTCTGAAGCGAGGGCCGTGGGGCATGCTGGGGAATGTGGCGACTGTGGCCCCATTGCAAGGCATGCGGGGACATGTAGTTTTCTCTAGCCGAATGTGGCCGGAGATGTTTATGCCTGTTTGTAGTCTGGCTCAATACTCTGGGCAGTGGGACCCGGGGACAAAATCTGGGCTCTGCCTGTGGCCTTGAGGTGCGCCCTGACTGGCAGCTGGCTGGTTCTAAGTAATGCAGTTCCCATCAGCAGAGGCACCTAAGCAGGGACAGGTGTTCTCAGTCGCTTTCCCCAGCGTCCACTGCATCCGAGCTGGAGAAAGGACCCCTCCACAAGCCCTTTCCCCACTGCCTCTCTGCTGGCAGGTACCTCACCACTAAGGAGCAGTTCCACGAATTCCTGGAAGCCAAAGGGCAGGAGAAGCCCAGCCAGGAAATCAAGGCAGGCGACCCTGGGAGCAATGACCTGGCTGAACCCGAGGCCAAGCGCATCCGACTGGAAGATGGGCAGACGGGGGAGGTGGCCGAGCCCCGGGAGCAGCCGCAGGCTCAGAAGAGAGCCCGGGGCCAGAACAAGGGCCGGCCCCACATGAAACCCACCCACTATGACAAAAATAGGCTCTGCCCCTCCCTGGTCCAGGTGAGTGTAATTGTTGCTTGAAAGTCCTAGAGACCTTCGGGCTGAGTCTCTCTGCTCCCCCGTTCAATCCTCGGGAAGTTCTGACGTGTTATTGTCCTCATCTTCCTGATGAAGAAACTCAGCCTTGATGGGTTCCTGACTTTCCCCAGGACACGCAGCAGGAGGGGAGGGGTTTGAGGCTCACACCCAGGCTGCCTGGTTGGCCCAGCCTCCCCCCCATCCTCCCTGATGGCTTCTTGGTTCCCATTCAGGATTCAGCTGCGAAGTGTTTCTTTGGCGACCGCTGCCGCTTCCTGCATGACGTGGGCCTCTACCTGGAGACCAAGCCGTCGGACCTGGGCCCCCGCTGTGTGCTTTTCGAGACCTTTGGCAGGTGCCCCTATGGTGTGACCTGCCGCTTCGCCGGGGCCCATCTGGGACCCGAAGGCCAGAACCTGGTGCGGGAAGAGCGGGTCCAGGCCCCACCGGTCCGCAACGGCCTGGACAAGGCCCTGCAGCAGCAGCTGCGAAAGCGCAAGGTCCGCTTCGAGCGTGCCGAGCAGGCCCTCCGCCAGCTAAGCAAGGGCCACGTGCCGGGCCCCTCCCCTGAGGCCACGGTCCCTGAGGTCTCGGGGGCCGAAGGTGCCCCCGGGCAGGACAGCGGTGACACCCAGCAGGCCGTCCCAGAGCCAGGCGCTGATGCCCTCGCCAGTGGCTCGGTGCGGACCTGTGGGCCCCTGACGGACGAGGATATAGTCAGGCTGCGGCCGTGTGAGAAGAGGAAGGTTTGTGGACGGGGCTTCCTGCTGAGGGCGCTGGTGGTGTGGGGGCAGAAAGAGCCGAACGCACAGCCCCAGCCCCAGAGAGTCAGGGCTGGGGCGGAGGGAGGGAAAGGCTTCCTGGGAGAAGGGGCAGAAGGGGCGTCAGGCCTGCGGTTTCGACGGTTGGGCAGAAGCTCTGCGGCAGAGGAGGACACGGAGGACAGGACAGTCCTTCCACAGGATCCGTTGACTTGTGCAGAGGCCCGGAGGTTGGCGGGGGGCGGGGGGAAGCAGGGGAGCCCCAGAGGCCCGGCCAGCTTCCCCGGGTTTTGTTTCCCTGCAGCTGGACATCAGCGGCAAGCTGTACCTGGCGCCCCTCACCACGGTACGTCGGCCCGGCGCTGCCCGGTGTCTGCCCCTGCCTCGTGGGTCCTGGGGCTGCGAGAGGCGGCCGGGCTCCCTGCCTGCCGCCCCTCACGTATGCCCGTGTCCCCCGCTGCCCCCAGTGCGGGAACCTGCCCTTCCGGCGGATCTGTAAACGCTTCGGGGCAGACGTGACCTGCGGGGAGATGGCTGTGTGCACCAACCTGCTGCAGGGCCAGACGTCCGAGTGGGCTCTGCTCAGACGCCATCCGTGCGAGGATATCTTCGGCGTCCAGGTTGGTGCCGCCCCGCGGAAGGGAGGCGGGAAGTGCGGAGGGGCTCTGGGCTGCCTAGCTTTGGGGCAGGTTCGGGGTCGGATCTCCCTGACCCCAGGCCTGACTCAGTCATTCCCAGATCCCTCTTGCCTCAGCCATGGGCCCAAGGGCTGGCCCGATGCCCCTGTGAGGGCCGGGGGCCTTGGCGCAGGGCCACTTCGGGGAGACAAGGCCACCGGCTCCATCCCCATAGTGGGCAGGGACAGCCTGGACCAGCCCCTCACTCCCTGCTCCGCCCCCGGCCACAGCTTGAGGGCGCCTTCCCTGACACCATGACCAAGTGTGCCGAGCTGCTCAACCGCACCATCGAGGTGGATTTCGTGGACATCAACGTCGGGTGCCCCATCGACCTTGTGTACAAGAAGGTAGCAGCCGCGTGGCCCTGGACCTCCACGGTGTGGGTGGGCGGGAGCCCGGGACCTGGCCTTGCTCCCGCCTGAGTCCCTGGGGACCCGTGGGGGCCACTGTGCCTTGATTTCCCCGTTTGGACGGCGAAGGCAGAGAAGGCTGTAGGCCCAGCTCGTGTCCCGCCCTCCCTTGCTCCAGCCCCCGTTTCTCCCAGGGCGGGGGCTGTGCCCTCATGAACCGCGCAGCCAAGTTCCAGCAGATCGTCCGCGGCATGAACCAGGTACGCCCTCGGCCGCCCCGCCCCCTCCCGGCCTGACCCCGCGTCCCGCTGACCCCCGCCGTCGCCGCAGGTGCTGGACGTGCCGCTGACGGTGAAGATCCGCACGGGCGTCCAGGAGCGTGTGAACCTGGCACACCGCTTGCTCCCTGAGCTGCGGGACTGGGGTGCAGCCCTGGTCACGGTGGGTCTCGGGGCACGGAGGGCGTGGGGGCCTCAGGAGCGCTCGGCAGCCCTTCCTAATGGTCTCTCTCTCCCTGCTCCTCCCTCCTGCTCTCTGGCTCTCCCTCCGTCTCTGCCTCTGTCTGTCTCTTCGTCTCTCTGTCTCTCTCTCTCAGCCTGTCCCTCTTGATCTCTCTGGGTCTCTTTCTCTGTGTCTGGTCCTCCGCCTCCCGGCCCGTCTCTCCCTCCCCGCGCGTGGCTTCTCCTTCAGCTCCACGGCCGCTCCCGGGAGCAGCGCTACACCAAGCTGGCTGACTGGGAGTACATCGCGCAGTGTGCGACGGCAGCCAGTCCCATGCCCCTGTTCGGTGGGTCCCCTGCCGCCAGCCCCGTTCCCAGAGGCCACATGCCTGCCGCCCGCCCCCCCAGGACCCTGCCCTGCCCCCGGGGACGTCACTGGGCTGGCAGGACCTCCCCTCGAGCTCCCGCTTGCCCCCAGCTCCCTGAGACCCCCCAGCCTCTGTCCCTCAGGAAACGGGGACGTCTTGTCGTACGAGGATGCCAACCGCGCCATGCAGACTGGCGTCGCGGGGGTGATGATCGCCCGGTAAGTGCGGTCTGTGTTTGGGGGGCTACAAAGAGCCGGCTGGAGCCGCACCCACCTCCCTGCCCCCCTCCCTGCTCGGTGTTCCCGGCAGGTGGCTCTTCCAGGACAAGGGGCAGAGAGGGGGGACGCAGCTGCTGGGGAGGAGGCGGGGAGCGGGCCTCTGTGCGCTTGAGGGTTGGACCTCTTGGGCTTTGAAGGTTGGCTGAGCCCGGCAGGGAGGCAGGGACCAGGGCTCCAGCCGCCAGCCACCGACCCCCTCCCCGCCCCCCCGCAGCGGTGCCCTGCTGAAACCGTGGCTGTTCACGGAGATCAAGGAGCAGCGGCACTGGGACATCTCGTCGTCCGAGCGCATGGCCATCCTACAGGACTTCACACGTTACGGCCTGGAGCACTGGGGCTCGGACACGCAGGGTGTGGAGAAGACCCGCCGCTTCCTCCTCGAGTGGCTGTCCTTCCTGTGCAGGTGGGTGCTGGGGCCGGGGGGGTGGGGGGCCGTGTGTGGGGACGGCCCGGCCTCACCCCATGCCCGCCACCCGCAGGTACGTGCCCGTGGGCCTCCTGGAGCGGCTCCCACAGAGGATCAACGAGCGGCCGCCCTACTACCTGGGCCGCGACTACCTGGAGACGCTCATGGCCAGCCAGAAGGCGGCCGACTGGATCCGGATCAGGTGCCAGGAGACCGAGGCGCCGGGCTGTGGGAGGCCGAGGGGCCCGTGGGCCGCAGGCCTGACCCCACCCTGTGCCCTCTTCACAGTGAGATGCTGCTGGGACCCGTGCCAGCCAACTTCGTCTTTCTGCCGAAGCATAAGGCCAACGCGTACAAGTAGCCGCGGGGGGGGGAGGGGGTGTCTGAGGGCCCAGCGGGGCCTCCTGCTGCACGAGAAGACAATAAATTTTATTCTTTTAAAACCCAGGCCTTTCTGTGACCCCGAGGCTTCCCCGTCCCGCTCTGGGGAGCTTTGTCTCGACGCCGGGCTGACCCTGTCCCCAGCAGTTACTTTCCCTTTCTCATTGACGATCTCGCAGCCGCCCCCATGGGCTGAGCCCTGTGCTGGCCACCACGGCTGCCCAGGGAGGCTTTACCCACAAAGAAACTGCTAGGGCTTGCGAGGCAGGGGCCTCGGCCCTCGTGGGTGTGGATCCGGGCAGGCTGCCTGGAGGAAGGAGCCCTAGAGCTGCCCAGGGCATGGCTGGCAAAGGGTCTGCCCCACCCTTTGCGAGGCCTGTCTCTGGCTGCCTTGGTTTCTCCATCTGCCCTCTGCCCACCCCCCACCCCCCACCCCCACTGATACCGGAATCCCGACCAGTGGGCGGGCCGCAGCCTGGAACCTGCCGCCCGGAGTAACCAGGCAAACAGAACTCTGCAGGACTCTGAGCCTGTTCTCTGGGTGGGCCGCCGGGCCCCCACCTGCTGCCCTCCTGGCCTGCTGAGGCCGGGCGCCCTGCTTCCCCATGCAGCACCCCAAACCCTTCTATGCGCCTACGGCTCCCCAAGAAGGCTTCAGCCCCCGGGGCCTGGATGGCACCGAGGGGCCAGGCAGCCAGCCTGCTCCCACCTGCATGGAGCCTCTTCCTGCTGTGGGTACGAGTCGGAGGGTGTCGGGTGTGAGGGTGGGTGGGGGTGCCTGAGGGGTGGGGGACCAGGGCTCAGGAGTGCTTTCGTCCACAGGTTCCTCCAACCTGTATCAGCCCCCAAACCCGGAGAAAGAGGTGTTTCCAGCCCCTCCGGCAGGTACCAGCCCCTCCCCCAACCCTTGATGAGGACTCGGGGGTGTGTTGGAGGGGTCTGGGCCTATCCTGCCCATGCCCCTGGGCCTAGGTGGCCCCCAAAAGGTAAGGCCTATGTATCTGGTCCCTCAAGTAGGCCTTCAAGGGCAAAGCCTGTGCGCCCTATTGCCCAGACAGGTCCCCCAAATGATGCCCAGGGCTCCTGACTCCCAGATGGGACCCCAAAGGCAGGACCTCGTCCCCATTCCTCAGATGGACCCCTACGCCAGGCCTCTATCTCCTATCCCACAGATGGGTCCCCGAGGTTTGGGCTGTGCCCCTCACCCCCTCCACCCTATACTCCTTCCCCCAGGTGGGTCCCAGAGCTCCTCTCAGGGCTGCCCCTCCCTGGCCTGCAGGTTTCCAGATGGCACCCTGTGGGTGCTTCTTTGACCCCCGCATCTACCGAATTGAGTGGGCCACCACCGACTTCGGCCAGTCGTCCCTGTACAAGCTGACGGCAGTGGGCGGTGGGGGACCCCCCGGGGGCCCGGCTGGGGGCCCCGCCTCGCCAGGCACCTACCTCCTAGAGCCCCAGCACTACCTCAAGGCCCCGGTGCCGGCCCCACCGCCCCCGCCGTACCCACACTACCAGCCGCTGCCTGGGGGCCCCCAGTACCTCATGCCCTACTTCCCACCCGAGGGGCCTGGGCCAGAGGCTCTGGGCTTTGTGGGGGATGGGGGGCCCCCCGCCTACATGGAGCTGCCTCCGCCCCTGCTCAAGGAAGGCCTGGGGCCAGCCCCACTGCCGCCCGCACCGCCACCTGTCCCCAAGGAGAACAAGCTGCCTCCCCTGCTCATCACGCTCCCCACTGAGGCCGCGCTGCCCCCCGGCGCCTATGGCCACCTCAAGGGCCACCTCAGTCAGTTCCACGGGCCCAGCGAGCCCCTGGCCTTCCCCTCCAAGGAGCTGCAGGGTGGTGGGGCCGGGTCGGCCCTGCTCTACCCGCCGGGCCCCGGGGAGCCCAAGGCGGCCGAGGCAGAGGCAGCCCCACAGGGGGCGGGCGAGGCCAGGACCCCCGAGGCAGCCAGGGCCTTCGTGCTACCTGAGAAGGTGCTTCTGGAAGACGCAATGAAGCTCTTCGACTGCTTGCCAGGCAGCGCTGAGCCCGACGGGTCCCCGCGCACGGCCCCTGGGCCCGCCCTGCCGGACAGCAGGGGCGGCGGGGACGACTCGTCCAGCGACATCCGCTCGCTGCACCTGCCGGACGAGCTGCTGTCCTTTGACTACAGTGTGCCCGAGATTCTGGACACCGTGTCCAACGTGGACTACTTTTTCAACTTCAAGGCCCTGGATGAGGAGCCGCCGCCCGGCCCGGGGCCCCCAGCCGCGAACACCGTGGCCCCCGCGGTGCGGCCTGAGCTTCCCAGCAAGAGGAAGGCCGGCACCTCGTCCGCCAAGAAGGGCAGGCAGGGAGGCAAGGGCAAGCAGGCTGCGGGCCCGGCCAGCGCCGCCCCCTCGGGGCCCAGGCAGGAGCTGGGAGCCACCCCCCATTAAAATGGATTTGATCTCTCGGCTTGCTGTCAGCTTGGTGGCATCGCGGGGCCCGGGGACAGCGAGCTGAGGCTGGACACGGAGGACGGTCCCCTCCTCCGCCCTGTCGCAGCGGGCCCGGGGTCACATGGGAAGGCCCGGCAGGCCCCCAGCACCTCCTGGGTACTGGGCTTCCAAAGCTGAGCTGGGGAGCCCTACAGTCACAGGGAATTCTAAATCCCTCCTCCAAGCCCCGGAAAATCGGTCAGCCAGCAGAGAGGCCGGGGCGGGGGGGGGGGGGGGGGGGACTTCTGGAAGGTGGGGAGACGCTGTCCAGACTGCGCTGTGAGGATCTTTTGCCCAGGTGTTTGGCGGGGAGAGGGTTGCCCAGAGAGGGGCAGGAAATGGCCCAGAGATGAGGCCTACCCTCGCCCCCCCCAACCTGCTTCTCTCCCCCTGCAGAGGACCAAGGGGCCCTCCTGCCCCAGGCTCTGGGCTGGGTCTCCGGGGCCCCAGGGGTGGCTGGGTGTGGGGAGGCAGCATCAGTAGCCGGAACCCGGCACCTCCCGTCTGCCAGGCACCGCGCCGGGAGCCTGCTGGGCTCGCCTCCCTGCACCTTCCTTCCAGAGTTTCCAGAGTCTGCGCCTGCCCCGCCTGGCCCCCCACTGCCCTCCGCTTCCTGCTGAGCCCCCTCTCCCCGCAGCCACGTTTGGGGTATATTTGAGACTAAAGCCAAGTGCACTTGGTGAAGGGAAGGGCCCTGGCCAAGGACGTCGGAGGATGGGCTTGGTTTCCTTGAAGGTCAATGCGAATGTTAGCTGTCAGCCTAATGTGGAGGGTGGCTGGGGACACGCTCGCCCGGGAGGGCGGGGTAACGGCTCCCTGCTCTGTCTGCGGGTCGAGGCTTTCCCCGACCGGACCGAGATGGGACTGGACCAGGAAGCGGACCGTGGAATGTACTTTTTTAACCTAACAGGAAACTCACGGGGCCACCCAAGTTCTCCCTTCAGGTGAGGTGGCCGTCCCGTGCCACCCGGGAGTTAGAGTGAGGTGGTGGGTGGAGAGGGACCCCCACTGGCCGGCTAGGGAGAATACACAAAGCCGTGTACGTTGTACAGATGTGCGCACGCCTGTGCGTGCACACGTGTAGACACATGTATGCGCACCTGTATACACACGAGCTACATGCGTGTGCGTAGGTGTGCGTATCTGAATGTACACGCGTACTCAGCTGCTCACGTGTTCGCGTCATAGGGGTGGATACACATTAGGCGTGCATGCACACGCGTGTATATGTACACAAAACACACCCCGTGCATGTGTGTGCATGCGTCCACATGTATGTACATGTGTGTACACGTGAAATTGACGCTTCCAAACGTTTCTCCGTGTACGTAGCAGAATGCACACGTACGTGTTTGTATACACGTGAGGGTTTATACCCCAGGAATGGAATCCCACCGGTTGCTGCCTCTGCAGACTCCCCCCCACTTCTCTAACGGGACACGTGGCTGTGTCTTAGGCCTTTCAGAGGGTCACCTCTTACTCCGCCGGGTGCCTGGCTCCTTCACTTCACCGGCGTCCTGTTGAGGACCCGGGCTGCCCCGCTCCTGTCGCAGAGGAGCTGCGACATGAGGACGCCGCGGGAGGCGGCGGAGGCAGGTGGAAGGGGGACCGAACACGCTCAGAACACGCTGCACGCACACCGCCGCCGGCTGTTTTAATAGAACGCTTTAAGACCACGCTGGGCTCCTCCGGCGCGCTCAGCACCTGCCTCGGAAACATGCACAAGCCTTTCGGCACCTCCCGCACAGATGAATCCAGAAGCCCTTGAACCTGAGGCCCTTCTCCGTGTGCAGCAGTTTGGGGATGGCGTAGGCCAACCACACGGACAGCAGCATGGCCACCGTGAGCGGGATGATCGTGACTGCCGCCGGGATGGTGGACAGGGGGAAGGCCCCGTACACGTAGACGCTGAAGGTGGTCTCCAAGTGACAGTAGCTGCAAGGGGCGGTTGGAGAGAGGCCATGGGGTGCTGCCCCTGGGGCCCTGCCCTTCACCCCAGTAAATGTGTTAAAACCCACAGATAGGAGCACTGGGCCCCCGGTGGTCAGTTGGGACGCCGAGTTCCATTTCTGTCCATTTCAACTCTTCTCCAGTCTGAGTCTGCTGTCCTCTGTCTGCTGGCAACGGTCCTGTTTCCCCCCCAGGTTCCCTGTGGTACCCTCCTCCTCCGGGGACCAGCAGTCTCCCTGACTCCATAGCCCAGGCTCAGTCTAGAGAGGCAAACAAACCATCCCATTGCCAAGTGGAAGCAGAGGGCGGGCATGATGGGGCCGCGGGCATCCACGAGGCAGGCAACGAGCGGCAGGGTGGAGCAGGCCAGAAGGGAAGGGCATCCCAGGAGAGGGGACCCAGGGTATAGGAGAACTCACTGGAAGCATGGTGCAGAGAGAGGAGCTGATAGGCCCAAAGGTAGTCCTCTCCTCTGGATATGCCACCCCATGTCTTCCGCCCATGGCCATCCCAGAGTTGGCCCCACGAGGTCAGGGTGTGGGGTCTCAAGGGAAGGCAGGGTCTCCATGTGCTTTGGGGGTGGACTTTGTATCTGTCTAGAGGGGATAGATGATGGGGGGGAAGGATATTGTCCCATATGCCCCCTTCCAGTGGGAGACGTTGGTAATCTAGGCCAGCACGCCTAGAAACCTCTTTGCACATGTGGGTGGAAAATATTCAACAACAAGCTCTAAGGGGGAAAGGCTGAAATTTGTAGGGTGTGCTGAGTCCCATGGTGTAAATTCTCCCACCGTGGCTGATTTCAGCCTACCAAGGGAAAGACAGTTGGCTTGCAAGATCCCTGGAGATCTAAGAGTCAGCTCGTGCACGCCACCGACGAGGTGGGGCTTGCGAGGGACGTGGCTGCCAGCCATTGCTCTTCCCCCAGCACCCAGCATGGGCTCTGAATAAGGACTTATTTAGTGAGTGAGCAAATATCATCTAGAACTTAAAATATCACTCTTCCCAGGGACAGTCTGGGCTGCTGGGAACACTGATGTTTATCCAGGACCCGCCAAGGGGAGGGAGAAAAGTGGGTCCCTCGCATGTGTGTGACCCGCCCCAGGAGAGCCAGCCATCCCCCCAGAGGCCCCTGGCACAGGGCGATTCACCCCTTCTCACCTGTAGTACGGATCCACGATAGAAATGTAGAAGATGTAGATTCCATTCCTTTGGTCAAAAATAACCTTGTTTGCCGTCGGGCCTCCCAAGATCTGATACGGGACATTTGGCCATCTCAACGGGGCATCGTTGGCTGGGTCATGGCAGCTCACGTAGTTCTGGGGAGAAGGACAGAGGCATGCCCACTGGCTCCGGAGGCTGGGGAGGGCCGTGCCAGTGCTCACAGATGCACCCCCACTGCATGCAGGGCCCCACCTGCAACACTTCTCACCAAACACCCCCGGGGGACACTGTGGGTGGCTGCTCAGCCTTTATCCTGCCCTCCTGTGTCCGGGCCTTCCCATGCTGCGGGGGCTGCGGGCTTGGCCGCTCTGCTCGCCAGAATCCCTTACAGCCCTGAGTCCAGGTGTGAATGAATACTGCCAGGTTCAAGTACTCTTGGTGTTATGGGCTGAGGCGTCCCCCCCTACCCCCCCCCCCCCCCCACCGAGCCCACTGCCAGTCATATGCTGGAGTCCTAACCCCCAGGGCCTCAGAATGTGACCTTATTCAGAGATAGGGTGTTTTTCAGGTGATCCAGTTAAAATGAGGTCGTTGTTAGGGTGGGCCTTGATCCAGTATGTCTCGCGTCCTTATAGAAAGGGGAAATTTGGACCCAGACGTGCCCAGGGAGAACATCACGTGTAGACAGAGGCAGAAATTGGGGCATATGTCTACAGGCCAAAGAACACCAAAGACGACCAGCAAACCACCAGAGACTAGGAGAGCCTGGAACAGATTCTTGCTCACTCTCGGAAGGAACCGACCTTGCCAACACCTTGATCTCAGACTTCTGGCCTCCAGAAGCGGGAAAGGATCCCTCTCTGGCGTCGAAGCTGGCCGGTGTGTGGTGTTTTTGTTAAAGCAGCCCTAGCTAACTGATACCCCTGGGAAATCCGAAGGCAGAAAAGAGACAGAGCCACCTTCCTGGGGCTTCTCACTGGCGCTGCCGCCCAGCACGGTCGTGGCGTCAAGAAGTGGTCAGCTGGTGGCAGCAGCTTCTCCTCCCCGTCCCTGGGTCCCAGGATCTCATCTGTGACTCAACTGCTTGCACTTGACCGGAACATCATGCTGCCTCCCTGAGTGGGAAACTTTGCTCTTCTGCACTATTTGCTGGTGGGCCCAGAAGGGAGGGGGGCTGGGCTTATAAACAAAAGAAGAGACAGAAAATGGAAAAGCCAGAAAGTCAAAATGATGGTGGGCCCAGCGATATAAAAAACGGAAGGGCTCCTCTCGCATGGCATGAGCAAAAACCCAAGAGACATCGAAGACAAACTGAGGGAGGCATTTGCAAACTGTATTGCAACCGAGAGTTAATTAACCTCTTGGCTCTATAAAGAGCTCTTGACAAGCGAGGAAAAGAAGTGAAAGTGGCCCTCAAACAGGAAAAGACACGAAGCCCAGCCCATAGCGGAAGTCAGGCGCACGGAAATGGACGAGTTCGTCCCGGGGATGGTACACCTAGCTGGTGTGCTGTGGGGACAGGCGCGTGGTGGGAGGCACGTGGCACCAGCCCGCGGAGGGGACCTTCGTGGCATCCGCCCAAACTGCACACGCCTGTAGCCTGTAACCAGCCAGCCCTACCCTGCCTGCAGGTAGCTCCACAGGACAAGGGACCCACGCGGGTGGATGGAAGTGAGAGACTGGAAGTGGCCCACGCCTGTCAGTGGGGCAGCGGCTGAACAACCCCAGAGCACCCTCCCAGGGGAGCACAGTCATGTGACTTTAAAAGGAAGCTGCTCTCCATGCCCCAAGGCCATGCTGTAAGGGAGCCCGGGCTGCCCTGCTGGGGAGAGAAAAAGCACACGGACAACTCAGCTCCTGGCTAACAGAAGCCCCACACAGGAGAGAACCTTCTTGCACCCGCCAGCTGAATGCCCCTGCAGGGGCGCCCCCGCCCATGCCTCGGGTCTAAGGTGCAGAACCTCGACAAACAATCCTGTTGAGTTGGGGGTGGATGGTTTGGCAGCACTCGGTAGTGGCTAGTTATCCGTCTTACTGCCCTTTCGGCTTTTCTGGGTTTGAAAGTTCTCAGAATTAAAAACAGAACACAGATGCAGAAGCAATGTCCACGGTGTGGATGGCCACCTGGGTGTATGTTGCCCATCCCCAAGCCCTGCCCCCTCCGCGGGTCCAGGGACGGAGTGAGGGCGGACACCTGATTTCAGCTGTGCCCTGGCGCCAAGCACCCCTTGGATGTCAGCTTCCCCGGTGTTAACAGCAACAGGCCCTCCCATTTGTCAGCAGCTCCCTGCGTGGTGGATCTACACAGTGCCCCACAAAGCACCTCTTTTCCAGCCCCCGGCCCCCCCCAGCACACTCCTCCAGCCGCTCTGGTCCTTCCCTTGGCTTCCTTGGCAGACACATCCTTAAGTCAGAATGCCAACAGAGCTGGTTCTCAAACCCCTGCCAGCCCTCCCTTGTCCTCCAGCGGCCCCTTATGTTTCGCTAGCCGCTGGGCTCCTCTGTGGCACCTCTGAGTTTCCCACGTGCAAAGAGAGTGCTGTATTTCCTTCTGCTGCCCGCTTCGTCCCTACGATGTAAATGGCCCCAGGGTCAGCCCACGTGTTCAAGCTGGAAATGAGGACGATGCTTGGCTCTTCTCTTCTCCTCCCACATCATCCAGTCCCTCACCAGCCCCTGTTGGTTGGGCCCCTGTTAGGCACTGGATGTGCCCCCCCAAATTCATATGTTGAAACCCTAGCCCGCGATGGGATGGAATTTGGAGGTGGGGCCTCTAGGAGGTAATGAAGTTTAGTCGAGGTCCTGAGGGTGGAGTCACCAGGGTGAGATTAGTGCCCTTCTAAGAAGGGTCACCAGAGAATTGAAATCAGGGTCTCAAGGAGATATTTATATACCTGTGTTCATAGCAGCATTAATTAACCACAATGCCCAAAAGGTGGAAGCCCCAGCGTCCATTGACAGGTGAATGAATGGTGTCCATCCATCCAGTGGAATGTTATTCAGCCTTAGAAAGGAAGGGGCTCTGGGCGCCTGGGTGGCTCAGTTGCTTAAGCGACTGCCTTCGGCTCAGGTCATGATCCTGGAGTCCCGGGATCGAGTCCCACGTCGGGCTCCCTGCTCGGCAGGGAGTCTGCTTCTCCGTCTGACCCTCCCCCTCTCATGTGCTCTCTCTCTCTCTCTCTCTCTCATTCTTGCTCTCTCAAATAAATAAATAAATTAAATAAAATAAAAAAGAAAGGAAGGGGCTCTGACCCCTGCCACGACGTGGAGGGACCCCGAGGACACTGTGCTCAGTGAGAGGAGCCAGACCCAGAAGGACACATCCCGCAGGACCCCACTCCCAGGAGGTCCCCAGAGGGGTCCTGTCCACAGAGACAGAGAGGAGATGGTGGGAGCCGGGGCTGGGGTGGGGGTGGGGAGTCCATGCTTCGTGGGGACAGAGTCTCCATGTGGGGAGATGGAAAGTTCTGGAGACAGAGTGTCGGATGGTTGCATGACAGTGTGAGTGTGCTTCATGCCACTTAAAATGACTACAATGGTACATTTTATGTTGTGCATATTTTACCACAATTGAAAAAACTTTTATAAAAATCCTTAATTTTTAAAAGGGGTATGGGGCACCTGACTGGCTCAGTCAGTACAGCACTCAGCTCTTGATCTCAGGGTTGTGAGTGTGAGCCCCGCGTGGGGTGTAGAGCTTACTTAAAAAAAAAAAAGAATCCTTCAGGGTGCGCCTGGGTGGCTCAGTTGGTTAAGCCTCCGAACTCTTGGTTTCAGCTCAGGTCTTGATCCAGGGTTGTGAGTTCGAGCACCACACTGGGCTTCATGCTGGGCTTTGAAAAAAAAAAAAAAATAGCCTTTGGGAGTAAAAAAAAATTCAAAAAGCTGGGTCATATAAAGACCATGTGAAGGCGCCTGGGCGGCTCAGTCGTTAAGTGTCGCCTTTCAGCTCAGGTCATGATCCCGGGGTCCTGGAATCGAGTCCCGCATGGGGCTCCCTGCCCAGCGGGAAGCCTGCTTCTCCCTCTCCCTCTGCCTGCCGCTCCCCCTGCTTGTGCTCGCTCTCTCCCTGTCAAATAAAATCTTAAAAAAAAAAGAGACCATGTGAAATGAAAAAAAGGAGACAGTTGCTTAGCCTAAAGCCCCATTTATATTGAAATAGCTAGCTCCATCTTGTGGGTTTCAGTGGCTAAGGGGCCGTATAAACAGTCTATCCAGTGACTGTGCTGAAAATGCAGGCATTGTGGCTCCAACATGATGGAAAAGCCTCTCATCCTACAAAATTGCCCATCCCCAGGACTGATGAAAAAAAAAATTGTAATGGGACAATCTCTCATGCTTGGAATGACAGCACTAACAAGAAGAATGCAATACTCCATATGGGCACAGTCGGAAAATAATAAACGCAAATCATATATGTGTGGCTTTCTCTATAAAAAAAAAATGATCAGGGACGTGGTGCTTGCACAGCATGGTGAGTGCATGAAACGCATCGCCTAAGTGAGTTGTACACTTTAAAAGGGTTGGTTATATATATATATATATATAGGTTAGGTGAATTTCACCTCAGATAGGAAAAAAAAAAAGTAAACCCACCGTCAGTAACAAAGTAAATGATCAAACTGAGACAGGAGGAGTGTGAGAAAGCTTTGAAGGTGCCGGGCTGAGACGGGAGCCAAGTGTCTACGCGCGGAACGGGCCTCAGGTGTGGGGAGCGAGCGCCACCTGTTGGCGGCGTTGCTGCGCTGCGCGGCGTTCGCGCCCTTGGCAATGAGAGGCTGAGTAGACGGAACCTGCGCACGGGGAGGATCTCGTGTGCACGATAGAAACGCTCCCGCGGCGGGAGAGGCCATGAATTTAATCAGCCCCGGTAGTGATAGGCATTGGGATGGTTCTGGAATTTTGCACATTATGAGAATGCCTCCCCCCCACCCCCACCCCCGCCCACCCCAGGGCCTTGGTGCCGACATCCGCGATGGTCTGGCCAACTCCCTTGAGAGAGATTCCCGAAGACTTGCTCGCCTCGCACTCCCAGACGCGGCCCCAGGTGTCCTTGTGTGCATTCCCACCCCCACCCCCTTGCTGTGGACTGAAGGTTTGCGTCCCCCCAAATCCCTATGTTGAAACCTGACCCCCCCAGGTGAGGGTACGGGGAGGTGGGGCCTTGGGGAGGGGCTCAGGTCATGAGGGTGGGGCCCCCATGAATGGGATGAGTGCCTTTATGCCTTCTGCCGTGTGAGCACGTGGGGAGAGGACAGTGGTCAGTGACCCAGGAAGAGGCCCTCGCCAGACACGGACCCTGCCGGCGCCTTCAACTTGACCTCCCAGCCTCCAGAACCGTGAGAAGGGAATGTCTATTGTCATAAGCCATCCAGCGAGCGCTGTTGGAGCAGTCCCCGAACACACCCCCGGCCTGACCAGTCAGCACCGACTGCCCGCTGGCCGAGGCGCGCTGTTCCGACCTGTTTTGGAGAAAGAGTGAACGCTACCTCTCGGTCCCAGGCGAAGGGTCCTTTGTCGCCGGCGTTCTCCATGACGGTGGTCCAGTTCTGCGGCTGGGCCCGGCAGAGCGCCGTCTGGGCGGTCAGGGAGTACGTGTACGTGAACAGCCCGTGCACCTCCAGCAGGACGAACTCTGCCTTGATAACCTCCTGGAACTTTCCTTCCCGCCACCTAGGACACACGCGCAGGGCTGGGCTGCAGGGCGATGAAGCAGCCCTGAGGTGTGCTGGGGGCTGGGGGGGCAGCAAGCAAGGCGGGGGAGGGGGGCCGGCCTCACCAGGCTGACACTTCCTGACACTTCGAGGAGGGACCCAGCAGCAGGTGGGACAGAGGACGGCGGGGAGGTGGGGGGCACGGGCCCTGTCTCCCGCAGGGTGGCCACAAAAGGCCTCTCTGAGAAGCAGAGACTGGGAGAAACTGATGTGAGGGTCTATAGCCAAAAACTATCACTTGTAAAGAAATAAATTAGTTAATAAGTAAACCAGTACACAGATGAATAAAACCCTTCACACCTGTCCTCTGACACTTTTCTGATGACATCTGCCACTATTCCAAAGGGATACATTTAGGGCTGTTGACTCGGATTGTTCTAAAAATCACCGTTTTGGGGGCACACAGTCTGTGATCTCCTGCCAGGTGGGAGCTTACGCCCATCGCCTGACTGGTCACTCTTCTTGATCTTTACCCCATGTGGGCTTGCGTCCCCCCACATGGCTGCTCTGAGTTTGGGGCTTGGTCCCGCGTGCCCGGCCCACAGTCTTGCCCGCGCGTGGGATTAGGGCCACGGGGAGTTGAGATGGGACATTCTAATGACCCCGCCTGTTTTGAAGTGTAAGCGGGTTCCTGCCGTCATGAAGTCAGTCTACTACTATTGAGTTGGATGGTCTGCAGGGCACGGAGCTGAGCCACTGGCCGACACGTGCTTGTTTAAGTCAATCACCATTAAGTACAATGGAAAACGCCAGTTCCTCGGGCGCCCTGGCCACACTCGGAGCCCTCAGGAGCCACGTGTCGCTCCTGTCACCTGGGTGGCACGGAAGGATGGAGCATTTCCACTGGGCACTGCTGGTCTGGGGCAGCAAGGAGGTAGCTCCACCTCAGGGTGGCGTGGTTCTGGGCCCCCCGGGCTGGCCGACCACCCACGACAGTGTAGAAGCTATGCACGGGGGGTGTGCCGGGGCTGTGATGAAGGAGGGCGGCACAGTCCACGGAAGGGGAGCAAAATGAGAGCCGTGGGCTAGGCCGTGTCCCCCAGACTCCCGTGTGGAAGCCCTAGCTCCCTGTGTGACTCTGTCTGGACGTGGGGACTTTAAAGAGGTGGTTGAGGCTGAGTGAGGTCGTAAGGGCGGGCCCTGATCCCACAGGAGGGGGGGAGAAGCATGGCTGTCCTCACCCCCTCTGCCACCTGAGGACAGAGGCAGAAGGTGGCTGCCTGTAAGCCAAGGAGGGAGCCTTGGCAAAACCAGCCCTGGCGGCACTCTGACCTTGGACCTCCAGCCTCCAGGACCAACCGTGAGAAAACTAGTGCCTGTCATTTAAGCCCCTCGTTGGTGGTATTTTGTTATGGCTGTGTGAGGTAAGACGTTACAGGAAGAGGGGGCGCCTGGGTGGCTCAGTTGGTTGGGCGTCCGACTCTTGGTTTCAGCTCAGGTCACGCTCTCAGGGTCATGAGATCGAGCCCTGCATCAGGCTCCCGCACTCAGCGCCGAGTCTGCTTAAGATTCTCTCTCCCTCTGCCCCTCCCCCACTCTTGCTGGCTCTCTCTCTCTCTCAAATAAATAAATAAATCTTTAAAAAAAAAAAAGCCATTGCAGAGAGAGGGGCACAGTAGGGGCAGGGCCCGGAGGGGCCCCTGGGGATCTGGGGTGTGCAGAGAGGGGTGGGGAGGGCGGCGGGGAGGAGGGAGTGCTAGGGGAGTGTGTGAAGGGCCCTCCCGGGGTCTTACAGTTCCACCACGGGCTTCCATGGGGTGTTGTAGTAGACGAGGTGGGGGCAGCCCAGCTTCTCATACTGGTAGTCCACCACCAGATCCTCACTGGCCTTCTGTCCCTGGAAGTTGGGGTCGTAGGCTTCCCTAGGTAGAGACGGGAAGGGGGCAGCATTCAGAGCCGTGGTCAGAATGACCCCGGGAACGCTGCGACGGTTAACGTCACAGGCCCGCTAGGCCGGGCCGGCTGCTGGGCTTCAGGCTTGCCAGCCCGGCCTTTGGACGGGAACTGCAACGCTTCCCTGCACCCCCAGCCTCCGCCATCAGACCGTGGACGGGCCAAACCTGTGCAGTTATGTGAACCAACTCCTTATACTCTCTCTCTCTGTGTCTTTCTCTGTCTCTGTCCCTCTCTCTGTCTCTCTTGTCTCTCTGTATCTCTCCATGTGTGTCCTGTCACCTCTTTCCCTGAGGCCCTGCCTCATGCACCCCTCCGTGCCCCCACGAGGGCTGACTGCAGGCTCGCTGGTCAGCAAGCCCAGCAGTGCCAGGTTGGGCCTTGGCCGTGAGTGTGGACAGGTGACTGACTCCTGGCTTGTATCTGAGGGGCCGTGGTGTATAAAACACACGCACGTGTCTTCCCCTGCTGGGGGTCGGGGGCTCCCTGTGCCCGGGTGCCAAGAAGGGCCAAGTCCCCCCCATGACCGCTCACTGGCACTCGGGACCAGCGGCGCTGCACAGAGGGTCACCCTGGCCCTCACCCCCTCCTGCCTTGGCTGACAGTGTCTGGCTACCTCTGTTCGCTCAGGTGAGGTGGTGGCAGGCTTGCAAGATGGCAGAAGGGTGGCCTGGTAGGTGGGCAGACCTGGGCTGGGGGCCCTGCCACATCACACTGGCTCCCTGCTGACCTGCACCTCCCCTACCTGTCCCCTCCCCACCTCAGATTCCCTACTGTCCAGATATCAACCTAAAAATGATTTCCGATTTGCCTTTGGGGTTAGGGGGCAGTCACGGGAGAGAGGGCGTGAAGGGAAATTTCGGGCTCACTTCTCGATGACGTAGCTGTAATTGTCCTGAAGGCCCACGGGGTCGAGGATGCCCTTGTGACAGGCTGAGATTTCGCTGCAAGTGACAAAAGTTGGTGAGAAGCTCCCTGCCCCCATGCAGCACCAAAAGAATCATGAATTCTTCCCTTGGGCATGTATACCCCCGCTGGTTTCATTTTTGAGACCTGTCTTACTTCCAGGCTCAGCTTGCATCTTCCCTGCCCAGAATCTCCAAGGGGCCCGGATTCATGTGGGAGAATGATTATCAGAGGCCCAGACCTAGGCACTGGGTGTCCTGACTCTTGAGACAATCATTTCCTGGATTTTCTTTGTAGTGTTACCATCTGGGCATGCCTCCTTAGGCAATGTGGTTTATTTCTGCCGGATTGGGGGTTTTAAAGACTAGAATCATGTTGTGTGTGTTCTGTTGTGTCTTCTGTTCCATATCCATGTTTGCACAACCCGTCCAGGCAATTCTGCCTTGACGATTGTCATGGCTGGGATAGTCCATGGCATCCAGCACCTGTTTGTCCATCGTCCTGTCGATGGATTCGAGGTGGCTTGCTTCCAGTGAGGAGCTATTAGGAATAATATTACTAAGAACATTCCAGACCCCTTGCCAATGTCCATGTGCATGATTGGATTGCTGGGTCAAAAGATGTGCTTTCTAAAGCGCTGAAAAATGTACCTACCCCCCCGCCCCGTGAAGTCAGTGTGTTCCGGAGGCTGCCAGGGGCTCCCCGTGCTGACCAGCACTTGCTATTGGCCACGCTCTGCAAATTTTACCACGCTGGTGGGCGAATAATGGCCTCTAAGAAAAGTTTTCGTTTTCTTTTCCCTATTAAGTGAGGTTGGCTACCTTCCCAGTACTTCTTCATGTTTACCAGCCATGTGGATTTCTTTCTTTTTTCTTTTTCGGAAGTTCCTGTTCATGATTTTTGCCCTTTTTTTTTTTTTTAATTTGTCTTTTTAAAAATGATTAATTTGTAGGAATTCTTTATAAAGTCTGGATACAAGCCATTTGCTGGTTACACATGTGGCAAATATCTTCCCCACTTTCTTTGGCAGAAGCTATTCATATATCGTTTAAAAGATGTTCCCTGCACACATGTCCTAAATATATAATTTATTGATTCAACAAAATGTTTCCATTTGGGGAAAATGTGGTAAAATCATCGCCTGAGTTTATTATTGCCCTTGATCAGTGGAGCACTGAAGCTAGCTAGCTAGCCTCAACTAGCTCCTGAGAGCCAAGTGTTAAATCTTCTGGAATTTTGTGGGCCAGTGGATCGTTCACGTTTGTGCTTGAAGTCGACAGGGCCGGCGTATTCACACCACAGGAATTGGCACGTGCTCTGGGATTCAGGCCCCCCCTCCCGCCCCGGACCAATTGTTATACATTTATCAACACACCACTGCCTGAAGGGGAAAAGTATGGCAATTTGGCCAATCTTCTGGGTTTTTTTCTTTTTTAAATTGGATTCTCATGGCTGCATTCCCCGGGGGTAACTATGGATACTGGAGGCAAAGTTCCCCAAAATTTCAGCAACCAATTAAAACCAAAAACCCTCAGCATTTTTAATCAAAATGAGGAATTCAGGGACTCATAAAGGAAAGAGAACACACAAAGGATTAGGGAAGAGGAAAAAATGTAAATATCACCAAATTGATAAAGGAGGGGAGGTCACTGTGCCAGAAACACCAACTTAACCTATTCGTATTCATTATTTGACTATTTATTATGGAAATGTTAAATATACACAAAAGGAGACAGGATAATGTCACCCGACTTCAACAGTTGTGAAGCAATTGTGACCAAGCTTGTCCCGTCCCCACCCCCCAACCCGACATCAACACACTTACTTCTGAATGACGATCTTTTTCTCCTGGTCGCAACCCACTGAAATGAGCGCCGTCTGCGGAGGAGAGAGGCAGGGATGCTGACCTGGGTCGTGAGGGCCACTGATGGTCCAGCCACAGGAAAAACTCACACCCAGGAGAGACTGGACATGGTGAGCCTGGATCCTGACACGGTGACCCGGGCTCCTGGGATTCACTGTAGCCAGGCTTGGCCCCTGGAGCTCAAGCCCTAAGAGCCCGCCAGATCTATGGGGTGAGCCTAAGTGGCCCCATCACAAACCAATTTATAAATGCAGGATAATATTGGGTGTATAGAAGGCAGGGGAGGAGAATGAATGAATGAATGAATGAATGAATGAGTGGATGGGCATCAATAAACAAACAGAAAGGAGAAAAGAGAAAAAGTTATTTGGGGTTAGCCTGATAGTCTTAGGGACATGCTTCTGAAACTGGACTATGGTGGCACCCTCAGAGATATAAAAGGGAGTCTAAAAAGCATAAGACGGAGAAACTTTTGGTGTTTGAAAAAGAGCTTTATGGGGCGCCTGGGTGGCTCAGTCGTTAAGCGTCTGCCTTCAGCTCAGGTCATGATCCCAGGGTCCTGGGATCGAGCCCCGCATCAGGCTCCCTGCTCAGCGGGAAGCCTGCTTCTCTCTCTCCCACTCCCCCTGCTGGTGTTCCCTCTCTCACTGTGTCTCTCTCTGTCAAACAAATAAATAAAATCTTAAAAAAAAAAAAAAAAGAAAAAGAGCTTTATGTTAAGACAAACATGGATTTACCATGGAACAGAATGCAAGATTGTATCAATTTTACAAAAATTGTGGTATAGAATACATATAATATAAAATGCACCATCTGTTTTTTTTTATATATATATTTTATCCATCCATTTGACAGAGAGAGAGAACACAAGGGGAGCGGCAGGCAGAGGGAGAGGGAGAAGCAGGCTCCCCACTGAGCAGGGAGCTCGATGTGGGTGGGGCTCGATCCCAGGACCCTGGGATTACAAGCTGAGCCGAAGGCAGATGCTCAACCAACTGAGACACCCAGGCGTCCCGAAAATTCACCATCTTAACCATTTCTAAGGGGAGGAGCTCAGTGGTAGCAAGTACATCCATCCGTCTCCAGAACTTTCCATATCCCCAAACTGAGACACTCTGTCCCCAAGAAGCACGGACTCCCCACCCCCTGCCCCAGCCCTGGCTCCCACCATCTCTTCTCTGTCTCTGTGGACAGGACGCCTCTGGGGACCTCCTGGGAGTAGGGTCCTGCGGGATGTGTCCTTCTGGCTCATCTCACTGAGCACAGTGTCCTCAGGGTCCATCCACGTTGTGACAGGTGTCACGATGTCCTTCCTTTCTAAAGGCTAAATAATATTCCAGTGTGAGGATGGGCCCCATTGTGTTTATTGATTCACCCATCGGTAGACATTTGGGTTGCTTCCACCTTTTGACTATTATGAATAATGTCACTATGAATACTTGTGTACAGGTTTCTGTGTGGATGTATATTGTTTTCCATTCTCTTGGAGCACTGAGGAGTGCCGTTACCAGAGTTGGTGAGCCCTGTTATGGGGATGTCCAACAAGGAACAAGACTACCCATGCACCTGCTCCAAGGACGGTGAGTCATGAGGGGCAGTCCTGGGGGATGCTGTCAGGAGGAAAGGGAGTGACCCTGGCAACTGGGACAGGATCACCTCCATTTTCAGATCCTGAGCATGGGCTCAGCCAGCTCCTCAAGGAAAAGCCAGATAAGGCCCATTCTTTTATTTTCTTTTTTTTTTAAGTAGGCTCCACACACAGCGTGGAGCCCAATGTGGGGCTTGAACTCACGACCCTGAAATCAAGACCTGAGCTGAGATCAAGAGTCGGACGCTTAACCGACTGAGCCACCCAGGTGCCATACCCCCCACCCCCACTGCCATTATTCTTAACACTAACAACAAAGAATATGGGACAGCAAAAATTGGGGACATACCAGTGGCTTGAGGTCCACACACGAAATTTCCTTGTTGGCTATGTCCAGAGTGATGGTAGATCCTGTGGGTCTTTTTATGCTGCAAGGCAACGGGAATGTGTGGTATTGCACACCCGTGTCACAAATAGTGTCAGTGTTAACAATAATCACTGACCCATCGATTTATTTATGCATCCATCCATCATCCATCCATTCATCCATCCATCCCTCCATTTGTCCATCTGTCCACCCATCCACTCAGCCATTTGTTCCAGAATAGTGCCCAAGAACCTCTGCTCACACATAATGACCCCACCCTCCCTTGAGTTTCTATCTCTTCTTGAGTCAGTTTTGTTAATTTACATATAATAACTTACTGAAAACAACATCTGACATCCAATTTCATTATCCCTGAGCTACATATAATGTTTTCTTATTCTGTTTTTCACTGAAGTATAATTGAAATACAATACCATATTCATTTCGGGTGTATGACATCGTTATTTGAGGTTTATATACATTGCAAAATGATCACCATAATAATTCTAGTTACCATCTGTCACCATACAAAGTTAGTACAGTATTATTGACTATATTCCCCATGCTGTACATTACATCCCAGTGACTTATTTATTTTATAACTGGTAGTTTGTACCTCTTGATTCCCTTCACCCGTTTTACCCACCCTCCAACCCCCTTCTCCTCTGGCAACCATCAGTCTTTTCTCTGCATCTATGAGTCTGGTTTTGTTTTGTTTTTTAGATTCCACATGTAAGTGAAATCATATGTTATTTGTCTCTCTCTGCCTGACTTATTTCACTCAGCATAATGCCCTCAAGATCCATCTGTGTCATCACAAATGGCAAGATTTCATTCCTCTTATGGCTGAGTAATATGCCATTGTACATATACCCCATCTTCTTTATCCATCCCTCTATAGATGCTTAAATTGCTTCCATAATTTGGCTACTGTAAATAATGCTGCTATAAACATAGGGGTGCATACACCTTTTCAAATTAATGTTTTTGTTTTCTTCAAATAAATATCCAGAAGTGGAATTACTGGATTGTATGGTGGGTCTACATTTAACTTTTGGAGAAAACTCCATACTGTCTTCCAGAGTGGCTGCACCAGTTTGCATCCCCACCAACAGTGCAAGAGGGTTCCCATTTCTCCACATCCTCACCATCTGTTGTTTCCTGTATTGTTGATTTTAGCCATTCCGAAAGGTGTGAGGTGGTATCTCATTGTAGTTTTGATTTATATTTCCCTGATGATCAGTGACATTGAGCATCTTTTCAAGTACTATTGGCCATTTTTATGTCTTCTCTGGAAAAGTGTCTATTCAGATCTTCTCCCCATTTTTTCGTATTGTTGTTGTTGCTATTGAGTTGTGTGTGTTCTTTACATATGGTGGAGATCAGCCCCAGTATTTTCTCCCAGTCAGCAGGTCGCCTTTTCATTTTATTGATGGTTTCCTTTGCTGTGCAGGAGCTTTTTAGTTTGAGGAAGTCCCTCCCACTATTCTTTTCATAGGTTCTGTGTCCATACTTTTCATTTTCCATTCCCAATGTTCATTTCAATTCTCTCCTCCTTTGTCAGGATCATGGGGTCTCATCTAGTGTACTGGTCTTCTGAAGAGCGAGCTTTAAGTCTCATTGCGACTTGATACTGTTTTTGCCCTCTGTTTAATACATTTCAGATGGTATCATTGTTAATCCCCTTCTTTCTGAGGTTCTCCTAGTTCTTTAAGTTAAATATTTAGTTCCTGCATCCTTAGTCCATCTTTCCCCTTAATAATAAAAGTGCTCAGGATACACATTTTCCTCTGAGTATCTAGCTGTGTTCCATGGATTCTGAGATTCAAGGATTATTTAGAAAAGTGTCTCTTAATTTCCAAGAAAAGGGGCTTTAAAATTTTTTTTAATTAATTAATTAATTAAATTAAGAAAGAGGCAGAGAGAGTGAGCACAAGTGGGGGGGGGGGCGGCAGGCAGAGGGAGAGAGAGAAGCAGGCTCCCCACTGAGCAGGGAGCCCAAAGTGGGGCTCAATCCCAGGACCCCATGATCATGACCTGAGCCGAAGGCAGACGCTTAACCCACTGAAACACCAGGCGCCCCAGAAATGGGGCTTTTTGTTACTGGTTTTGCTTTTCTGGCTGTTCAATTCTAGTTTTGTCGGATTAAAGTCCAAGCACGTGGTCTGAAAATCTCTCCTGGGAGATCTGATTGATGTTTCTAATGGCCAAGGACATACAAAAATTGAGTGATTTTTAAATAAATTCACCATAAGTGTGAGAGAGGAACATGTATTCTAGATTAATAACATATAATGTACTTTTTTTTTTACTTTTCATTTGCATTTTTCAGCTTTACTGAGGTATAACTGATAAATAAATGGTAAGATCATTAAGGTATATAATGTAATTATTTGGTGTATATACATATTGTGAAAGGATCCCACCCCTCATGGAGTTAATTAACACATCCATCACCTCACATACTTACCTTTGTTTAGGGTGGGGAGGTGGTGAGAATATTTAAGTTCTACTTTCTTAGCAAATTTCAATTATACTATACAGTGGTACAAAATTCTAGATCTAGAATTAAAGCTTATTGTTGAAATATATACCCTGGGGACCTCCTGGCAGTGGAATCCTGTAGGATGTGTCCTTCTGGGACCCACCACTTAGAAAGTGTTTTCAATCATTCTGGCCTTACCGTCCTTGGAGGGAGGGAGTCTGGATCTTGGCCCCATGTTCCCAGACCCTGTTAAGGGAACCCCATAGATAGCCTGGGTCGCCCCCCAACTCCAGTTTAAGCGACCACATACCTGGAGGTGAAATTGGGGTCGGCTCTTCCCCAGTGGTGCTGTTGCCTCAGGGAAATGTTCTGTGGAGTCAAGAGCAAACGGGCACTGCGATGGTGGGACAGCCTGGGGCCACGCACAGTCGCACAGTCGGGGCTCAGGAGAGATGGAGGTAGGACGGGGCCCTGGGAGGAGGAGCCTGGAGAGCATCTAGCCCTCTCCTGATTCTAATTGTACCACCAGCGAGAAGCTTCTAGAAGCTCATGGAAATGACCACCCCAAGCTCATGCATTTCCTTGCTGCCTTTGTCTGGGGGACCTGTAGTGAGGGGTGACTTTGTTTCCCCTCTTCTTTAGAAGGTGGCAAGGACTGGTCCAAAGACTCTTGTGGCAGACTGGTGCCTTGCTCCTGTCCCGTGGAAACCTCCCAACCCCACACCAGGCTTCTGGGGTCAAGCGCAAACCCCATAGTGCGACCATGAGGCCTGGCTTGGCCCTACGGATCCCCCAGACTCCTATTTGGCCAAGCCCCTCCTGGTCCCCCTAGTTCCGCTCCGTCCTGATGCCTCAGTTTACCCAACCACCCATATTTCCCCAGGGCTGTGT
This sequence comes from Halichoerus grypus, assembly GCF_964656455.1. NCBI lineage: Eukaryota > Metazoa > Chordata > Mammalia > Carnivora > Phocidae > Halichoerus > Halichoerus grypus. Next base: position 212,375,186 of record NC_135712.1, read on the forward strand.
TAGGCTCTCTGCCATGGCCCCCGTGCTTATCCCCTGTGACACCTTAATGACCTCACTCATTAAGTCTGGGTGACTGCTGCTTGCCTTGCCTGGGGGGAGGGGCAGGGCCATGTCCTCTCCAGATTCTCCAGCGCCTTACCTCGCTGTGTGCAGGGAAGGAAAGGAGGGAGGAAAGTCAGGCTGAGAGGCACCTTAAGGTGGCCGGAGCTGGCTGGGTGCCGTCAAGGCTGTGCCCTTCATCACACGCACCTGGGGCTGGGGCAGGGGCGCAGCTCACCAGTCTGTGTTTGGTGTTCCCGTCATAAGTGTAGCCGTCCTCATAGATGATGGCCTGCAGGCCCAGGGAGTGGGGGTTGCTCACCATCGCCTGGCAGGGGCCGGGGAGGAGAAGCACACACAAATGTTCTGGGCCAGCAGGCGCAAAGGGGTGCCACTGGGGGGTCTCATCCACAGGTGACCCCAGTGCACCTTCCCACTGAAAACCGAGCTTGCTCCGCAAAGGCAGGGGACCCTCCAATCCCCAAATGTGCCCAACCTCATCTACCCCCGAGCCCCGTGCTGCAGACAGCCTAGAGCTGCAGAACTGCAGGACCCAGACCTGTCCCCAGTGCATGGCCTGGCGTCCCTTTGCAGGCGCTGGTCCCGGCTGGCTGGACTTCGTCCCATGGCCTTGCATTAACTGGCCCCCCCGTTTTCCACTCCATTACTTATAGCCGAGAGTCCAGGCTTGGACACTTGGGTTTCAGGTCCGGGGACACCCACTGTCTCTCGAAAACCGCCCACTGCCTGAGGGAAGGCCTGAGTCGGGCTCCAGCTGGGCTAAGAGGCAGAGGAGCTTATGGGAAGCACGGGGCAGCCCAGGAGAAGGGCGGAGAACGAGGGGCACAGGCCCTGGGAAAGGAGGCCAGACAGGCAGAGGCCCACTGAGGAGCAGGACAGGGCATGTCTATGAGGCATCATAAGCGAGGTCTCCCCCTGGGGGATGCCAGGGTGCTCTCAGAGCCTGGGACGCCGGGGAATGCCCTGTCTCAGGAGCGCCTGTCAGATGCAGGAGGTGACCTTACCAGTGGGACCAGGGACATGCCTGGCCGCGGTATCATCAGGGCGGTCAGCTCCAATTTGCTGTTCATATCAATGGTGTACATTTTGTTGTCAAATTCTCCTTGCAGAAGTTCTGCCTAGGTAGGAACGCCAAACAAATCCATGAATTAAACCAAGCTCCTGTTCCCAAAGCAGAACGGGCAAGCAGGTGGGAGGCCCTCCGTGGCCTCCCCTAGGGATGGAACTTTCCAATCTGTCACTCACGTCTTCCTGATAGGATCCTGCAGCCCCCAGAAGACCCTCAAGGTCCATGCCATCACCCCCTAGCAGGGCCTCCTCTCTCCAGAAGTGCCCTCCCCCACCCACCTGACTTTTACCACAATTGCTTTCTTGCTATGTGTACATCCCTAGGTGATGGGACTTAGTCCTGCCCATTCTCAAACGTTGTTCTGTATAAGTCTCCTTCAATCCCCAGGCTCCCTGTCATCCCTTTCTTTTCATTTCTATTCATCTTTGAAGCACCCAGGCCGCTGGACCTGTAGATTCCCACAGTCTGGATTTTCCTGGCACAGGTGGGCGTGTTCCTCTGTGTGCGGAGTTTCTGGCAGACCAGAGGCTGGATCCGTCAGCTTTGGGTTGGATCACACCGGCAAGACTCAACGGGTGGTTGATCTTCCATCAGCACCCCTAAGGCTGGCCGTCGCTCTCTTTGGATGTTGGGGTTGCCACAAGACGACATTCTATCATTTTGTTTTCACACATTTGCGGGGAGAATTTTAAGACACTTTCCGTCTTCTAATTTTCGCTGACCCAGTAGAACAGTTGGAAGGGAAGATGGGATAAATGCTTGCATCTTGCCTTTTACTTACCCCATGTTCAAGGAAACAAGGATTGGCTTCCGGCCATCGTAGGAAGGTAGCCAATGAGTTGCTTCTTGGAGAAGTGGCTGATTCCAGGTCTGGGGTGTAGAAATGGCCAAGAGACACTGGGACATCCTGCCCTAGCTATGGGACGGTTGATGTGAATCCTGCTCTGCTGCCTGATGGTGCCTGCCAGGTTTCTCCACTACCAAGTGGCTACTCCCCCTTTCCAGACTGTTCCCTATGAGCGCATGACTAAGACCAGTCCACCCTCAGGCGGGGGTTAAACTTCTCCTCTAGGAGGGAGAGTATATACGTACATTACTTAGAGTTCTTCTGTAGGCGGGGGATGTGTTTCTGCTCCCTTTATTTATTCAGTCACTTATTTATATCCTTGTGGACTCATATTATCCAACTAATTGTCCCAGCTTTCATCCATGTTTTTTTTTGTTTTTGCCTTTTTTTTTTTTTTTTTTTAAGTCGGCTGTACGCCCAACGTGGGGCTTGAACTCACAATCCCAAGATCAAGAGTCACACGCTCTTCCGACTGAGCTGGCCAGGAGCCCCATCATCCATGGATTTTCGTTATGCTATGTAGTTGCTATTTTGGGTGTTTTTTGTTGTTGTTGTTGCTGTTTTTGGTGGGATTTGGGAAAACTATTGTACTACTTCTGTCCAGCAGCTGATCCCCCTTCCCCAGGGTATCCTCAGTCTCCTTTGGCAGACCGGCCCTTTGCACATCCTTGGGCAGATGGCCTGGTGGACTGACCTCACTGCTATTCGAAGGAGTGGATTCTGATTGGCTCATTCCCAGCCATGTGATTGGTGAGCATGTCATCTCCTCTGAGCCAATGAGATGCGGGAGACACTGGAGGGGGCGGGGACTTCTCTTGGCTTCTGCAGAACTCTTGAGGAGAGACCCTGTCTCTTGCCTGGGATACTGTGTGAGGCTGCCCGCCTGCAGCTGCCGGCTCGATACCATATGAGAACCCAGGGCTTCCCAGAGGCATCTAGATGGACCTTCAGGATGAAGCATGGAACACCCGCGGCAGGCAGAGTTCAGAGATTGCCAGGAGCCGGTTCCTTGCTGGCATGACCTGAGTTACTAAATCAAGCCTCGCCTGAGGTCTTCCCCCTTCAGACCTTTTGGCTGCACGAGCCAACAGTTGCTTTTGCGGCTTAACCCCATTCGATTTGGACTTTGTTACTCGCAGAACGACGAATCAAAATTGATGCATCCAGGTTTCCATATTTCTATAACCCCCCCCCCTTTGATCAGCCCATGTGCGGCGGGGGGGGGTGTCTAGGCTGAGCCCCACGGCTTGGTGGAAGCCTAGAGCCCAATCGAATCTCCCTCTCCAGAGCTCTCCAGGTAAGATTCTATAGAACACTGATGGTTCATCTGACTGCTTGAGGAGGGAGCAGTCCTGGCAAGCACATCATTTGCTTTATTCTCCTACAAACCATTGTTAAGGGTTGGCTGGCTTCCTTGTTACAAAGAGCGTCTACTAAGGTGATGTATGTTTCTATCTGAAATAAGGGGCATGAAACCCATATAAGGAGAGGGCGCCAGCCTTTGGGGATCAGGGGTGGCTGGTTGCCAGATTTAGTTGTTTATGTGAAATTCAAGTATGCTCGTCCCATATTTTCCCCGGCCACCCTCCTTGGAGCTCTTGGGTGTGGTTGCTGGTGACAAATGCCCAACTCTGGCTCTGTGAGATTTGTCTTTTTTAGAAAGAGTGCCGGGAACATTGATCCAAACAGTGATGATCACATACTTTGCAAACGTCAACTTGGAGTTGGGGATCCATGAGAACCGCTTGGATGTTCACGGGGCACTTCTGGAAATCGAAAGCTGGAAACTCCGAATCGGGGAGTGGGGTCAGTATTTCCACTCTCCCCACATCAGTGAACATCAGGGCTGCCTCTTGGGACCAGAGGTTTTGGCCTGCAAACTGAGAGGAAAGCGATTTCGGAAATCAGGTCATTCAAAGTCTTTTTTGTGGACGTCAATTTTATCTTACACTTCAGGTTTAAAGAAGGTAGACCAAACAAACAAACGAACAAACAAAGTCATCAGTACACTTTGTGGAGAAATCTACTCTTCAGCTTCATTCATTCTTTGGTGATTAATAATGTAAACTCCGTCTTTTCCTCATCAGAGAGGATAGGCAGGAACTAAGTCTAGACTTATGCACAGGTCCTGGACCGCTCTGGAGAGTCGGGACGAAAGCTACAGACCCTCACCCAGAAAATGCCCTGGTCGTCAGAATGTCAGGGTGAAGGCTTTGAAGAGACAGTCCTATTCCTCATCCTATCCTATTCCAATGCCAGGCAGCCTTCTGGAACTATGGTGCCTGTGGCTTGAGCAGCAAAAGCACTGAGGTAGCGATCAGCACACTTGGGGGACTTTGCTGGCTCAGCTGCTAACGAATTACGGGGCCTTAGGAAAGAGGGAAACTTGAACTTCAGTTTTTCCTCCCTTGTAAAAGTTGGATGCTATGATCTCCTTCCTGGGGCTTTGTGAGGATGAAACAGAATCGGATAGGCATGATGTATAAGGTAATGTGAAATGACCCCTCCCTACCACCACTTCCTACCTCTCCATGCCTCAGTTTTCCTGTCTGTCCAATGGGGACAATATAAGGCTCTACTTCTTTTCTTTCTTTTTTCTTCAGTTTATTTATTTATTTTTAGTAATCTCTACGCCCAGTGTGGGGCTCGAACTCACGACCCCGAGATCAAGAGTCACATGCTCTCCGACTAAGCCAGCCAGGCGCCCCTAAGGTTCCACTTCTTAAGATGATGGTTCCAGTTGGAAAACACTCAGGTAAATGAGGTAACAGTTGGAAAACGCTCAGACCAGCGCCTGCCATATTCCGAGTGCTCAGTAGGTTTTAGCTGCTGCTGTCATGATTTTCATAACTAGTAAAATCACTATTACTGTTAATTTTTTTCAATATTAATGTTAATTAAATATTAATTAACATTAATATTAAAATTATTACTATTGTTATTAAAATAATCTATTTTAATAAATAGAGTAATTTCTAGCCTTCAGAAAAAGGATCAGAAGTTTGAGAACAATGGGGCACCTGGGTGGCTCAGTCAGTTAAGTGTCCGTCTGGCTCTTGATTTTGGCTCAGGTCATGATCTCAGGGTTGAGGGATCAAGTCCCGCGCTGGACTCCGCATTGAGCATGAAGCCTACTTAAGATTCTCTCTCCCTCTCTCTCTGCCTCTGCCCCCCACCACCCGCTTGCTCTCTTAAAAAAAAAAAAGTTTGAGAATACGATTTCCTCATCGGCGGGACAATGACACTACTTTGATTTTACCTACTTTGATTAGAGAACTTGATAGGATTCCCAAGCTGCAATAATACAAATTGTTCTCCTGAGTCAAAACTGCCAGTTCATATTCATCTAGGAAAAACCAAACAAGATAGAACAAAATTGAAATGAGGGTTGTTTCAATGGACGAAAAATATAAAAAATATAAAAAGTTTACAAAAAATTACCCCAGATTCCATCATATAGGCCAGGGGTCAGCAAACTTCTTCTGTAAAGAACCAGATGGTAAATATTTTCTGCTCTGCTGATCGTGTGCTTTTTTTTTTTTTTAAGATTTTATTTATTTATTTGACACAGAGAGAGAGAGAACAAGCAGGCAGAGGGAGAGGGAGAAACAGGCTCCTGGCTGAGCAGGGAGCCCAATGTGGGACTCGATCCCAGAACCCTGGGATCACGACCTGAGCCGAAGGCAGACACTTAACGACTGAGCGACCCAGGCGCCCTGATCATATGCTATGTTTACAAGTGTTTAACTCTGTGAAAGCAGCTAGGGGCAACTTGTAAATGAATGGGCATGATTGTGTTCCAATAAAACTTTATTTACAAAACCAGGTGGTGGGCCACATTTGGCCCTTGGGCCATGGTTTGCTGACCCCTGACTTAGGTAACCCCAGTTAAATGTTTTAGGAAACATCTTTTCTGGTAGTCTTGTATTCGCGGTATCATATTCTGGAATCCCCTCAAGTTTTTTAAGAAAAGAGCTTAACTGGGGGCACCTGGGTGGCTCAGTTGTTAAGCGTCTGCCTTTGGCTCAGGTCATGATCCCAGGGTCCTGGGATCGAGCCCCGCATCAGGCTCCCTGCTCAGCGGGGAGCATACTTCTCCCTCTCCCACTCCCCCTGCTTGTGTTCTCTCTCTCGCTGTGTCTCTCTCTGTCAAATAAATAAATAAAATTAAAAAAAGAAAAGAAAAGAGCTTAACTGTTTTCTTTCATGTGTATGAATATACCCGGATGAACTACAACTGATTAAACCTGTCCTCCACGGATGGACACTGAGGTTGTTTCTGGTCTTTTGCAGACACAAAGTTCCAAGGAACACAGGACACCACTAAAAGGTCTTGTGAAAGGGTCAACTTATTTCCTACATATTTTTATTCTTTAAAAAAAGAAAATCAAGGAAGCTTTCAGAAAAAGTGAGGCTTAAGCTGAAACTTGGGGAAAGCATCTGATGTAGAAATGCGGAGGGGTGTTTGCAGAGCAAGGAGCGAATTAACCTAGTTTCTCAACCTTGGCTCTACTGAGTTTTGGAGCCAGATCCTTCTTTGTAGTGGGGGGAGGGTGTGTGCGTCCTGCGCCTTGTAGGATGCTGAGCAGCATCTTGGGCCTCCACCCAGTGGATGCCAGTAGTACGCCCCCAGACAAGACGACCGTCATCCCCAGACATCGCCGAGTGTCCCCGGGTTGAGGAAATGGGGGGTTGCTGTTCAACAGGTCTAGAGTTTGAAGGATGCAGGACGAGTCCGTTCTAGAGCTCAGCTGTGCATCATGCCTGCAGTTAATACTGCACTGGGCACCTCACGATTTGTTAAGAAGGCAGATCTCCTGTTATGTGTTCTCACCACAATGGAGTAGAAAATGAGGTGTAATGGAGGAGGCAGATGGCAGAGCGACTCACACAGTGACAGGACGCCCCTTATGTACGAGCAAACAACCCGTCTGGGCGATGCTAGACATTCTCAGCAGATCCATAATTGATCCGCGGTGTGCATCTTGCAACTGACTGTGTTTCACCCCAAATTCCTAACCATGGTTACCTCCAGGAAGCCAAAGAGGGGCCTAGGTTTAGGGAGCCGGTACAAGGGACTTTATTTTTTTCATTTTTATTATAATTTTTTTTTAAGAGACAGAGAGTGAACAGGGGTGGGGGGCGGGGAGAGACAGAGGGAGAGGGAGAAAGAGCCTCTCAAGCAGGCACCATGCTCAGCAGGGAGCCCGATGCGGGGCTCGATCTCACGACCCTGAGATCATGACCTGAGCCGAAATCAAGAGTCAGACGCTTAAGCAACTAAGCCACCCAGGCGCCCCAAGGGACTTTAACTGTACTTGGAATATTAAAAAAAAAAAAAAAAAAATCCTTTAAAGGACCATGCACCACTGGTTTAGTTATAAGAGCATTTTATATCATGCATTTCTGTAACTTTAAACAGCTACAGGGACACGGATGGTAAAATGTAATGCAATCATCAGCAAACGGGAGATACTGACTTAGCACCCACGTGACCCCCCAGTGTGTCCCACTCTTTGCCTCCTGTGAGGAGAAATATTAGTCGGGCGAAGCTCATCTTTCAGGACAGCAGCAGGACAACAACTGAGTAGCAAAGAAATCCTGAGATGCCATCTGTTATGGGTTGAAATGTGTCCCCTCCAAAAAAGATATGTTGCAGTCCTAATCCCCAGGACCTCAGAAGGTGACTGCATTTGGAGATCAGGTCTTTACAGAGGTGATTAAGTTAAAATGAGGTCATCGGGGTGGGTTCTAATCCAGTATGATGGGTGTCCTTGTAAAGAAGGGGGGGGTTGGACACAGCCGCGCACAGAGGGAGCGCAGTGTGGAGACGCAGGGGGAAGACAGCCACCTACAAGCCAGGGAGGCAGGCCTGGGGCAGATCCTTCCCTGGAGCCTATGCGGGAAGCGCGGCCCTGCTGACACTTTGATTCAGAACCATCTGCCGTTCTAAGCCCCCCCCGTTTGTGGGCATTTGCTGTAGCGGCCTAGGAAGCCAACACCCAATCCATATTCTACCTCCTGGTGAAAGGGTACAAGTTTATGCCGGGAATTGTTCCCGAATGTGTGATAATCACATTTTGGTTCGGGTTTCGTTTGGTTTCGTTTGGTTTTGGCTAGACTGAATCTAGTGGGTCAGTGGTTAGTAAGCCCCGTAGAAGGCACTTCTAGAAAGCTACCCATGGGTGGGGCACGCACTGGCAGCAACGCTGTGGATGGTGATGTTGGCTTCAGAGATGGAAGAATACAAGGTGTTGGGTCCTTCTTGCACATGGACAGGGTAGACGAGCTGACCTGTGAGACGACAGGGCACAGTCATGAGGAAAGGGACCCCCCACTGCTGAAACACCGAGCGGTCCCCGCCGCCCGCCCCGACCCTTGGTGAGGGACTCAAATGATACAAAGTGGAGGAAAACACAGCACCGAGGCGCACCAACTGAAGAGCGTCGTGCAGAAGGCGCTTAGGGTTGAGAAAACCAAGCCTGTGTGCCCAGTGGGACGGGAATGTGGCGCATCGGCTGCGGAGTTCACAAGAAAGGCTGTCTCACTGCTGGAATGCCTTTGACTGTATGCGTAACACGGGCAAGGAGCAAGAGCTTCCGTTCTCCGATGAGCTCTCCAGATGGACGGGCCAGCCCTGAGCCCTTCTCTTGCACTGGGGGGAGGGGAGGGGAGTGGATCGACAGTGTTCAGGCGGCCTGAGTAGTGGGCGTAGTGGGTGGTCTTCCCTGACAGTACCCCTTTCCCCCTGGGGGGGCTGCCTTCTGCTTCTCAGCTAGGCCAGCGGGAGGTTCTGCGCTGTTTTCCCAGTTCTCTCTGGCCAGGGCAAGTCCAAGTGGGCAGCCCCGAGCCATATCCTGGAGTCGCTGACCTTGGCGCCAAAACAAGGCTTGTGGTTCTTGGAGGGAGACTTGGGCTCTGCCCTAGGTGACTGGTGGGCGACTTTCAGAACCTGCCCACGTGGCCCCCTCAGGACTCCTGGGGCAGGAAACTGGGGCAGGGTGGGGGGCGGGGGGAGAGATGGACACAGTGAGCACCGAGAGTGAGAATGGGCTGGAGGCCTCTCCCCTGCTGGAGGCAGGGGAGACAAAAACCAGCTGTGCTTTCCCCACCCAGAGGGGGACACCCAGAGCCTGGGCCTGGCTCACCTGAGTTTCTGGAAACCAACAGGCTCTTCTCGAACCAGAAGATTAGAATGCCTTTCTGGCCCGGGGTGATGAGGATGTCCAGGGTCCCGTTGTAGTCGAAGGGTAGCCCAAAACTGCTGTTCAGGGGGTGTTCTGAGTAGCCGAACCTAGCCTGAGAGGAAAAGACCACGGAATCTGGGGGAAGGCATCACAGGCTCGGCGGAAGCAGGGGTCGGCGTGCTTTGCGGCGGAGACTTCCTTCAAATCTTATTATCTGGGCCAGTGGCTCTCAGCTTGGGGCAGCCCTGCCCCCAAGGGACACTGGGCGATATCCGGGGGGATACGAGGGGCTGTCAGGACTAGGGGTGCTCCCGGCTTGGCCTGGGGCCGCTGCTCCACAGCCCACAGTGCCCAGGACGGCCCTGGACCAACCCTGGACAAAGAGCTCTCCTCCCCCAGTGTGCACAGTGGGAGGCTGAGGAGCCCTGCCCTCTCCTGGGCTGCCACGGACACAGCGCTCGGGGCAGGATGGATGGCGCTGGACCCCTGCAGCTGCCACCTCCAGGACACCAGGCGGGGGGCGGTGCAGGCCCATCTGTGCCACGTGCTGAGCCTGAGTGCGCATCGCGGCCCCCAGCCCAGGCCCACTGTGTAATACACCGGCTGCGTCTGGTCCCCTGTCCTGGGGGCCCGAGCTGCGGGTGGCAGAGGAGCCAACTAAGGCAACGCGCCAACCCCGAAGGAGGGCGGCCTTGAACCGCTCCCAGGTGAGGCCAGGGAAAGCCGTGAGCCCGGGCTGTCCCTCCCGGCAACAGCACAGCAGCTGGGTCAGGCCTGGGGCTCGGCTCCCTGCAGAGGGAGCCCCAAGCCAAAGCCTCCAGCAGTTTCAGGCACTCAGGGGCCAGGAGCAGAAAAGCACTGAGTACTGAGTACTGAACAGAGAAACGTGCCCTGCAGGTTTCCTCCTCCGTAAGACGGCCGTGACTGAGGCAGCTCAACGGACGTAGGCTAGGAATGCAAACGTGCAGGGAGTGAGCCCCAGAGCCCGCAGTGCACCTGCCCCCCACTCCAAGTGTGGACACCTGCCAACCAAAGCCTGTGGGGATGCACAGAGAAACTGTGCATAGGTGGTAACCCTGGACTCTGTGGTCATGAGGGCGCTCTGGGCGGGGACTATGCTAATGAGGGCACTCTGGGCAGGGACGGGACCCAGCACATGGCCAGAGGGTGGGGGCTTCAGCCATGGAGGTCAGCCCAACCTCCCGAAGCTTCCTGACAGCAGGGCTCCCCTGAACTCCAGAGCTGCACATCCCACCTACCCAGGGTGCAATACTGTACTTAATCTTTTTCTGCCTTAATATTTTTTTTCAAATGCAGTTTACATGGACTGACTCCTCTTCTTTTTTTTTTTTTTTAAAGATTTTATTTATTTGACAGAGAGAGACACAGCGAGAGAGAGAACACAAGCAGGGGGAGCCTGCTTTGTTGAATGAACAAATGAAAGGGGGAGGAGGGTGGTGGTGTGTGAGTGGGTAGATGGGTGCATGGATGAATAGGTAGGTGAATAGATGGGTGAATGGCTGGGTAGGTAGGTGCACAGGTGGGTGGGTAAATGGATGGATAAGTAGGTGGATGGATGGATGGATGGATGGACAGATGGATAAGTAGGTTGGACAGGTGGGTGGGTGGATGGGTGGATGGACAGATGGACGGATGGATGGATGGATGGATGGATGGATGGATGGTTGGATGGTTGGACGGTTGGATGGATGGATGGACAGATGGATAGTTAAGTAGATGGATACATGGATGAACAGGTGAATGAAAAGCTAGATGGATTTCAGATATGAAAATCCAAGTGTGTGTCTTAACAAAAACCTGGCTTGGGGCAAAGGTCATTTAAGTCCTTCTTCCCAGTCCAAAGTTACTCACCTTCCCTTGATCAATGAGAAGCAGCCCAGCCTGTGACAAGGAGTGAAAGTAGAAGATCCCACCCAAAGATCCGACTAGTTCTGCCTATAAAACAAACAAATATCACATATGAATAAATCATTAACGCATTTGATTTTAACTCCAGATTACCTCGTAAGCTAAAATGAAGGGAAGTCTTTTTGTTACGATCTATTTCCCCTCTGTGGAAATGTAGCATGTAGGACAGAACCTTGAATGAGGAGAGAGACAGCCAGAGAGGGAACACAAGCAGGGGGAACAGGAGAGGGAGAAGCAGGCTTCCCGCGGAGCAGGGAGCCCGATGCGGGGCTCGATCCCAGGACCCCGGGATCATGACCTGAGCCGGAGGCAGATGCTTAACAACTGAGCCACCCAGGCGCCCTGGGAGTTTTCTATTATAAACAGCACCATGGACTGAATTGTGTCTCCCCCAAAATTCATGTTAAAGTGCTAACCCCATCTTAGTCCATGTCGGCTGGTATCACAGAATACGCCACAGACAAGTAGCTTCCAAGCAACAGAGGTTTACTGCTCACAGTTGTGGAGGCTGGAAATCTGAGATCAAGGTGCCAGCACGGTCCAGCGAGGGCCCACTTCCAGGTTACGGTCTTCTGTGTTCTCACATGGGAGGAGGCTAGCAAGCTCTCTGTGGCCTCCTCTTTTAGAAGTGCTCTGATCCCATTCACTCCACCCTTATGATCTAAACACTCCCAAAGGCCTCACCTCCTAATACAATCACATCAGGCATTAGAATGGCAATATAGAAATTTTGGGGGGGCACACATTCAAACTAGCACCCCTGATGGGATGGATGGTCCTTGAAGGTGGGGCCTTTTGCAGCTAAGGAGGTTTAGATGAGGTCATGAGAGTGGGGCCCCGATGATGGGGTTTATAAGAAGAGACACCAGAGCGCCTGGTCAAGAATTCATATTGGGAGGGGCGCCTGGGTGGCTCCGTTGGTTAAGCGTCTGCTTTCGGTTCAGGTCATGATCTCAGGGTCCTGCTCAGTGGGGAGTCTGCTTCTCCCTCTCCCTCTGCCCCTCCCCCTCCCCCTGCTCTCTCTCTCTCTCAAATAAATAAATAAAATCTTTAAAAAAAAAAAAAGAGAGACACCAAACGTTCTCTCTTTTTCATGCGAGGACACAGTAAGAAGGTGGCCCTCTATGCGCCAGGAAGAGAGCCCTCACCAGGAGCTGAATCAGCCAGCATCTTGATCTTGGATTTTCCAGCCTCCAGAACTGTGAGAAATAAATGTCTGCTGTTTAAGTCACCCAGTCTGTGATGTCTGTTACGGTGGCCCAAGGTGACCAAGACTCACAGTCAATCCACCCCAAATGGCAGAGGTTGCTGGACTTTCCAGCCCTTTATCTCCCCACCAGACACCCCAACTCCTCCCCTGCTGGCAGAACGCCAAGGAGATGACTCACGACTGCTCAGGTACATCAGCCTTCTGGCCTCGAAAACAATAACCACACGCACACATACACACGCACACCCACAGAGCAGAAAGACTATTGTATTAATAATTGATGTCTGAGTGAGGAGACATCAAAAAGAAGAGTAAACTTCATATAGAAGGGAGGAGTGCATTTTCAGTTGTGCTTAGGATGGTTGTATTGTGTTGGGTGGAATGATGACCTTGTCAGTGTCTTTATTTGGAGACTAAGGATGGTTGAAGGAGATGCGTAGGGGTGCCAAGTTGACAAGGGGTGGACTTGTGTTGGTTCATTTTATGTGTCAGCCGGACTGAGCTAAGCAATGCCCAGGTAGCAGGTAAAACATCATTTCTGGGTGTGTCTGCGAGGGTGATCCTGGAAGAGATTCACATTTAATTTAGTCGACCCAATAAAGATCACTCTCACCGGTGTGGGCAGGCATCACCCAATCCGTTGGGGGCCCGCGTAGAACAAAGAGGAGGAGGAAAAGGGAATTTGTTCTCTCTTCTTGAGCTGGGATGTCCTGTCCATCTTCTGCCCTCAAACATCAGACTTCCTGGTTCTCCAGCTCACAGATAGTAGATGGCGGGGCTTCTCTGCCCCCTTAAGCGTGTGAGCTGATTCCTATTATCTGTCTGTCCCTCTGTCTATCTGCCTACCTCTCAGGTTTTTTAGCGATGATCATTTTCAACTGAGCACACGTTAAGTCCTTCTAGGCCTAATTTTGGATGGAAATATGTGGTCAGTTAAGTTCTGGGCTCCGTTGGGCCTCCTGGGCAGGGCAGAGAAACCCCATTCGGGACCCGGTCAGAGCTTGAGAGCAGAGTGGACTCCCTGCCTTGCTTTGCACATACTTCCCGAGTGCCTGGGGGAGGAGCCACTCTCTGGGTCACAACGAAACCCCCTCGTGCCCTTAGCTACCCAAGCATCCTGTCCCACTTCAGCTGTTCGGATCCCAGCTCTGCCAGGCTGTGTGGTGAAGGCCCTGCACCGCTCTGTGCCTTCACCCATGTATCCGTGTCCTGGCGCTGCCCTGTGCTTGATGGCGCAAAACGACAGAAAGGTACCGTCACATTGGTGGAAGAAGGAAGCCAGAGGTCTGAAATCAAGGTGGTGGCAGTGCTGGTTCCTCTGAGGAAGAAACCTCGCCATCCCTCTCTTCCAGTGTCTGGTGGTTGCCAGGAATCCTCGGCATCTCCTGGCTTGCAGATGCATCCCTGCAATGTGGCCTGCACCTTCACATGGCCTCTTTCTCTGTGTGCATCTCTCCATGTCCTCTCTTCTTAGAAGGACAACAGGCATGGGATTGAGGGCCCACCCCTGATTCAGTATGATCTCATCTTAACTTAAATCATTAAATCTGCAAAGACCTGATTTCCAAGTAAGGTTACGTTCTGTGGTTCTGGATGAATATAATTTGGGGAGGGTGGGAAGTGACCCACGAGAGTTCTTTCCTCTGTATAATTGGGATGAGGATGGTACCTGATGGTACCGATCTTTGGGCGGGCCTGGGGTTAAGTGCAGACTTTACTGTGGCACCAGGTTTATTTACATAAGTACTCCTGAAACCATCCAACGACCTAACACCTTTTGAAACCTTTCTTAACTTCCTAATCTTCCCAGCCAGCTCCTTTGACCTGGAATTTTCCCTACTCTCCCAGCCCATCAGACTCTTAAAAAGAGAAAAGCCCTTGTTCACCCAGCGATTGCTAATTACTCCTACCATGCAGGACGTAAATATATATTTGTTATTTTTCTTGTTCACTTTTTTACCAAATTGAACATACCTGTCTTTCATAGGCAAACTTCTGAAATCTGTATCCCCGGGTGTTTGAGAAATAGACATTGGTCTGAGATATCTGATCTCCATGCAAATAAGCAAAAACTGAATTACTTATATCCTGGAAGAACACAAACACATAAAACAGTCTCTTTAAAAGGAGATAGAGGGTTAGAGGGGTTGGGGAAATGTTCTCTAAGGGTACAAGCTTGCAACGGGTAGATAAATAAGTTCTAGAGATCTAGTACACAGCATAGTGATTACAGACAGCAAGACTGTATTATAAATTTAAAAGTTGCTAAGAGACTAGATCTTAATTGTTCTCACCACAAAAAGGAAATGACGATCATGTGATGGAAGTATTAGTTAATGCTATGGTGATCATCTACTTATAACATAAAAATGTATCAAATCAACACATTGTACACCTTAAATTTATACACTGCTGTATCTTAATTATATCTCAATTGAAAAAAAGGAGATAGATGTGCCCGTGATCACACTCCTGGGCATTTATCCCAGAGATGAAAACTTATGTGCAGACACAAATGAATGTTCATAGCAGCTTTACTCATAATAACCAAAAAGTGGAAACAACCAGTATTACTCGACGACAAAGGGGGATGTATTAGATACCCACAACCAGTGGGAGGTGTCTCCAGAGCGTTTTGCGGAGAAAAGCTAATCCCCAGATTTTCATGTTGTAGGATCCCATGTATAGAACATTCTTGAAATGATGAGATTCTAGAGATGGAGAACAGATTAGTGTCTGCCAGGGGTTAGGGACAGCAGGGCAGGGATGTATGGAGGGAGAGCTTTGGGGTGATGGAACAGTCCAGTATTTAGAAGGCAGAAGTCCTCCCGTGACTTCACATATGTGATAAACGGCACAGAATTAGACACACACGTTATTTCCATGTCAGCTTCCCGGCTTTAGTTTTTTATTATAGTTACGTAAGGTGGAACCATTGGTGGGACCATTGGTAAGGGGGGCGTGGGATTTCCTGCAGGGTCTATAATTATTTCAAAATAACAAGTTTAAAAAAGGAAGGTAGGTGGATATATTCCTAGTGTGTCAGCCAGGTGATCCCGTAGCTCAGGTCCTCTTCTGAACCCTCGGGAAGGGATCCTGCCCAGGTCCCTCATGGAACCTGATGCCCAAGCCCTCATGGATTACTCTGTCCATATTTTCATTCATAATGATCTATGTTCAAAACAGAGTAAAAAATGACAGGCTCCACACCGTATACTCACCACGCAAAAGGGATGTCTGCTGTAACAACAGTTGTCACCAGAAACATGTGAAACAGGGTGTTCTATACCTAAAAGGACAAGATCATTTTAAAAAACATGAGCTTCCAGGGCACCTGGCCGGCTCAGAAGGTGGAGCCTGCCACTCTTGATCTTGGGGTTGTGAGTCCAAGCCCCACGTTGGGTGTGGAGCCTACTTTAAAAAAAAAACAAAAAACCATGAGCTCCCTAAATTTCAGGGGAAGGGATAGAGCAGGGTTTCTCAACCTTGACACTACTGACATCTTGGGGCCAGATGGTTCTCGGTTGTGGGGCGGTGCTGTGTGCGTCGTACTCGGTTTTGCAGCACCCTTGTCTCTGCTGACTCGATGCCAGCAGCACCCTCCCCCAGTCTTAACACCTAAAACGATCTCCAGACATTGCCAAGAGGGGCACACCTGTCACAACTGAGAACCACTGGTTTCGCAGGAACTCTTAGGACCCGGCCAAAATTGCAGGAAGGGCTCCTTTCTCTTAGGGAGGCCTTCTTTGATTCTATTACAATAGCAGAAGCTTCAGCAGCCAAAGAAAATATACACGTGGCCAACAAAGACAGGAAAAGGTGCTCTCAGCATCACCGATCATCAGGGAAATGCAAAGCAAAACCACAGTGAGGTGGCACTCACACGTATTAGGATGGCTATTATCAAAGAATCAGGCATCCAGTGTTGGCAAGGATGGGGAGCAACTGGGAGCCTCATGCACTGTTGGTGGGGATGTAAATGGGTGCGTGTGGTGTGGCAAACAGGATGACAGTTCCTCCAGAAATTGAAAATAGAGATCTGGCAATCCCACTTCTGGGTTTCTACCCAAAAGAACCGGAAGCAGAGACTCAAGACAGGATTATTCACGTTAACTAAAACATGGAAGCAATCCAGGTGTCCACTGACAAATGATGAATGGAATGGGCAAAAATGTCACGTAGACGCACAGTGGAATATTATTTGGCCTTAAAAAGGGCATTCTGACACCTCTTGCAACAAGGATGGACCTTGAAGACACTGTGCTCAGCGAGAGAAGCCAGACCCAGAAGGACACATCCTGCAGGACCCCGCTCCCAGGAGGTCCCCAGAGGAGTCCCGTCCATAGAGACAGAAGGTAGATGGTGGGAGCCAGGGCTGGGGCAGGGGGTGGGGAGTCAGCCCTTTGGATGCTATTAAAGAAAGTGATGGAGAGAAGAGAAAGAATAGAGACCAGACTGAATTATGCTACGAGGAGCCCTTATGGTTCCTCAGTACGTTGAAACATGGAGTTTCCAGATGACCCAGCAATTCTACTCCTAGGTTAGGTTACCCCAAGAGAACTGAAAACCCACGTCCACATACAAACTCATGCAGGAATGTGCACACAAGCGCTATTGCACAATGGCTAAAAGGATGAAACGAGCCAAGTGTCCAGCAGCTAATGAATGGACAAAAGTGGTTCATCCATACAGTGGAATATTATTCAGCCTTAAAAAGGAGCGAGCCGCTGACACACGCTAAAATGGGGAGGAAGCTCAAAAACACAACGCTCAGGGAGAGAAGCCAGACACAAAAAAGCCACAAAGTGTGTGATTCCACGTGTGTGAAACGTCCAGAACAGGCATGTCCAGAGAGACAGGAAGTGGGTGTGTGGTTGTCAGGGGCTGGGGAGGGGGTGGGGAGTGACTGCTGATGGGGACAGTCTTTCTTCTTGAGGTGACGGAATGTTCCGGAACTAGATAGTGGTGATGGTTGCACAACATTGGGAATGTACCAAATGCCACTGAATTGTACACTTTAAAATGGTTAAAATGGTCAGTTTTATGTGACTTTTATGCTCCCTTCCCCCTACCCCAAGAAGGAGAAAGAGGCATGAAATGTGAGAGAGAAAAGAAGTGATGCGAAAAGTCAGGAGGGGGATAGAGGACTGGGCAGCAAAGCAAGAGCCAACTCATGGGTGAATTTTGGAGGGAGCGAGAGGGAGGGAGCAAAAGCAGGGAGGGCTATGTGGCACTTTGGCTGCGGGCAGTAAGTTCTGCAAGGAATGGATGGAGGCAGCTGGGTGTTTGGTTTGGATGTGACAGCATGACATGGCTCCCAGGCTGGTCAGAGCAGGTTTCTGGGGCTTGTTACTACAGTCCCTGACAGAAGCCCTGGGACTTGGCTCCACCTGGGTTAGGTACATTCTTTACCCGCACCCCCCACCCCACCAAGCATCATTCACTCTGCATCGCCAGGTCACCTTGTTGTCGGGGGTCAAATCCCAACACTGTAACAAGAAGTCAGACAGAGGCCAAACCAAGGTGTGGCTCTTCTGCTGTGCTTCCCTGTCCCTCCCAGGGGGCTGCCAGCCCCTCTCCAGCCAGGGCTCAGCAAGCACCTGGCAGACACCACACTGGCTGGGCAAGGTTCCCTCTCGTGGGGTCCACAGTCTTTCGCCAAAACTAATATAAGTGAAGTAAAAGAATAACGAATTGCAAGATGGTGATCTACCAACCCTTGTGGCTCTTGACTGAGATTTTGACTCCCAGTGAACATCCAGTGGATGATGTCTGGGGACATTTGTGGTGTCAGGATGGGGAGAGGGGAGGGGCACTCCTGGCAGGAGGTGGGAGGGGCCAGGGATGCTGCCCCAAATCCCCACAGTGCCCAGGGTGGCCGCCCCACAGAGAATGACCTGGCCCTAAATGTCAGCAGTGCTAGGGTTGAAAAACCTGGAACTGACCCCTTTTCTTTTTCCTTTTCTCTTCTGTTCTTTTCTTTAGTTTAAAAAAATTTTTTTTAAGATTTTATTTAGGAGAGAGAGAGCAGGAGGGTGGGGAGGAGCAGAGGGAGAGGGAGAAGTAGACTCCATGCTGAGCAGGGAACCCAACACAGGGCCCGATCCCACCTCCTGAGATCATGACCCGAGCCAAAATCAAGAGTCGGATGCCCAACTGTCTGAACCACCGAGGCGCCGCAAACCGACACCTTTCTCATCACAATGGGTACCAACCATCCTTCTTTTCTAAAGAATGGCATCTCCCTTGTCTTCATTCTTGACCTCATCCCCTTGCCTCCTACGTGAGGATTCTCTTCTTTCTCTCTCTTCATACAGCTTACCTTCTCTCTGTTCCCTGTCCCTAATGGGCAGTAGGTGGGACTGAATATTCCCATCACTCAGCCTTGTCACCAAGCATGTATGTGCATTCTTGGCTCTCCTCAATCCTCCCTGACATCCACTCCAATGCAATTCCTGTTGATGTCCCTCATTTGCTCCAATCATGTCAGAGCAGGCTTTTGTGGTTTGTAACTACAATCCCCGACAGAAACACTAGGTTCCCACCGTACAAACAATTTTCATTTGAATTTTAAAGGACAAGGTAGTGTCTAGGGGCTGATATCCAAGGAGCAGCTTTGTTTGTATTTCCAAAATTAAAAAACCTGTGCTTGGATGTTGGCAGATTGCAAACAAAATAAAAAAAAAATACAAAACAGGGGCGCCTGGGTGGCTCAGTTGTTAAGCATCTGCCTTCGACTCGGGTCATGATCCCAGGGTCCTGGGATCGAGCCCCACATTGGGCTCCCTGCTCGGCGGGAAGCCTGCTTCTCCCTCTCCCCCTCCCCCTGCTTGTGCTCCCTTTCTCGCTGTGTCTCTCTCTGTCAAATAAATAAATAAAATCTTTAAAAAAAAAAAATACAAAACATGTATACCTATAGACGTGTTCCAGGAATTGGCTTCGTAATCATAAATATAGATTTTTTGATTCACTACTAACAGCAATACTGAGTCAGCGATATGTGCCGATGTTACTTCTGGTGTGCCAACCTAAAAATAACGACACGGGATATCAGGAAGTGCATCCTTCTGGACGATTAGGAAAGTACGATGTCTAGATGCACATTTAAGAAACATGTATGCTAGCAAGAGTTGTTTGGTTCCCAGGCGTTGGGAACTGAATATTCTGGGACCGAAACTGAGAGCTTGGAATTGGTGTTTGGTGCCCTTGGATACCTCCTTCCTCCTTATCTATCTCCTTCTTCCTTATCAAAACTTTCCCTGAAGATAAAGCCTAAAGTGTAAATTATGAACGATGAACATAAATGATAAATGTGTTGCTTATAAGAGAAACATTGGCATTTTAATAGATGGCAAAGCCTTCTTTAATGTAGGACCCAGTGGTAGAATTTCTCAAGATAGTTACTGAGAGGGCAAAGGTTTTTCTGTTTTGGTTTAGGACAATTTCGGGAGGCCCTGAAATTAGTGCATATAATCTATCTATTCATAACACACAAACAGTTATAAGGAGCACTTCCAACAATTCTGCTTCAGAAAAAACAAACAGCCTATCTCAGTAATAAGGGCAGAATAGAATCAACCCTTCTTCTGGCTTAGAAATTATTCTCAGTATCTTTAAGAGGTACATTGTAATACAAGCCCCCAAACTAACAAAAACAGACTAGTGCAATATCTCCAAACTGTATCTTCCCCCTGCGTGTTACTGATGTTGAGAATCCTTCAGATGGTTCAGTAAAATGACTACCTTCATTGACGCAGGGATGGAAAGTGGAAGGAGACTACTTTTGAAATTATCTCTCGTGAAAAAAATTTGCCTTCTGAAATAGACAATAAAGGAGTTAAATTAGGAAAATTTCACACAAGAAAAGAAAAAAAAAGATAATACCAGACACTCTAAAATGTTCTACTCAAACAAAATTCCTTTTTTAACAAATTTTATTTTACAGAGAGAGAGGGTGTGTGCGAGCAGGGGGGAGGGGCAGAGGGAGAGAGAGAATCCCAAGTAGACTTCCCACGGAGCACAGAGCCAGACATGGGGCTCGATCTTATGACCCCGAGATCACAACCTGAGGTGAAATCAAGAATCAGACGCCCAGCTGACTGAGTCACCCAGGTGCCCCCCCCCCTTTTAAAAACAAGGTTTAGGTTTAGGTTTTTATCTATCTATCTCTCTATCTCTCTATCTCTCTATCTTTGCATGAGTAAACCTCTATAGACTGGGTATTTGGCTTCTTGAAATAACATTTTAGAAGTGTGACCATGTCAAATATAAAATTATATAAAATGTACATTAAGCAACAGCTTGCCTTACTCAGAATGAACTTCAGCTTTGTCATTTATATGGTTCTAATCCCACTAAAGTAAAAGATTTCAGACCAGGAATGTGTATGCATGAAAGAAACAATGTGTTTCCTCCGGCAGGAAACTTTTAAGAAGTGAAAGGCCATCCATGAACATGGTATATTGCTTCCTTATCCAGATCTTTTTTCTTCTGCCTCCTCCAGAAGAGTTTGATGGTTTTAGACAGAAAGGAATTGCTGAGTTAAATTCTTACGTGTTTTAAAGTTTTGTTGTTATTAAGAATGATGTTCTTCGGGGGCGCCTGGGTGGCTCAGTTGGTTAAGCGACTGCCTTCGGCTCAGGTCATGATCCTGGAGTCCCTGGATCGAGTCCCGCATCGGGCTCCCTGCTCGGCAGGGAGTCTCCTTCTCCCTCTGACCCTCCCCCCTCTCATGTGCTTGCTCTCTCTCATTCTCTCTCTCTCAAATAAATAAATAAAAAATCTTTAAAAAAAAAAAAAAAAAAAAAAAAAAAAGAATGATGTTCTTCGTAACTGCCTTTTCTGAGTGTTCATGGCTAGTTTACAAGAGAGGAGTTGATGTTTTCAATGTCTGTGTTGTATTTGGCCCTCTTGCTGCACTCAGTTATTACTTCTAGTAGCTGATACTCAGATTGGCAAATGTCTCTTTCTTTCCAATGAGTTTTACATTTCATGTCTTTCTCTTGTCATATTGCATTGGCTGAGACCTCTAATACAAAGTTGAATGAGAGTGATACAATTCTCTGTTTTTACCTTTATATTGTCTCTTTTACAGGATTAAATACTTTCAGCAAGTATTCAGTTGACATCAAAACCAATAAAACATTGGAGGAGAAAGGAACACTGAAGCATAAACTATAGAATATTATTTTAGTTGTTTACTTATTTTGGGGTTTCTCTCTCTCTCTCTTTTTTTAAGTAGGCACCATGCCCAGCATGGAGCCCAATGTGGGACTTGAACTCATAACCTCTGAGATCAAAACCTGAGCTGAAATTGAGAGTCAGATGCTTAATGGACTGAGCCAGTCAGGCACCCTTGGGTTTTGTTTCTGTTTTAGACTCTGTCATTGAGGTGAGTTTTCTTTTCTTTTCTCTTCTTTTCTTTTTAAAGAGAGAGAGTGAGCGAACACATGTGCATATAAGCGGGGGGTAGGGGGGTGGGGGTTGGTGGGTAGGAGGGGCAAAGGGAGAGGAAGAGAGAGAATCCCAAGCAGGCTCCAATGCAGGGCTTCATCTCATGACCCTGATATATGACCTGAGCCAAAATCAAGAGTCAGGTGCTTAACCAACTAAGCCACCCAGGCGCCCCTGAGGTGAGTATTCTAAACAGAAGTTTTCTTTTCTTTTCTTTTTTTTTGTTTAAAGATTTTATTTATTTATTTGAGAGAGAGAGAATGAGAGAGAGCGAGCACATGAGAGGCGGGAGGGTCAGAGGGAGAAGCAGACTCCCTGCCGCGCAGGGAGCCCGATGCGGGACTCGATCCAGGGACTCCAGGATCATGATCTGAGCTGAAGGCAGTCGCTTAACCAACTGAGCCACCCAGGCGCCCCCTAAACAAAAGTTTTCTGAACTACTATAAGGTTTTCACCTTTTTTTTTTTTTTTTTTTAAACAAACTCTATTCATTCATGCATTTGGCACACATTTATTGGATACTAGGCTCTGGGGACATAAAGATGACCAAACATTGTTTCTACCTACAAGACCTTCTTTAGTTCACTAGGGAAAAAAATACAAAGAAACAAGTTTGGGGTTGAAATAAATATACAGTGGCTCACTTTTTCAGGAACCCTAGCTATTAGAAACCTAGTTAAGAATCCAGAAGTAACAACAAACTTAACAACATGCAAAATCAACACTACTGTTCACAGGCTAAAGGTCAAATACCTTATGAATATGCTTTCCTTCAAATTTTATGTGATCTGGTTTTAGACACAACTTGAAAACAGTAAATTAGAGGAGCACCTGGGTGACTCAGTTGGTTAAGCACCTGACTCTTGGTTTTGACTCAGGTCAGGATCTCAGAGTTGTGAGATCGAGCCCTGCGTCTGGCTCTGTGCTTCTCTCTCAAATAAATAAAAAAAATCTTTTTAAAAAAAGTTTGAAACAGTAAATTAGAAAGTAGGGGACTCTCATGCCAGTCTTGCATAAGACTGGCATGTGGACAACAAAATATGATGTCTGTAAACAAGGGAAAGAAACCAGGAAACATGTTTAAATTAGATATATCATGATGTTATAGCACAAGATAACAGCCAGCTCCAAAGGCAGTGGCTGTTGGCATCAGCCAGGCTGATGCTCCTACTCAGAAAACTTGACTGGCTACCTATATCCTAAAGGATCAACGGCAAGACTTCTTAACTGGCCTACAGGGTGGTCCATGATCTGAGCTCTACCTGTCTCCCTACCCTAGGGCTTCTTGCCCTCAGCACTACTGACCTTCCCTACACAGTCACCCTGACGGACTGAAATCCTACCTGGGCTTCAACTAGTCCCTGATGCCCCTTCCTCCATGCAGCCTTCCTTGATTGGCCCCAAGACCCCTCCTCCTCTGAGCCACTAGTTTCCATGTACCACTCTCCAAATCCTATCTCCCTCCAATGCTGCTTCCCTGGTCTCCCGCTGGACCACAGCTTCAGCCCCTCACTTGTGTCCTTCTGCTGTCTCACCTCTCTGCTTCCTGTTTGGCACCCAACAATCAATGGTCCTTTAAAAGAGAAGTCAGATTGTGTCACTCCCCTGCTTAATCTCTGGTGGCTTTCCACTGAAATCCAAATTTGTCACCACATCTTACAAAGCCCCGTGTGATCTGATACTGTTGACATCTCCCTTCACTCCTTCCCCTCACTCATTGTCCTTGAGCTGTTCCTCCAAAAATCAAGCAAGGTCCTGCCTCAGGGCCTTTGCACATGCTGTCCCTGCCACCTGGAATGCTCTTCCCCCTGACTGCAAGAGGAAAGGACGCTCTAGGGAGAGGTTCCAGGTGGGACAAAGGTCTCAGGAAGCATACGCACCAGCAACATAAACAAATTATAATTTTAGTTTAACTGCCAAGAAATGGGATCATTGTGTCGGAGAATGTGTGTTGAACATTTTGACAGATTCTGCCAAACTGTCCAAACCCACTTAGCCTCATCCACGTTTGCCCTCATCCTCGCCAACACTACAGGCAAAAAGTGACATTTTCATCATTGTATTAAGCATTAGAATGTCTCGTTGCCAGAAGCTGTTGGAATCAGACCCTCTCTGACTGCAATGTGTTCTGGGCATCAGGGTATCATTTAAGCATGTTATGCTCTAAGCTAGGGGGCTGGCAAATTTCCTCTGTAAAAGGACAGAGAGGAAATATTTTAGGGGCCACATGGCCTCTGTCTTGACCACTCAACTCTGCTCTTGTAGCACAAAAGCCCCCACAGACAGTAAAACTACTACGGACATAGAAATCTGAATTTCACATCATTTCACATGTCATAAAATATGGTTCTACTTTTGATTTTTTTCAATCATATAAAAATGTAAAGACTATTCTTAACTTGCCAGCCATACGAAATCAGGTGGCAGGGCTGACTCTGGCCTGGAAGGCCATCGTTTGTGACTCCTGCTCTAAAGCAGATGTGATGAGGGAAACATTCTGCCCCTGAGCTCTCCGACACGCTTGCCATCGCTCCACTGAGTGCTTGAAATGTGCTTAGTTTGCGTGGATTCTGCACTGTATTTAATTTTAATTAATTTAAATTTTTAATTTTTTGAATTGCAGTAAAACACACAATATGTGTATTTCATGATTTGTGATAAAATATACATAAAATATGCCATTATAATCATTTTTCATGTCCAGTTCAGTGGCATGAAGCACTCACCCTGTCCTGCAGCCACCCCCACCCTTTGTCTCCAGAACTTTCCATCTCCCCAAACTGAGACTCTGTCCCCGTGAAGCACGGACTCCCCACCCCCTGCCCCAGCCCCGGCTCCCACCCTCTCCTCTCTGTCTCTGTGGACGGGACTCCTCTGGGGACCTCCAGGAGTGGGGTTGCGGGATGTGTCCTTCTGGGTCTTGCTTATTTCATTGAGCCTAACATCCTCCAGGTTCATCCACATTGTAGCAGGTGCCAGAATGTCCTGGCTTCTGCAGAGAGTGACATAAGCCTTGGACCTCTGTGTCCTTGCTTTCTCTCCCATCTGTCCCACTGCTTCGTTGGTTGCTTCCCCACCCACGTGCTCTGCCTTCTCTGTGACGTCCCTCCCTCCTCCTTGGCTCCTGCCTTCCTTAGCTTCTTTGTCTCCTATGTTCCAATTTCTCTTTCTCTTCTCCCACCTGCTCTGTAAAATCAAGATTCACCAGAACCTCTGGCCGATGAACATGGGATCCTTGGGTGACTGCCCACGGCCAGAACTACCACTGACACATAGATGACCTTCTGTTCCCATCTCTGGCCTCATGTGTCCTCGATGTCTCGCAAGCAGCAAGCCATCCCATGCTGCCAACTCTCTCCCCCACCCCGTTCCTTACACCAGAAACTTGAGGGCCAGCTTAAACTGCTTGCTCACCTCCATTCTCCACACCCCAGGAGAACTGATAAGTCCTGCTGAGTCCCCTCCTGCTCCTCTATTATAGCCTTGCCTTCTGTTTAGGCTTTAGCATGTTGTTGTTTTGGGTTTTCTTTTTTTGGGGGGGGGGGTTGGGCTCTTGAAATCCTCCTGAACACAAATTGTGTAGCCTCCAATCCTCCACCACCCTGAGGATGAGGAGTAAACATTTCAGTATGGTGTACACATCTGGTTTTCTAACCTTGCACCCTGATGACCCCAAGTGCACGCTGGGCAGTGTTCCCAATTCTTTGAATGTGCCCCCCTGTGATGATTAATTATATCCAGGATCTGTGACAGGTGGTACCATACCATACTGTAATTCTTTTATTTGCTGGTTTCTTCATTTCTCTTCCTCTGACTCCCACCCCGACTATGAACTCCCTACAGGCCAGCACCCAGCAACACAGGACAGAGCCATCTTCCTTAATGTTTGTTGAATGGATGAATTGGGTAAATCTAATGTGTTAATAAAAAGGAAGGTTAACAGGGGTGCCTGGGTGGCTCAGTTGTTAAGCGTCTGCTTTTGGCTCAGGTCATGATCCCAGAGTCCTGGGATCGAGCCCCGCATCGGGCTCCCTGCTCCGTGGGAAGCTTGCTTCTCCTTCTCACACTCCCCCTGCTTGTGTTCCCTCTCTCGCTGTGTCTCTGTCAAATAAATGGATAAAATCTTTAAAAAAAAGAAAAAAAGGAAGGTAACAGTATATAAAATGGTCACTTACCCTAGATACAGGGCTATGTTTTTCTTGCAAGGATGTTTAATCAAGTGTGCTCTCGTAGATGAAAAATACAGTTGGTCCTAGAGAGATAATCAAATCTTAATAATAATGAACAGCTGAGAAAAACAATTTCCTGATGTATAACATTGAAACTGTAAAGGTGAAGTTGAGGTAGGTGCATAATAGGAATGTAATGTCATTTTCCTGTTTTCCTAGTACACTCTGGTGACATCAGATGTCATGGGGGGCAGGGGAGGGAAGAAGCTGGGTGAAGGGGACCTGAGACATCACTGTGCCATACTTGCAAATTGCTGCGTATTTACAATTGTGTCAAAATAAAAAATTTTCACAGGATAATTACTGATATCACATTGCATTCCTTGTACATATTATTGCTTATTTACAGATCATGAGTTATTTGAAAGAGACACCAGAGGACGAGGAATTGTAATGGTAAGATGTTAGGGACCAGGCGCTTGGAGAGGATTTAGAAATGCAGACATCACTTCTGAAATAATGCCATGGAACAGGAAACACATTTTAACAGGTGAAATATTTCTTCCTGCATTGTAAGCACACATGGGGTGAAAAAAAGTCCCTTCTTGCAGGATGTCATGTAAGCAAAGTAAGGGTCTGCTTCTTGTTACAATGTAGCAAATGAACACTGAAAAGGGGGATCTGAGTTCTAAACCCACTTCCATCTCCTGGCTTTCTTCATGTCATTTGATCGCTTTCAACTAGTTTTTTTGCTGAAATGGGAAAGATTAAGCCCTACTTCAAAGTACAATGGTAGGGATTAGATAATGTTTGATGCCTGACACATCACTGGCGCCCGAGAAATACTAGCAAGTGTTAGTTCTGAAAGTGAAGAATGAGAGAGAGAGAAGTATGGAGCCACGTACCCCTTGAATTTGCTGACTGATAGGAAACACCTTTCCTGTCCTCACTGTGTGATTACTAGAGGTAAGTGACAAGAGAGACCATCTGTCATTTTTACTGAATATTCAGCATGACTCCTACCAGGGTATCTCTGGGTTAACCCTCAAATACCTGTTCCTGCTGCTTTAGGGTTATGGGTTTTCTTTCTCTCTCTCTTTTTGGCTGTGGCCGGGGCGGGGAGATGGAGGGTATTGGTGGCTGGAGAATGTTGGTGCAGTTTATAGCTTATAGCAGAGGTTTTCCAGCTTGACATACACCAGAAGCACCTGGAGACTTGATAAAGGATAGATTGCTGGGCCCCACCTCCAAGTCTCTGATTCAGTAGATCCAGGGATTGCAAGCCTAACAAATTCCAAGGTGATGCTTCTGTCGTCCAGGACCACACTTGGAGAACCAGTGTGAGGAAATGGGAGAATTGGGTATCACCAATCTTTCTAAACTTTGGGACAAATCCCATCGGTAAATCTTACTGGAAAACTCTACTTTTTGCTTACTAGCTATGTGTCTTTAGGTCAGTGAGTCTTTAATTTTGCTGGGTCTGTTTTCACATCTATAAAATAAGTTTAAGGACTCATTGCTCCATGACAACTGTTGTAAAGATCAAGTTAGGCCATGCGCCAGGAGCGCACATTTACTATTTCATGGGCAAACAGGGCCCTGCTGAATATGACAGCTTACTCCAGGCAGGAGTTCCCTGAGGACAGGAAATGGGAATTAGCATTTACCTGTCTAACCCCCGTGGCACCCTCCATACAGTATTGACTAATATAATATTTACTGAAATCGAAAAATGTTCTGGGTAACGAGTGAGATAAATATTCCACACCCTCATGGAGCTAATATTCTAGTGACAACAACAGACAAAAAATTTATCAAAACAATAACAGAAATTAGTGATTGATAGGAAAAAGCCATTGCGGGGGGGGGGGGGGGAGTGCTTTAAATAAGGAGGTGTGCTTTTTAAGTCGGGATCAGAATGCCTTAAGCCAGGATCAGGAACCAGCCATGGAGAAATCTGGAAGCAAAGTGTGCCAGGCAGAGGGAGTGGCAAGCGCCATCTCCCCTGTCCCCAAGGCTGGCTATGGCCAGAGTTCGGCTTGTTCAAGGGATGGTGTGACTGGAGCATTGATTCAGGGGTAGGCAGGGGCCAGATCGGTGGTTCTCAAATTTCCAGGGGATACTTGGCAGCGCCTAGAGACAGTCTTGATGGATTGTCAAGCCTGGGTAAGGAAGTACTACGGGCATCCAGCGGGTGGAGGGCAGGGATGCTGCGCAACATCTTAGGCAGCACCGGACAGCCCCACCCCAAAGAGTGTCCTAAACGTCAGCAGCGCAGCTGTTGAGAATGCCTGGGCCAGATCATGCGGGGAAATGTAGACTGGGCCAGGAACTTGGGTTTTATCTTGGGCGCCACAGAGAATCAGGGCAATGGAATGACAAGATCAGACTGGTTTACAAATGATCCCTCTGGCTGCGGGAGTGGGCGATGGAGAGAAGCGCACGGCTAGGGCGGCGGCGGCAGCGGACGTGGCTCCTAGGGTGGGAATCGGGCCCAAGCTCTGAAGTGGCAGTGGGGGGACTTTGTGATGGGCTGGAGGAGATGGGGTGAAAGAACGGGAAACAGCAAGTTCAATTTCTAGAACAAGAAACTGGGAAGCCTTAACGAGATTCGGGAGCCTCCGCTCAGGGACGAGCCGGGCCCCCCCCCGACCCTGGGCAGCACCCCTCCCTGGGGAGGGCAGCCCCACCGGCACAGCGGCTGAGCTCTGGCCAGCAAGCAGAGCCGCAGGGTCGCCGCCGCCAGCAGCATCGACACCAGCATCTTGTACGCAGAACCACCGCCACCAACGCACTTCAACCGCCGCTGGGTGTCGCCTCACAGTCTGGCCATACGCAGACTGGAGCCTGAACCTGAGCGCGCAGCCGCCAGCAAGACGCCTGGCGTCTGAGCATGCGCACCTCGGTCTCCCGGGGAACGCGAAGCCGCACACAACACGCCCCCCTCCTCGAGCGTCTGGGTGTGCGCCCACTGACGCTCAGGCTCTCTCCAGTCTGAGCATGCGTTCATCGTCTCCAGAACCCGCCACCAGGGAGGGCTCCAGCCGGCGCACAGCCGCCCGTGGGCTGGCTAGTTTGAGCATGCGCACAGCGTCTCCCGGGAAACCCGAACCCACCAACCAGATCGCGCTCCAGAGCTGGAGGGCATGTCGCCCGCGCGCCTAAGCCCAAGTGTATGCACAGGGCTGCTTACGCGTTCTCACACCTGCTCTTGCAGCACCAGCGGCTCGCTTTTCAGGGGCCCTGCAGCGTGCCCACAGCCCTCCACGTGAGCCGAAGGGGCTTCCAGCACGCCAGTAGGGAGACCGGAAGAGGCCGAGCCGGTGAAAAGGCTGAACCCCGCCCCCACAGCCCTGCAGGCTCCACCCCCGCCGCTTTCCGTTCCGGGTCACGCCCCCTCCCACACCCCCGCGGGTCCCTGGGCACGCGCGGCACTGCACGTGCGCACTAGCCGGGCGAGAGGAAATGACGCAAGTCTGTGCGTCCCCAGGATGGCCGGGCTATGGCGGCGGGCACAGGCTACGTGCGGCTGTGGGGCGCTGCGCGATGTTGGGCGCTGCGGCGGCCACTGTTGGCCCCCGCCGGGGGGCGGGCTCCGACTGCCGCCGGAGTGTGGTTGCCCAGAGGCCGGCGGGCCTGCGACGCCTCACCTCCCTGGGCGCTGTGGGGCCGAGGCCCCGTGGCCGCCGGCCAGTGGCGGGGACTTTGGGAGGCGAACAGCCGCGGCGGCGGTGGCCCATTCTCCAGCGGCGAGGATGCCTCCGAGGGCGGCGCGGAGGATGGAGCCGCGGGCTCGGGGGCCAGCGCGGGGGGCGGGGAAGGCCCGATCATAACGGCGCTGACTCCTATGACGATTCCAGAGGTATTCCCGCACCTGCCGCTCATCGCCGTCACCCGCAACCCGGTGTTTCCGCGTTTCATCAAGATTATCGAGGTAATGAGCAGCCCCGCGGTGGCTCCAGTTTCCCCAGCTCTTCAAGCAGCGGGTTGGACCGAGGGATCCTCGAGCACCCTCGTGCCACAACTTTTTCCAGGCATGAAGCTTCTTAAAAGTTGGAGTTCGAGTCCTTGCCTTCTCGCTAGTTTGGTGAACTTGAGCCAGATTTCTCCCCCTTTCAGATCCCTGATGAACCCAGTGAACTTAAGACTGCCCAGTTAGAGCCTTAGTCATAGAACTCTCCGATGCTGGAAAGGACCGAAAAGTCTTGTGGCCCAGTTACTTTTCTGCGGGTTTTGGTAAATGTTTCGTGACGCTCTTACCCGGGGCGGTTTGCAGTCTGGTTTCGAGCCCCTCTGGGATCAGGATTCATTCCTTCCTTAAACATTTCTTGACCGCTTACCACGTTCCAGGTACGGTTTTTAGGGATACAGCAATGAACAAGACTGATAAAAATTCCTGCCTTTGGAGCTTACGTTCTAGCGGAATACAAGAGGCAATAAACAAGATTAGTAGGTAAATTACATGTTGGAAGGCAATGACTGCTATAGGGATAATAAAGCCAGGAATAGAGTATAGGAGACTTAGGAGGAAGGTGGGGGAAGGATGTTCTCAGAGGGGTGCAGCCATGGTTTATTCATTCAGAAGAGTGTGCTTGACCTGCTATGTAACAGGCACTGGGGATACAGCAGCAAACAAGTCAGATGCAATCCCTGTGCCTAAGGAACTTGTATTTTGATGGAAGAGACGTTAAGCAAGATCGTTTCAGACTAAGAGCTAAGGGGGTGGGGATGATGGACTTGGGTGATGTAATAGAAAGCAACATGAGTGCAAGGAACTTGAGTTTTTAGAGTAGGAAGGACCCAGATGGCTTCCTTTTTCCCTGTCCCCTCCCTCCCCCCCCTTTTTTAAAAGATTTTTTTTATTTATTTGAGAGAGAGAGAATGAGAGAGAGCACATGAGAGGGGTTAGGGTCAGAGAGAGAAGCAGACTCCCTGCCAAGCAGGGAGCCCGATGCGGGACTCGATCCAGGGACTCCAGGATCGTGACCTGAGCCGAAGGCAGTTGCTTAACCAACTGAGCCACCCAGGCGCCCCCTCCCCCCCATTTTTTAAAAACAATGTGGAAATTAGAGTCCTTGGTGAAAGGTTATCTGTTAACTGAGCAAGGTCATATGATGAATCAGCCTCTGCATTCACTCTCCAGCCTCTCCCTCATACTCTAGTCTCTGCTAAATAAATCTCAGGACCGGAGGAGCCCCTTCCACCTCCTCTCCCACCTGCTGATTGTGTGTGTCCGAGCTACTCTCCCAAGGGTCTTCCTTGGTTTTGAGTAGTGGTTACTTGCAGGCCCCAGAGCCTATGGGTTCATATCCTAGCTCCACCACCCATAGCTCCTTCACCTTCAGAAAGCTGTTCCTCTGGGCCTTCTTTTTCTCATCTGTGAAATGGGCCTCATAATCATACCTCAATTCCTAGAGCTGGTCGGGGAGGTCAGTCCATCTGTCTCAGGGGTATAGCCTCATACCTTAATCAGAAGCTGCTGCTGTTTCCTGTGTGGTAGGCTCCTGACATTTCAGAAGTGTGCCCTGGAGGCCTTTTTCCTGTCCTTGACCCCAGCCGACCTCTGGGGCCAGGAGTGTTCAGCTACGGTCCCCTCAGCCCTGCAAAGTGGCAGATGCCTCTTGTGCCCTGTGCCCAGAGAGGACTCCAGGAGATTCTGTCTCCCCACCCAGAGTGAGCCAGGACGGTTAAATGAAACACTGCGGAAAGCAGGAGACTGGCACATGGTATGCACTGTGTTTCTATTGTTTTTACCTTGTCAGTGACGACGAGGAATCCTGCCAAAGAGAGGAGGCAAGTGCTAAGATGCGCAGTCAGCTGTTACCAGAGAGGAATTAGGGAAACTTCCATGGCACTGGGAAAAGGTTTCTGGACCTGTTAACAAAGCTGTGTTTACTCTTGGTTGTGTGGTTGACACGGCCTGGGGCTAAGTTGCCCCTGTAGTTTCTCCCCTTATTAGTGGCCTCTCAGTATAGATCAGTGGTTCTTAATATGTGGTGGGTCATGTACCCATCCTGATTGCTGTCATGGACCTTTTCCCTGGGAAAAACGCATCTGTAGGGTCAGGAATTCTTGGACCGTAAGTTAAGAGCGCCTGCTAAGGGGTGAGTTAGAACACTGGTTCTCAAACTGTGGTGACGAGGCCAGCAGTATCAGCATCACTTGGGAGCTCGTTTGAAATGCAGATTCCCAGGCCAACTCCAGGCCTCCTCTGTCAAGAAACTCCAGGGCTGGGGCCCAGCCATCTGTCTTAGCAAGTCTTCCAGGTAATTCCAATGCATGCTGAAGTTTGAGGGCCCTTCAGTGTAATCAGGGTCTGGGGTGGGAATTAATGGGCTGGAAGGAAATCACTTGAGCCTTACGGACATCTGTGCTCCTGCCCCATCAGATGTCCCTAGAAGATGTTAGCCCTCTCCCTGTCATTGAAATGACATCAAGATGATGCATTGTCATCCCAAGGCTTTCAGGCCTTGATCAAAAGGGTGTAGATGTGATTGGGAAATACTTTCAATGCAAATTGAAGGCAGTTGTGGCCTGGGGGATGGGCCACGGCTGAATTGTGCACATTTAGTGTTGTCCTTCTGACGTTGATAAAATCAGAATAGTCTGGATTTTCAAGCCAAGACATTTCATCTCTGAAAAGCTCTTGAAATTGGAAGTGAAATCAATTTCTTGGTTCTGGCCATTGGTCTACTTTGAGTGTTCTTTAGAAAGCGGGGGAAACCACCAAGGAATGCAGCCCTGTCAACCTGTCCCACTACATTCTCTACGTGTGTGTGTGTGTGTGTATGTGTATGTGTGTTTGGTTTGGGACTTCCTGGACTGTGTTGTTAGTGTCCTGAGTCAGGTTAGCATAGCCTCGAGAATAATCTAGAAAATGCCAGAGCTGCTGTCAAAATATCAGCTAGAAAACCTGCCCTGCGTTTCACTTTGGGGTCATTGTCATGCTAGGTTAAAAATAAGAAGCTGGTTGAGCTGCTGAGAAGGAAAGTCCGTCTTGCCCAGCCATACGCCGGTGTCTTTCTGAAGAGGGATGACAAGTAAGTGTAACTTTTCCTTCACTTCGTCATTGAAGTTGCCCTGGAGTGCAGCTCATCACAAGTCCTGCTCCGTAGAGTAGTCTGGACCTCTGACCTTTGACCTGGAAGAAATCAAGCAAAACCTACCAAGCACAAGGCCAAGCATACTTTTTTAGTCTGGGCTGAAGACTTGGCTCAGCTCTAGGTTTCATGTGTTGTCAAGTTGTTGGGGGGGGGGGGGCGGATATTAATCTCCAGGACCTTTGGTGGTCAACCCGCCTGTGAGGTCGCTTGAGAGCAGAGCTAGGTGGGCGGATAGTACAGCTCCAGGTACATCCACCTTGACTCCAGGTGGGAATTAGTTGCGCCTCTGAGTTAGAAGGTACGTTCTGTAGGGGGAGGTGTGGAATGAGATCCATTCCGTCCGGGCCTGTCCTTACAGCTGACTTCGCCTGGGAGCTGCTCACCTGTGTGCGGCAGCGGCAGCCGGGGGCCGCCCTTAGCTGGCAGGCGCTCTGGGGGACCCTGCAGCCCCTGCAGGAGCGAGGAGGTTGCCCTCAGTTTCCAGTGGAGGCTGGCAGGAGTGTTTTTCTTCTCTTCCTCCTCCCTCTTCGCCCGAGATATCCCACTGGGAATCAGGGCCTGTGACCATGCACCTTTGTGTCCCTGTCCCTCAGCAACGAGTCTGACGTGGTTGAGAGCCTGGATGAGGTCTACCACACGGGGACGTTTGTCCAGATCCACGAGATGCAAGACCTTGGGGACAAGCTGCGCATGATTGTCATGGGACACAGAAGGTGAGGGGCCCCAAGTGTGTGGGATGGGGCGGGGGAGAGGCCCTGAGTGTCCCCGGGTTCTGGTACCGGCCGTCCTTGCTCAGCCCTACTGCCTTGTAGGAGCTAGACCAAAGCTGGAGATGGCGGACACAGGTCACCTCTGGGTCGCTCTTAAAGTGGCAGTCTGGGTGGTCAGTGACAGCTTTATCTTTCATGCACATCCTTCACAGGTGTGTCACAGATACTAAACAGCAAGTTGCCTCACGCCCCGGCTTCGGTAGGCTTACGTGCCTGGGTGCCAGCTGTTCATGGTTGGGCATGCCCGCTTTTTGCCCAAGTGCCCTTGTCTGCGTCTGCGTGCAGATCATGCTGGATGTCCAGCTTAGTGCCGCGGTTTTTCACTCGACCAGACACGTTTCCTTGTCAGTGCGTGTAGTTTCCACGGCCACTCTGCCGGAGGGCTGCATACGGCGTGTGAGCCCAGTTTAAATCCTTGTCCTGTCACAGTTAATTATGAAAAATTTGCAGGATCCCGCTGGGTTGAAGCTCTCCAGCTTTTCACGTGTGTTCCAGGAAACACTGGTCCTCAAGATGCTTGTCAAGAGTGCCACAGTCAAATCCACATGGGAAACATTTCTGAGTCCTGAGCCATTAACGGAGTAAACGTTGTGAAAAGCCCCTCAACAGAGACGCCCACTGGCACTTGTTGAGGATCGAGTTCTGGTCCTTCTCCCTCCCAGAGCTTCGTTCTGGTGTTAGCAAGGCAGCACCCCCAGGACACACTCGGGGACACGGGCTGTGTTAGGCTCTGTGAAAGGTCCCGGTGGCCGTCCCGCTGCACGGAGCTCCCACGCCCGTCTTCATCTGCTTCCGTTAGAGGAAAGAGGCTGCCGCTCTATCCCCTGGGGGGATTTGTGAGCCGGAGGGAATGGAAGATGCAACAAAATGAATGGAAACGGTGGTGGCTACTAAGTGCTGTCCTGATCTACGAGGTGCCTTATGGAAGGAGTCCTGCTGGCTCCAGGGGCCAGGCCTACTTTTTCTGTGCAGTCAGCTGGGGTCAGCCAGGCACTGGGTCCCCGCCCCGCCAGCTCTCAGGCCGGCCCTCTGGGGAAGGTGGCAGTTAGTTACCCTGTGGGACAGGACAGAGCCAAGAGGTGAGGTGGCATGTTTGCACTCATGTCACTTAACCCCTGATGTCTGCTGGGTACCTGGGTGTGGAGGTGGTAGGTAACTGGGTGCAGAGAAACAGGCCAGGGGCCCAGCTCCCATCCCAAGAGGGGAGGATGTGAGCATCAAGGCAGGTCACCAGCTGAATTCTGACGGTCGTGGGAGCTTTGGGGGGATGCGAAGATGGACAGGGTGAGGAGTAGGCATAGATGGGGGCTGGACCTCACATGGAGTGGACAGGGAGGGCCTCTTTGTGGAGGTGCCCTTGAACTGAGGCCTGAGCAACACGAAGGAGCTGCTGTCTGGTGAACTCCAGGCCGAGGGAGGGGCAGGTGGGGCCCTAGAGTTGGGCTGCGCTTGGTGGAGCAGACAGCTTGTGATGGGCCCCAGAGCTGGCTGCCACTGGCTTACCCGGCAGACTTCAGATGTTCGCGGACAACAGCGGGCGTTGGTGTGAAATGCGGAGTGGCTGGGTCAGCTGGAGGCCAGCAGTGTGCCAGGGGCGGGGGGTGCTTGTTTTGGGGTTCTGAGACAGCAGCTTGGTCTCCAGCTCCTGGGCCCAGCGGGCCTCTCCGTTGTCAGCGCTGGAAGCCCCTGCAGCTTCACGTCTGCCTTGTTTCCATCTTCAGGATTCACATCCACAGACAGCTGGAGGTGGAGCCCGAGGAGGCTGAAGCCGAAAACAAGCAGAATCCCCGCAGGAAGACGAAGCGGGGCAAGAAGGCGGAGGAGGAGCTGAGTGGTGGGCACCACGTAGAGGTGATGACAGAACCTTCTTCGGGGCCCCCCAGCGAGGTGCTCATGGTGGAGGTGGAAAATGTCGTCCACGAGGACTTCCAGGTCACGGAAGAAGTGAAAGTAAGTCGCTGTGGCCGCCCACGGAGCTCCCTGGGCAGGGGACATGAGGCTCTAGCCTGTTAGGCTGTCAGGTTCTCGTGGAGTGCAAAATGTGCTCTTCCCCCCTCCCCAAAGTCTAGGAAGAAAGTGGCATCCAGAAGGTAAAGGAAATGTGCCGAGGCCCTTAGCTGCCCGTGCAGGAGGCAGGGTTGTGACCTGGGTCCAGCCCCAGCCCGTGTCCGCTGTGCAGGAGCCCCCAGCCTTCTTTTCATACTGGCTCCTTTCCCTCAAGCCCAGGGCGCTGGGGAGGGGGAGCAGGGCCCACGCACCGTTCCCCGTGGCTTATAGACAGGCAGGCAGCAGCCTTCTGGCTGCCTTGAGCCCAGATGCAGGTTGCCTGCCGCCTTCGTAGCGTAGCGAGCCAGCTGTCTAGGTGGTGGGTGATGCCCTCCCGCCCGGTCTCCTGGTGCTGCAGTGGCAGGGGGCTGCCTCCGGCGGGTGGGGGGTGAAGAAAGGCAGAGGTCATTAAAGGCTCGTTGCCCTTGCGCGTCCCGGCATCATTGGCCTCCCTGGGGAGAACGCGCCGTGCCTAGCCAGCTGGCAGCCTCGGTCTGCTGTTGTGGCGCAGTGTTGAACAGAGTTCTGGGCGCTTCTGAGCTTGGGGGGAAGGAATCCTGTGGTCCATTGGTGATGTCTGCCCCGGGCGCTGGGAGGGGTTTGGCTGCCACGGTGGTGGAAACGTTCTCTGGTTCTGCGCCACTAGCCCCCATGGTTATCAAGTGCTAGATCTGTGGCTAGTGCGACTGAGGAACGAAATGTCTGGTTTTGTCTTGATTCTAATTTATTTAAATGTGAGTAGCTACCCCGGGCTGCTGGACTGGGCAGCAGAGCTTTAGGGTTTCCTGTGAGGATGGCTAGTGGGAGAAAGACACGGCGAAATTCATAGATGCCCCAGGGAAAAGAATCCGGGAGACTTGAGGCTGCACGCTCGTGCTCGTCTGTGCAAGCGCCATGGGCCTCTAGCTGCTCTCTACGAGTTTCTTCTGGAAGGTCAGCCCCGTCATTTCAGGGACGAACCCCTAACTAGAGGCTGGATGCTTTCTCCATTCCCACCTGTGCCCTCACTGGGGTGTGGTATGCTGGGAGCCGCCTTCTGGAAATCACCGGGTTCCGGTGGTTACCCCACAAACCGTCCATGGTCCCGCCAGGAGCATCACTGTCCTCGCTGTGGCGGTCATGCCTGTCGTATCCACAGCACAGGGCGAGCCTGGGCCTGAGGTTCTGGGAGCGGACAGGCCAAGAGCCCTAGTGACTTGCCGGCACATCCCCGGAGAGGAGATTCAAACCAGAGTATGCTGAAGTTGAGGAGGGGAGCGTTGGTTGTGAGACTTGTGCTTGAAATAAAAAAATAAGGAATAAAGAAACTCCTGTTCTCCTTTTTTTCTGAAAATGGCTTGATCTAAGGTCAAGGTTGAGCGTGGTATAAGGAGGTAGGCGTTGGTGTTCATTTTTACTGTCTTGATCCTGAGTCCCCATGACTGGTGGATTCAGGCTATGCTCCTGGGCATCTGAGGCCCTACCTGGCTTGGGCCAGGCGGTAGGGGCTCCTTGGGCCATGGCCCTTGCTGGACCCAGGGACTGATGGCTGCCTCCCTGTTTGCCAGGCCCTGACTGCTGAGATTGTGAAGACCATCCGGGACATCATTGCCTTGAACCCGCTCTACAGGTTGGTCTCCGGCGCCGTTCCCTAGTCCTGGTGTGTGGTCGATCCTCCCTGAGGCCAGCCTGGGGTCTGTCTGCCTCTTTCTGCAGCTGGGTTGGTGGGAGGCTTTCTCAGAGTGTTGTCCTGATAGAAAACCTTGCCAGGGCCAGAGATTCAGGGCCTAGGGCCCAGCCCTGTGTGAGTAGATCCTGCTTCCCTTGTGGCAGGGAGGCCCTGCAGGGGAGGGTGGAGGGAGATGCCTTAACCAGTGCAGGTTCTTTGCCTCCTTCATACTAACAGGGCCTTGGATTTGGCCGGAAGCCTTTTTGTCATCAGCTGAGGTGGAGGGAGGGAATCTCACTTGGAGGTCACTCCATGGCTGCTGGAGGGGGCTTGTCTCTGGGCATGGGGTCGTTAGTCTCATGATTCTAGGACGGGTGGCCTCACTGCTCCACACCTGGCTTTCCGTGGGCATCCCAGGACCTTGACCATCGCTGCTGGGGAAAGGAGACTGAGGCCAGCGCTCCTGCCAGGGGCCCAGCCCTGGCTGCTGCAGCGTCCCTGCACCCCGTGGCAGCACCCTCTGTCCCTTCCAGAGAGTCTGTGCTGCAGATGATGCAGGCCGGCCAGAGGGTGGTGGACAACCCCATCTACTTGAGCGACATGGGCGCCGCGCTGACCGGAGCTGAGTCCCACGAGCTGCAGGACGTCCTGGAGGAGACCAACGTGAGTGCGCCCTGGCCCGTGCTGGTCTGCGTGGTGGGAGGCCTCCCAGCCTGGCTGCTTGTCCCCAGCTCTGCTTTACAGTTCCATTTCGTGCTCGCACGGCTCCGTCAGGCCGCGCCCTGCTCCCCCGTCTCTCTCGCGGCTGCTGGCATTCCCTCCGGGTGGTGCCTTCTGTTTAGCGGGTGGTATATTTGGCCCCACCGTCTTGTGCTGTTATGAGCCATGCCCCTACGAATGTTCTCGACCACAGCTTGCAGATGTGCCGGACTTTATCTGTAGGAGGTGTTTGCAGAACTGGGCTTGCTGGGTCAGAGCGGGTTGTCTCGGGTTGGTGACACGTGGCCTGGTCACTCTGCCCTATTTGCGCTCCGTCTGGGAGGTGCCTGCTCCCCCCACACGCTCACCGTGCTCAGAGAGATGCCGACTTCTGACTGTCACTTACGTCTTCCCTTTCCTGGCAGATTCCCAAGCGACTGTACAAGGCCCTCTCCCTCCTCAAGAAGGAGTTTGAGCTGAGTAAGCTGCAGCAG
The DNA here is from genome assembly GCF_964656455.1 of Halichoerus grypus. Lineage (NCBI taxonomy): Eukaryota > Metazoa > Chordata > Mammalia > Carnivora > Phocidae > Halichoerus > Halichoerus grypus. The sequence continues at coordinate 212,413,870 of NC_135712.1, forward strand.
CGCTTGGGGCGCGAGGTGAGCCCGGGCTGAGGACGTGCCTCCCCAGGGACGGTGCCATGCGGGCGTCACTCGGGCAGGGCTGGGAAGCTCTGCAGTCCAGGATGCCCTCCATCACGGCAGAGCAGTGCGCTAGGTTCAGCATCCTGGGAAAATGCCGGACACTGGGGACCAGCCTGGGAGAGGTTGAAAATCCGTTTCCCCAAGGCTTTGTGGCCCCCCTTCCTGATTGTGGCCCAATCCGTGGGCTGCCCGGATCCATGCCTGGATCAGTCATGTTGTTTTTTCAGAATTGACTCGCTGTTTCTACTTTATTTTGGAAAAAAACTTTCAGGTCACATCTTTACTTGGAAAATTTTTAACACTTGGTTATTAGCTCGAGGCAACTTCAAAAAAATTTTTTCTAAGATTTATTTGATAACATTGTTTTAAAAGATTTTATTTGTTTTTTGGGAGAGAAAGAGCACGAGCAGAGGGAAAAGACGGAGAGGGAGAAGCAGGCTGTCTGCAGAGCAGGGGGCCCAATGCAGGGCTCAGTCCCAGGGCCCTGAGATCATGACCTGAGCCGAAGGCAGACGCTTAACAAACTGAGCCACCCAGGCGTCCCCCCCCCCCTTTTTAGTACTTATTTATGTCTACCCCCAGTGTGGGGCTCAACCTCATAACCCTGAGATCAAGAGTCACATGCTCCACCGACTGAGCCCACCAGGCACCCCGGCACAAGGCAGTTCTTAATGCACCTCGGATGGGACACAGGAGTGGGGCTTGTAGGCGGCCCTGGTGCTCAGCGACCTCCGAGCCCTTGCCTGCAGCCCTGTCCATCCAGAGGAGGTCCGCGCCTTTGGGAGGTGCGCGAGCGGCAAGCGAGCTTCACCTGGTCGCAGTCAGGCCCAAGGAGCGAATCCCCTCCTCTCTTGGAACTTGGCATTGTTTATTTCTAGCTCAGGGAGACTGGGCTCAAGGAGGAGGGGGCTGGATGCGGCCGCTCGGCATTTCCTTCTCAGTGTGTCTGGAGGAAGCAGCGCCCCCAGCCTGTGGCAGTCCACGGACATGCCTGTGCGCCCTCCCGTGTGCTCTGACCGCGGCCCCTCGGCCCCTGCAGGTGGAGGAGAAGATCAAGCAGACGCACCGCAAGTACCTCCTGCAGGAGCAGCTGAAGATCATCAAGAAGGAGCTGGGCCTGGAGAAGGAGGACAAGGACGCCATTGAGGAGAAGTTCCGCGAGCGGCTCAAGGAGCTCGTGGTCCCCAAGCACGTCATGGACGTAGTGGATGAGGAGCTGAGCAAGCTGGGCCTGCTGGACAACCACTCCTCCGAGTTCAAGTGAGCGTCCTGGGGGCCGTGCCCGTCCACATGGCGTCCGCCCTCGAAGGCGGCCCTCCTCTCGTGCCTCAGCCTCAGAAAAGCCGGTGACCTGGCAGGGTCCAGGATGCCAGGCCCAGAGGTCGGGAGGGTGGGTCCCTTGGGCACCCTCTGGTCACGCTGGGCGCCTGAGAAGCACTTGGTGTGTGATGGTCCTCTCGGCGCCCCCGTGTGGAACACACTTTTCTTTGTCACCTGTTTCCCAGCTGGAGAAATTACCTCTTAGAGAAGTCAAGTCAGTGAGCAGGGCCTCTGAGCTGGTGGATGGGGACAGGGATTTGATCCCAGGGATGTCTGGCTTTAAGCAGTGCTTCCAGCCAGGACCCCTCCCCTTGCCCCCTTGCCTCTGTCCCCTCCTTTGCATGCCCTTGAGAGCCAGGAAGTCAGCGTCTCTTCCTGGGGCCTCAGCCTTGCCCCGTGGGTGCGCAGCTCCCAACCTGGGGTTGCTCTTGGGGCAGTGCTGACCTGCCACCAGCCAGCCCTGTGTCCCACGTGCCCCGGGTGAGGTAGTCTCCTGCCACCTCCACGGAATGGGATTCCGAGCAGTCCCCGTGCTCGCCATGTCTGGGCCAGGAAACAGGCCGAGCCCGTGTGCCGGGAGCCGGGCAGTGCCCACAGCGCGGCCTTTGCCGGTTATCGGCTCCTCCGGCTGAGGTGCCCTGGGCGCGGTTCATGCGTCAGGGTCAGCGGGCGCCAGCACCGTGGATGGGCCACGGCCGCGCTGGGCAGTGAGCTGGGCCCCGCTTACCAGCTCTGGGCTGTCCTCTGGCAGCGTCACTCGTAACTATCTGGACTGGCTGACGTCCATCCCGTGGGGCAAGTACAGCGATGAGAACCTGGACTTGGCCCGGGCCCAGGCGGTGCTGGAGGAGGACCACTACGGGATGGAGGACGTCAAGAAGCGCATCCTGGTGAGGTCCCCCGCACCCCTCCCCTGGGTCCCAGGCCTTCCCCCCCCCACACACACACCCCACCCCGTCCTTGTGAGGCCCGCCTGCACCCCTCATGCAGGTCCTTGGGCATGGGCTTCTCGAAGCCTCCCCTGGGCGCCACAGTCCCACCTCCCAGGCACTTGTTCCGAGCACACAGGGCGGGCTCTGAGCAGCAGGGTCTGTCGTGATCTGGATTTGGGACCCAGGCTTCCCCCCATGCTTGGGGGGGGGGGTCTCAGAGGATCCCCTTGCGGAATTTCTGGTCTAGGCTCCGGGAGGGTCTTGGCAAGACAGGGCTGGCGGGGGGGTCAGCAGAGGCTGAGGAAGGAGAGGTGGAGGGCTCCAGGGGGAGGAGCAGCTCAGAGGCGGCAAGGGCAGCCTGGGCCAGGCCGTTTGCTCCAGGGGCTTCGGGTTTCCGAGGAGGGACAAGAGTCGTGCCTGACGACATGAGACGGGCCTGGCTCAGCGCCAGTAAGCTGTGGCTGGAGTGGCAAGAGGGTCAATGCGGTCCAGGATGTGGTAGGAAGGGGTTACTAGCAGCTCGGCATGCTGCCCTGGTCACCCACAGGCGGTCACTGCAGTCCGCTCGGCCCCTCTGGGACATGCCTGGTCCCTTGCACAGCCCCTCGAGGCCTGAAAGGCAGCGTGACAGTGGCGAGGCTCACATCAGGTAGGGCCCCTGGTCCTGCAGAGTGGGCGGCGCGTGGCTCATGGGAGCCTGCCTCCGCCTGCAGGAGTTCATCGCTGTCAGCCAGCTCCGAGGCTCCACCCAGGGCAAGATCCTCTGCTTCTACGGCCCCCCTGGCGTGGGCAAGACCAGCATCGCCCGCTCCATCGCCCGTGCCCTGAACCGCGAGTACTTCCGCTTCAGCGTCGGGGGCATGACGGACGTGGCCGAGATCAAAGGGCACAGGTAGGCCCGGCCCGGCTCCGTTCCTGTGTGTGCACGGGGGTGTCGGGGCGAGTGGTGATCTCTGCTCACGCTGGGGTGAGTGACCCACGAGCCCAGCGGAGTCCAGCCGCTCAGACGTTGGCTCAGAACCCTGGCCTCTCGACTGCCAGGCAGGCGGACTCCCAGGAGTGTTTGTTTGCCAGGCTGTTGGTAGTTGGTCTCCCTTATTCCAGCTTCCATCCTACCCAGTTCAGCTCCCCCGGCGCTGCGGCCAGAGTTCGGGGCCATGCGCCCAGCCCCAGGACTAGGGACTGTGGACCAGAGCCAGGGGCGAGGCGGGCCCCACTGAGAATGGGGCAGCACGTCAGTGAGACCCCAGCACCTCTCCTGGTTCTTCTCTCCCTCCCCAGCCGGAGCAGGGGCTGCTACCCTGAGTCCAGGGTCTGAGAACCGCCAGCTGTGTGCGTGTGCCCGTCCGTTGGGGCAGTCATGGTGTGTTCTCCTGGAGCTCACACCGTCATTCCGTCTCTCCCTCCCTCTCTCCCCCCACTCACTCTGCTCCAGCCACGTGGGCTTTCAGCACACCACGCTTTGTCCTGCCCTTGCCCCAGGACCTTTGCACAGGCTGTTCCCCCAGAAAACCCTCTTCCTTCAAATACCCACACAGCTTGTCTCTTCGCTTTTTTTGCTCAGGACCTCTTCTCAAAATGCTCCCTATCCCCACCTTACTGCCCTTGAAATGTCATTTCAGGTCTTCCATCCTGTCTTACCTTTGTAGAGCGTATACGGTTTACCGTACCTCGTGATTCGCTCCTCCATCTGGCTGCCATCTGTCTGCCCTGCTGGGTCTTACCTCGCAGGCGCGGGACTCGGGTCTGCCTTACTCTCTCTGAGTGCCAGACCCCCGCAGCTGAGCTGGGACAGTAGAGCAAGGAGGAGGTCAAGAAGCACTCCGGCAAGCGCCAGCCAGGTCCAGAGGCCCTGTGACCCTGAGGCCTGGGAGGCCGTGCTGTGCCTGGGGGGACCTGGGTGGGGGGAGCATTTCTGCCGCCGGCAGCACTTGGCTGCTCCTGACCTCTTTTCTGTTAGATTGGGCCGTGTGGGCTGGGTTCCACCATCCGGATAGGAGGTGCTGGCTGGGGGGACGGGTCTGAGTGAGACCTGGTTTTGCATCTGTTTTCCCAGCCTGAGTCGGGGCTGGAGAGCGACATTCCCATCGCTGGAGAGCACAGGCTGGAGGGGTGCCGTGAGCCGGTGCCAGCCTCCACGCCGCCTCCACAGTGGCCGCCTGCTGTGCATCTCCCCGTTGCCGCCTCCGGGCAGCCCTCCACAGAGGCCGAGTGGTACACTGAGGTCCTGGGGCTCTCTGCGAGCTGGGCCTGTGGGTGCCGCCGGGTGAGGAGCCAACCGCTCCTGTGCTCTGCCCCCCAGGCGGACGTACGTGGGTGCTATGCCAGGAAAGATCATCCAGTGCCTGAAGAAGACCAAGACGGAGAACCCTCTGATCCTGATAGATGAGGTGCGCACGGACGAAGGGCTGGGCACGCGGCCGGCCTGGGAGCTGACGAGGCAGCCCAGCCTCCGTTCCTAGCACCCTTCCCTGCGGTCAGACAGTCCCTTAGGTCCTCCTGAGCCAGAGCTCCAGGCAGTCCTGACCAGGCAGAGTGTGCATCCAAGACTGGACCCGCGGCCCCTGCCATTTCAGTTGTCCCCTAGTCACCGGGTGGTCCCACCGCTGCCAGGCCACTTCATGACAGGCTTCTGTCCTGCCTCGGAGGACCCCATGGCAGCCCTCCTGCTCCGGGCTTGCCCAGTGCCCGCCCCTGGTGCTGGTGAAATCTGGTCCCGCCCGGCGCCCTCCCACCAGGAGCATCTGGTAAGCAGGCACGGGGGGCGGGACGGGTTCCCAAACTGCCTACCTTTGCTGCCCCTTCAGGTGGACAAGATAGGCCGGGGCTACCAGGGGGACCCCTCGTCAGCACTGCTTGAGCTGCTGGACCCCGAGCAGAATGCCAACTTTCTGGATCACTACCTGGACGTGCCCGTGGACCTGTCCAAGGTGTGTGTCCCGCCGGGGAGCTGGGCCCAGTGGGGAGAGGCAGGGTGGCCAGTCCTCTGGTACCTCCCTGCCGCCCTCCCCAGGTGCTGTTCATCTGCACGGCCAATGTCACTGAGACCATCCCGGAGCCGCTGAGGGACCGGATGGAGATGATCAATGTGTCTGGCTACGTGGCCCAGGAGAAGCTCGCCATCGCAGAGGTGAATGCAGGACCCTCGCCCCAGCTCTAGACAGTGGGGGTGCCCCCCTGCAGCTGGGGCTGGGGGCATAACTGAGCACCGAGTGCCGGGCCCCTAACCAGAGCTGCGGGGGACAGTCCACAGCGGCCCTGCTCGGAGCGGGGGCGGCCGGGTTCTGCCCACTCGTGTAGCGTGAGTGTCGCCAAGAGCAGAGGCGAGGCCCGCCGTGAGCCGTGTAACCCCAGCGTGGGCACTTCCCCAGCCCGCCCGCTTCTCCGGCTTAGTTCCGCTCCTGCCTGGGGTTCATGTCAGACCCCCGCAGGCTGAGGGCCCAGGCCCCCGGGATGCTCCTGCTTCGGATGCCAGTTGCACATCCCGGGGCTCGCTTCCTCCTGCCAGCTGGCTGTAAATCGGGTGTTCCCACACTTCTTCTTGGGGCTTGCTGGGTTGCTGTAACAGCTCACCGAGCTCAGACGGTTTCCTTCCTTACCACTTCATTATAGAGGATCCAACCAGGGAACAGCAGGAACAGCTGTGTCAAGCCCGGCAGGGGCAGGGGCTTCTGGGCGGTCTGTGGGCACCCCCCTCCCAGCGCCTCCCGGCGGGTCCGCGTTCTCCTAGCTCCTCGGCCCAGGGTGTTTATGGAGGCTTCATTCCGTGTGCATTGTTGAGTAAATCATTAGCCACCCGTGACTGTCCCTCCAGCCCTCTCCTCTCCCTGGGGGTCGGGGCGAGGCCCTCAGACCCCCGCCCCAGGAGCCACCTCGCGGGCCCAGGCTCAGGTGTGGTGCCAAGGGGGCTGTATCGTAGGTCCCAGCAGCTGGCCCACTCACCCTGCCACTTGAAAACTCCAGGGTCTCGGGAGCTCGGGGGCCAGAGACCTACCCAGTACAGATTTCTTCTCCTACCCCACTCTCCCGGGCCCCGGCACAGGAATAAGGGGGAGAGAGCACAGTCTCCCCTGGGTGTTCCGGGCGCGGGTAGCCGGCGCTCCGCTGGGGACTGTGCGTTCGGCCCTGATGGTCCTCTCCGCCGTCAGTGCGCTGCTCCCCGTCCCCAGCACACCTGTCCCAGGGCCGGCGCCCCTGCCGCCCGTCCTCCCACGGCCGTGCGTCCTCGAGTTCTGTGACGGAACGAGTGTCCTAGGCCAAGGCTCACCTGGGAGTCAGGTCTCTGTGCATTTCCTGGACGTATTGGTCTCCCCAGGCCGGGGGCTGGATTCCTATCCTGAAGAATGTTAAGCGGAGCAGAGAAATTTCCTTCCAGAGAAAAGGGAAGCTGTTTCTGACCCAGTGTTTCTAACTGGAAAGAGGTTGCGCACGTTTCTCCCTGAGCCCATTGCAGCCTGCGGGCGCTGGGCCCCAGCCCTCGGGGCCTGACAGCAGCCTCCTGTCTCCTGGGGTGGGAGGGGAGCCAGAGGAGCTCTTGGCTGAGGTAGTTACAGGGGTCCTGGGGCCTCCCCACCCGGCCAAGGAGGGGCAGGCTTGGGGACCTGGGCAGGGGACTGCTTTTAAACCTTTAAAGGGATGATAAGAGAACATGGACTCCCAGAGGCTTCGGGGCCAACCCATGTCGGTCAACAAACGTACTGACGTGTATGGTTGTGTCCCTCATGTCTCAGCTGCTTTCTACCCCCCAGTTGGTGCTCAGGTCTGTCTGTCCCAGGACTGCTGTGGCAGGAGTCGGGCTGGGCGGTGGGGGACCTTGGGGCCTCTTGACCTCCGCATTCCTGTCTGCTCGGGGTGGCAGCCGCTCAGTGTGAGTGGGGGGAGCCCAGGGATCAGGGGAGACCTTCCTGGAGGAGTGGCATCTCAGCTGACATTTGCAGGAAGGGCAGGAATGGAACCTGGGCAGAGGATGCGGCAGGAGCAGGGGCCTGGGAGCTTCTGGAGGTGGTGGGCTGGGCATCTGCGGGCTCACTGTGGGGTCCTGGCGCCCGCCATGCGCTCTGCCCACACTCTCTCCTCCTCGCCTTGCTGGCTCCTTATTCTCGGGTCATCGCTTTGCTGTCACCTCCTGGGGCAGCCTTCCGCGAGCTCCCCCTGCTCCCCCCCCTCCGCTCCGGGATGAGAGCTTGTGCAGGCTGGTGCTGGGCCCGTCTCCATCATCTCTAGCCGGCCAGGGGTCTTGGGAAGGCTCGGTGGTGAGTTGGGGCCACAGGAGAGGCGCCGGTTCTTGACCCTGAGGCCCCTCCCTGCCAGCGGTACCTGGTGCCTCAGGCCCGTGCCCTGTGTGGCCTGGACGAGAGCAAGGCCAGGCTGTCGTCAGACGTGCTGACCCTGCTCATCAAGCAGTACTGCCGGGAGAGTGGTGTGCGCAACCTGCAGAAGCAGGTGGAGAAGGTGAGCCCGGTAGGGCGGGGTCTGCAGCCTGTGCGGGGGGGGGGGGGTGGGGGGATTCCACCGCAGGGGGACCCCACAGGAGGCCCGTCCACAGAGAGGGTGGGGGCCGGGGAGTTTGTGCTTCATGGCGACAGTCGCCGTGTGGGGAGATGGAAAGTTCTGGAGACAGATGTGAATGCACTTGAAGCCGTGAAGCTGTAAACTTGTAAATGGTTGAAATGGTCATTTTATGTATTTTACCGCAATGTTAAAAATTAAAAACGCGTGGGGTGAGGGGCGCACGTCCACCCTGCTGCCGTGCCCGCTCCAGGTGTTACGGAAGTCTGCCTACAAGATCGTCAGCGGCGAGGCCAATCTGGTGGAGGTGACGCCCGAGAACCTGCAGGACTTCGTGGGGAAGCCCGTGTTCACCGTGGAGCGCATGTACGACGTGACGCCACCCGGCGTGGTCATGGGGCTGGCCTGGACCGCCATGGGTGAGCAGCAGCTCCGTCCCAGCGCCCCTCACTGAAGGGGTTCAGGAGACCAGGGGCTCATCGAGGAGGGAGAAGATGGGCCCACAAGGTGGCGCTAGTGCCCCACAAGCCTTATTTGCACTGAGGGGAGTCCCTCTGGCCTGGAGGGGCTGACACCCAGCAGGGGGGCCTCCTCGTCCGGGTGACCTCGCTCCGCCCCGCAGGGAGGCTGGGCAGCGGGCCGGGGGTGGTGCTGCGGGGAGAGGTCCACAAAACCGGCCGGCTCGGAACAGTGCAGTACCTGCTCATTTGGACGAGACGGAAAGGAATTGGGGTTCAGTGCTGGGAGGCCGCGCCCTCGCTGTGTCCGCGTGAACTGGCGGCAGTCCCAGCGGCGGCGCTGCGCTGTGAAGCAGGGGGGCAGCAGGCCAGCGGGAGAGCGCAGGGGAGACATGGGCGTCCCCTAGGCGCCCCACTGCGAGGCTCGGGGAGGGGTCCCGGGTTCACAGCTTCTGTGGCTGGTCTCCCAGGAGGCTCGACACTGTTTGTTGAGACGTCCCCTCGGCGGCCCCGAGACAAGGACAGCAAGGGGGACAAGGATGGAAGCCTGGAGGTGACAGGCCAGCTGGGGGACGTGATGAAGGAAAGTGCTCGCATCGCCTACACCTTCGCCAGGGCCTTCCTGATGCAGCAGGACCCCTCCAATGATTACCTGGTGACCTCCCACATCCACCTGCACGTGCCCGAGGTGAGGCCCGACCTGCCCGCTCCGGCCCCGGCTCCCTGGCAGAGCCCAGCCCTCATCCAGCCCGCCCACCCACCTGCCTCTCCCCACCAGGGTGCGACCCCCAAGGATGGCCCAAGCGCTGGCTGCACCATTGTCACGGCCCTGCTCTCCCTGGCGATGGGCCGGCCGGTGCGGCCAAACCTGGCCATGACGGGCGAGGTGTCCCTCACAGGCAAGATCCTGCCGGTGGGCGGCATCAAGGAGAAGACCATCGCGGTGAGTGTGATCCCCTCCCCCCCCCCCGGGGTGAGTCTGGACCAGAGGCCCCCCCCGGGTGGCGCTGTGTCCTCGCACAGCTGGTGTAGGCCTCAGGCAGGCAAGGGTGCCAGCTGCTTACAGACTAGGACCTGGGCCCGTGTTGAGCAGTGTCCTGGCCACCCCTCTCCACGGTGGCCCTCTGCCTCTTGGAGGAGAGTTCCCATCTTGGTGACTCTCGTTCCTCAACCAAGCACCAAGAATCGGGGATGCAGAAAAAGCAGGAGGGAATGGCCTCCTGGGGGTGCAGCGAGAGGCCTACCTTGACCAGTTAGTCCTGGGCTTCCCCCTCAGTGTTGGGACTCCGGCCCCATCGTCCAGCCCTGGATCCCCTGCCTCCTGGAGCCTGGCCTTACCTGCAGCCCCATCCCTCCCTTGATTTGCCTACAAGGTGGGGTCCTCAGCCTTATAGAGACTCTACACCTCGCTTTCCTCACTTGCAAAGGGGGAGATGAAGTAAGGCAGCACGTGCTGTGTCCCTGGATGGTCCCCCAAAGGGCTAGTGAGGCAGCGGCAGGGTGAAATGGGGCCTGGTGGCGGGAGCCCTGGAGGACGGCGGGCAGAGCACCGAGGGGAGTCCGGAGCTCGCGGGTGCCCCCAGGCTGGGCATGCTTAACACACGGTTTCTGTTAAATTCCCTTGTGCTCTTGGCTGCCCAACCACTCAACCTAAGGCCCTGGTTACTGTGATGCATCAGAAAACGGGGTCTCTGGGAGACTGGCTCCTGGAACAGAGGCCGGGAATGGGGTTCGGGCTTCAGTCTCCTCAGCTGCGAGATAGGGTGTGCGGGGGAGCCTGGTCCGGGCCGAGCCGTCCTCAGCTGACGTGCCCGCGGGCCCTCCCTCCCAGGCCAAGCGCGCTGGAGTGACGTGCATCGTCCTGCCAGCCGAGAACAAGAAGGACTTCTATGACCTGGCCGCCTTCATCACCGAGGGCCTGGAGGTGCACTTCGTGGAGCACTACCGCGAGATCTTCACCATCGCCTTCCCCGAGGAGCAGCCGGCGGCCCTGGCCGTGGAGCGGTGACGGCAGGCCCGGCTCTGCTGGCACAGACGGGCCCGCTTGGGCCAAGGTGGCACCGGGGCCAGGAGCTCTGGGCAGCTGAGCCACCCAGGGGCTCAGCAGAGGCCCAAGTCGAAGGACCTCAGTCACGGCTTAATCACGGAGTCTGGCGCATACGAACTATTTAATTATGATTAAAAGCCCTTTCCGGTACTGCCTGGCTGCTCGTTCTGTGCGCCCTGCCCCTCTCCGGTGCGTCCTGGAAGGCGCGCCCCCTCCTCCCCCAGACCAGCACAAGACCCCCAGGTTCCGAAAAGGCTTTATTACATAGAGCGGAGGGGGGGTCAGTCCTTCTTGGCTGCCGCTTTCCTCATGGCGGCCAGGACGTTGCTCAGCTCCTCTCTCTTCCTCTTGGCGCGGATGTGTGTCCCCACCTGCGGGCAAGGAGGCCGCTCAGTCCGGGCCCCGAGTCCCAGCCCGGCCCCCGCGCGCGACGGTGCACCTACCCTTTTCTTGATGAACTTGAGGGCGCGCTTGTCCTTGGAGACCTTGAGCAGCTCCATGGCCCGCCGCTCGTAGGGGGCGAAGCCGCACACCTCTCGGATCATGTCCCGCACGAACTTGGTGTGCTTGGTGAGGCGCTGGGGGGGCGGGGGCGTCAGGGCGAGGCGCTCGGGGTCCCGGGCGTCCGCGGCGGCGGGCAGCCCCTCACGCCCGCCCTCCCACGGCAGGACGCCCCCGCTCGGCCCGGGCCCCCCGCCGGCCGACGACCTCGCCCCAGCGTCCGCTCGCCGCGCACGCGGTTCCCGGGGTGTCCACCCGCCGCGGGCCGAGCCCTGCGCCCCCACCCCCTTCACGCTCGAACCTCCCGCCCACACGGCCCCCGAGCGCGCGCGCCCGCACTCACCCCGCGCCGGCGGCTGTGCCTCGGCTTGCTCACGTTCTTAGTCACCTTGTGGCCCTTGTTGAGGCCCACGGCCATAGGGTAGCGCAGAGCCATGGCTGCGCGCCGGGAGCGGAGAGGGGAGTGGAGGTGAGTCCGGGCTCGGCCCCCGCCGCCCGGAGCCCCGCGTCCCGACCCCCCCGGACTCCCTCCCGGCGCCCAGCCAGAACCCTGAGCCGCACCAGGGCCGCGGAGCCCGGATGGCAGCAGATCCTACGCTCCCGGCGCCCCACTAACCTGCTGCTCCTCAATGGCTCCCGCGGCGGAAGGGCTGTCGCCCCGCGGAACTCTGGACTATCTCGCTTCCGCGGGTCGAGCGGGCCAGAGAGGCAGGGACGCCGCGCGCTCCCCCTGGCGGCTGGAGGCCCTGCGGTCTCTATGCGCATGCGCGCACCGTCTACCTGCGCATGCGCGCTTACAGTAGTGGGTTGAAACTCGCCTTAGCCGGAACTGAAATGCCTTCCTTTGCCGATGGGTTGAGAGTTGGAATCCGACTTCTGCAGCTTGCTGGCTAATCCCACCTGGGCGCGGGCTTAGGGACCCTGCGCCAGGAACTTCGGCTCCCAGTGCTTGAATTTCCTCGTGTATAGAATGAGGAGAATAAGGGACGCCTGGGTGGCTCAGTCGGTTAGGCGTCTGCCTTCTGCTCAGGTCATGATCCCAGGGTCTTGGGATCCAGCCCCGGGTGGGGCTCCTTGCTCCCGAGGAGCCAGCTTCTCCCTCTCCTCCCCGCTCATTCTTTCTGTCTCAAATAAATACATAAATAAAAATCTTTATTAGAATGAGGACAATAATAGTACCTATTCCAAACTGTTCGAGTAAGATGTAATGGTACTTGACACAAAATAAAATTTCCATAAACAGATATTGGCTTCATTCTGTATGACACCAAACTGTGTTAGAACTGAAGAAGGCGATTTGGTATAGTACCCCTGATGGCGTTTGATATGATTTGATGTAATTTTCGGTGGTGCAGGGACTGGAGGCATGATAGAAACAAACAAAAAAAAATTTTTTTTCTGGTTTTTATCTTTCAACCCTACTTATTCCCAAATGATGGTCCCCATTTTGGGCTAGTCTCTTTGGGGTTAACCCTTCTAACATTTGCTAATTCTAGAGCCTTGCACAGCCAACAGTAGCTAGCATTTTGCAATATTGTATTTGTTCTACAGTTTTTAACTGTACAGTTGCTTTTTATTTATGCGAACCACACTAATTTATCATTTTAGGGAGAGGAAGTGTCAATTTTTCACGACCTGATGTAAATAAACATCAGTGATGTGCAGATAAATACAGCCAACACTTTGTTTGAAGTCCCTTGTCAGAATCCTACCTCCTGCCACGGACTTCCTCCCTCTCTGTCTCTCTCTCTAAGATTTTATTTATTTATTTGAGATAGAGAGCACAAGCAGGGAGGAGGATCAGAGGGAGAGGGAGAAGTAGGCTTCCCGCGGAGCGGGGAGCCCGATGTGGGACTCGATCCCAGGACCCTGGGATCATGACCTGAGCTGAAGGCAGATACTTCACCAGGCCAACCAGGCGCCCCTTCCTCCCTCTCTCCAAGCACATTTCCTTATCTATAAAATGTTAACAATGGTAGCACCAACGTCCAATTGTGAAGATGCCATGAGATCACTAATGTCAAGGGCTTAGTGCCTGATACACATTTCCGTCATCGGCACACAAACCACGTGCTTTATACTGCAAATGCGGCCTTTGACACACAGTCAGTACCTTTCTTTCCACCCCTGACTTCCCAGGTGAGATCTGCGTCTCTCAGCCTCCATTTCTTCACTGTTAAATAGGGTGGAGAAGTCTGGTCGTCTGGTCCCCGTACACACATCCCTCTTTACCCGCCTGCCACCAGCAAACTGGAAAAACTAAGCAATGTGAACAACCTATGTGCAAGGGAAGAGGATTTTTATTATGAAACAGAAGGCTGGGTCCAGCCCAGAACACACTCTTTCCCTCCTCCCCCGCCTCAGACCCCATCGGCAGATGGACAGTTTGAAGGCTGTCCCCTGCTTGCGACCAGGGTAGGGGGACCCTCCAAGGTTGCGTGAGTGGAAAGAAGAGATGAGGGAGGCCCTGGCTCCAGGTGGGAGACGGACAGGGTTCCCAGGGTGCCCTGGTTGACATGGCCAGGGGCCTGGGCAAGTCACACCACCTCTCTGAGCCTCAGCTTTCTCATCTGCAAAATGGAAGCAGCAACCGTGTCCCCTCGCCCGGAGTTGTGACCGCTTCCAGGGGCTGGTAGACTTTCTCGGTTGTCCTTTTCTGTCTTGATGACTCTGTCTGGAGCCACGGCCACCAGCTCAGAGGTGTCTCGGTTTGTGTCGCCGCCGCTCTGGGGCGGCTGGATGGAGGGTTCCCCTCCGGGAAGATGAAGGAGTGCCACGGCCGGGGTCTCAGGCAGCAGCGGCAGCGGTGACGTTGAGCTCCTGGCGGATGAACCAGGCCCTCGGGTGCGGCAGCCATCCCCGGAGCAGGCAGAGCAGGTGGAAGCGCCACGGGTAGAAGACGCCAGGGGCGCGTGTGGCGCCGCCGCGGATCACGGCCAGGGCTGCCTTGGGCCCTGGGGCCGCCTTGGCCCTCGTGACGCCCCTGGGGACAGGAGGGCGCGGTGGAGACTGCAGCTGGGCGGCCCCCCACAGCCCCCTGCCCCTGATGGCCCCGGGCCTCACCTGACTCCCTCGGCGGTCGAGGCGCGATCCCGGAGGCCCAGGACACACATGGTGATGGCCACGTTCACGTCCTGCACGTCCAGCTCCCGCCGCAGGGAGCCGAAGAAGCCGTCCAGCGCGAACTTGGCCGCCGAGTACGGGCTGGAGAAGGACGTGGGCACATGGCCTAGGAGCGCGGGAGGGCAGCAGCTGAGTGACCACACGGCGCTCCCCCTCCTCCAGGGAGCCTTCCTGCCCTCCCCAGGCTCGCCTGCCTCGAGCCCTGTGACCTCCCGACTCCCCGCCCCGCGGGCACGCACCGAGCAGCGAGGACACGACCACCAGAGAGCCTTTGCTGTCCGTCAGGCTGGGCAGCGCCAACGAAGTCAGCTGCACGTAACTCAGGAAGTTCACCTGGAGGTGGCGACTGCGAGTCACCGCATCGCGGAGACACCCAGGCCCGGGAGGGGCGGGGCCTTGAGGCGGTGGGCGGGGTCTGGGAGGGGCCGGACCTGAGGTGGGAATAGGGGCGGGGGGAAGGGTGGAGCCTGGGGATAGGAAGGAAGGGGCGCTGGGCGCGGTGGGGCGGGGCACCTGCAGGAGCCAGCGTGTCGCCTGGACGCTCCGGGACCGTGTGCCTGCCGGGGTGGCGCCGAGGTGGTTCAGCACGAGGTAGTCCAGCCCTCCTGGCCCGGAGAGGCCAATCAGCAAGGAGCTAGTCCTTGAGGCTCCGCCCCTGGGCCCGAAGAGACCCCTCCCCCCCCGCCCCTGGCCCCGTCACCTTGAACTAGAGAAGCTCCGGCCAGAGCACTGACCCAGTGAGTTCCGCCCCGGGTGGCTCCCCGCCTAATATCAAAGAGACCGGGCCCTACTCCCTGGATCCTGCCAGGCTTCGTCCCTGATCCAGTAAGGCCCAGTCCAGAGTTCCGCCCCCTGGAGGCAATGGGGCTCCACCCCCTAGCCACGCCCCGGACCCATAAACCTCCGCCCACCGACTGCCACGGCCCCACCCCTTTCGGGTCCTGCCGGGTGAGGCCGAGGCCCCAGTCCCAGAGTCCAGGCCCCGCCCCTCACCCAGCTTGTCCAGCGCAAACCGCACCACGCGCTCGGGCACCTCAGGGGAGGCCATGTCCGCAGCGATGAAGAAGACCTTGGGAGCGCCCAGCTTCCGGCAGTTCCCTACCACCTGGGGGGGCCAGAGCTGCCCGTGGGCCCGTCCACCCCGGCTGGACCCCCTCCACCTGCTAGACCATTGGGTCCCCAACCTCAAGCCTCCTCCCCGACTCGGAGCTTCAGGTGACATTCAACATTATTCCCAAAGCTCTGCCACTGGGGTCACAAACCGGCAGCCTGCGGGCCCAAATCGGGCACGTTTTATTTGCTCAATACCAACATTTAAAACTCAGGGGATTTCATATAAATCTCGAGATTTCTGGCCTCTCTAAAAGTTTTGCAAGGTCCGTCCCCAAGAACCGTACATCTTCTTGGAGCCACAATGGGCTGCTGCTGAGCAGTGTCCACCACCCCTCGTCTGAAGTTGAGAACCCTGGCTGCCGGCCAGGCTTTGGACACCACCAATAACCCCAGTTTTGAGGAACACTCCCTGTCTTACACTCACTGTCTTAATGGATCAACCCAACACCGTAACCCAGGAGAAGGTACTTTAATTGTCTCTGGTTTGCAAAAGAGGAAACTAAGGCTCAGACGTTAAGCTACTTGCCCAAGGTCACCCCGGAAGCCTGGATCTTTGCAAGGAAGTTTGTACACCCAGGCCCCATTTTCCACCCACTCCCGTCCCACGAAATGGGCTGCCTCACCTTCTGTAGGAGGGCCTCGGTGTGGGCCGTGAGCACCAGGTGGGCGCCCAGGCGTGCGTAGAGATAAGCCAGCTCCTCCCCAATGCCCGCGCTGGCCCCCGTCAGCAGCACTCGGGCTCCCTGCAGGCCAGCTAGCAGGGTGCAGGGGTGGTCAACCCTGGGGGGGGGCGGCACCGGACAGCTGGCCCGATTCCTCCCTCCCCCACCTCCAGGCACTCACCAGGGTCGAAGTTGTCATCCCAATAGTAGGAGAAGAACAGGGCCCCCAGCCCGGTGAGGAGCAGAACCTTCATGGCCAGCCCTGGGTCTGCAGGTTCTGCAGCGGGAGAGAGGAGGACAGGCACAGGCCTGGCCCACAGCCACCCCCATTTCCCCAACTGCGCCTTTGTTTGATGAAGATGCTCTAGGCCCTGCCCTCTCTCCCCTCCATCTCGGCAGCCGCTGCCTGGTTCAGGTCACTACATAGGTTCCCCTGGCCTCTTCAATGGCTTTCTCCCTCCTCGAAGGAGCCAAATGACATCTTGCCTCCCCCTGCTGAACATCTTCCCCATTTCATTTAGGACAAAAGCCAGCCTCCTTGATGGTCAAAAAGGCCCTGCAGGGACCAGCCCCTCTGGCTCACTCTGCTGTTTGCCACACCCGCCTCTTCACTGTTCCTCAGAATCAGCCAGTCTCCAGCCTGCCGCAGGGCCTTTGCATTGGCTGTTGCCTCTGCCCAGAATGCTCTTCCCAAATAGAACCCAAGGAGTTGCTCTCTCACTTCATTGAAGTCAGCACAAAACTGACCTACTCCAAGGGACATTCCCTGGCCTCCTTTTCTAGAGCGCCTCCTGGTCCCTCTCCTTCCCTTGCCTCCCTCTACAACTGCCATCCTCTCAGCACTTGCCATGACCTGAAATTATCCTGACGATTTGTTACATGTTCACTGGCCCTGTTTCCTCCTAGACTGTCAGCTCCATGAGGCAGGAAGGAAACGGAAACCTGCTGAAGCTTTGTTCACTGTCAGGTCCTCAGGGCCCCAAACGGTGCCAGACATGCAGTAGGACGCTCAACAGATACCAGACTGACCCTGAGTGATATGAAGAACATTGGAGAGAAGAGCTGGGCGGGGGGGGGGAGGCGCAGAAAGACGGCTTTGTCTGGAGACACCCAGAAGGAATCTTAGGGCTCGGTAGGGGACACAGGGGCCTGTGTCATTAGGGTTAAGATGTGACTTCAACTGTGGGAGTGGATTTACTTGTTCCAGGGAGAAGGTGAAAGAGAGAAACAGGCCAAGTGCTTAACTGCTTAAGGGGGGGGTGGGTCATGAATCTTCCCTGAGAAAGGCGCAGGACCATCACATCTTGGGGTTTCTGTCATCTGAACTCAGTAGGACAAAGAGGAGAGGGGGACTTCCAGAGCTGAGAGATGGTGGGGTTGGGGTGCCTTCAGATCTCTAGATCCAGGCCTCAGTACTTCGCCCCCCACTGCAAAGTTCCAGCTGCCTCTCCCATCCTCCTACTCCCTCCCTCCCACCCTATGCTTTTCCGGCAGCCAGAGGGATCTTCCAAAGAAATCTGATGTTCCCCTTCCCGCTCCAAACCGTCCTAGGGTTCGCCACTGCCCCCCATGGAGACCAAGCTCCTCACCTCAGCCCACAATGCCCCGCGGGTCTGGCCCACCTGTCCATCCGCATCTTCCACCATTACTGTCTATAAATCTTTCTCAGCTCTCAGAAAGGTGCACTCGCCCTTCCCCAGTCACGGCAGCCATCCCACCTCTCCCCACGTTCCGGGGGAAGCCCCGCGGAGTCCCGCAACTTGACCTTCTTCCCACCTTGACCCCAGCAGCTATGCAGGGCTCCGTGGGGTCGGGCGGATGAACGGCTAGCTGGCTGGCCGTCCGGGTGGATGGATGGACGGTTGGATGGACGGACGGATGGATGGATGGGTGGATGGATGGATGAAGCAGCCGCCTGCGATGGGGGGAGGAACTGGGAGAACCAGACCCTCGCAGAACGTACTGGTCTCCTGACCTCGCCAGGCCTCAGTTTCCCCTCTGGACAAAAAGGGCGTGCGACGTGCCGCGCGCTCCCAACCTCGCACTCACCCACTCGGGCCTTAGTTTCTCCCGCCGTTCAGCGGGGCCGGGGTCCGGGCCTGGGAAGCCGGAGCGCGCCCCTCGTACCTCCCTAAGCGGCCGCTTTCGGCCGGGCCCCCGACCGCGCCCCCTCCCTTAGGGTCCGGGTCACGTGACACCGAGCCCACCTCCTCAGGGGGAGTGGCCTAGCCACGGGAACACTGCTCCTGGGCGTTGCCCGGCAACGGCATTCCGCCGGGCTCGCCCCCTCCCGGCACTAGTCCCGGTCCCGGTCCCGCCCCCTGGACGAAAGCCCCACCCCGGACCAGATCACGTGACACAAGGCCCCGCCTCCTTCGCACAATTCCGCCGTCGCGTTGCCATGACAACCATGCTATTGGCACACTCTTCCTGGTCCTGGGCCCTCAGTCCCCCGCGCGGGCGCGGGTGGATCTCCCGGGCCCCGACATCTTCTTGGGTCAGACATCTTTCAGGCCTCACTCTAGACGCGTGACTCCTCTTTTCCCCCCCCACGCCACCCGGGCCGTGCCAGGCCGGACTACATTTCCCAGGAGTCTCGGCGGCTAGGCGAGGCGTCCGGCGCCTCACGGGGCGGTGCTGACTCCATTTCCCAGGCAGCTTTGCGGCGGACAGGCTCTGGAGATTACACTTCTCAGAATCCTTTCGCGCGGTCCCTCTCCCGGCGTCTCTGAGCCGTCGCACGACTTCGACTCCCGCAGGCCTTTGCGACTGACTAGGGCGACTACGCTTCCCAGAGGCCTCTGCGGCGCTATCGCCGGAAGCGGCGGGCGAGTGGAGTGTCCTTGCGCGCGGAGCCGAGCGACCATGGTGCCCCGAGTGTGGTCGCTGATGAGGTGCGTCGGGCTGCCGGGCGGGCCCCGAGCCCCCGAGAAAGTCCCCTCCTGTGGGCACTACCTCTGGTTTGCTTCCAACTGGATCTCCGAATTCCGTGCCCCCATCGCCCCGATGGGGAAACTGAGGTTCAGGCGGGGAGGGCCTTCCCGAGATGTCCTGTCGCCTCCTTCCCGCTTCCCAGCGAGCCCTTGCCTCCTGATTGTGTCGGAGTCCCCGCTGCCTCCTCTGTAAGGTGGGAATGCCGCAGGCGCTGTACCAGGAAGTTCATGCGTGCCCAGAGCGACGTATGACACACGGGAAGCGACCAGGGCCACTTGGAAACCCTTCGAGGGTGGCGCGCAGGTCGTGCCTCCCGGGGCTGGAAGGCATAAAGTCAGGGGTCTTAAATCTTCACGGCTCCCTGCTCTGTGTGCGGGATCAGCAGTGACCCCTCTTCCTCTCCGGGCCTCAGTTTACCAGTTCAGTGGGGCGCAGTGTAGATTGAGCGTTGCGCACAGTAGGCGCCAGGCAGGCCTCTGGGCCCCCCGCGTGCCTTGTTCTTCCGTACTGGCTGCCTGGCTTGAGGTGTGTCACTCCTAGGAGTGGCACCCGGGAGCCGGCCTCCTCTCCCCGCCGGGGCCTAGAGCCCGCGGCTGGCCAGCAGTGCCTGAGGAGCTGCTGAGCCGCTGTCCTTCCCTGACCGCAGGTTCCTCATCAAGGGCAGTGTGGCCGGGGGTGCCGTCTACCTGGTGTATGACCAGGAGTTGCTGGGGCCAAGCGACAAGAGCCAGGCTGTCCTTCAGAAGGCTGAGGAGGTAGTGCCCCCAGCCATGTACCAGTTCGGCCAGTACGTGTGTGAGCAGACCGGTCTGAAGATGCCCCAGGTACCCTGGGGCTGGGAGTGAGGCTAAGGCTTGGTGGGAGGAGGGTGTCAGTTCTGGGGTGGCTCTTGGTCCCTGGTCCCTCCAGCCCTGCCTGGTATCCTCGGCCCTGGGCTTTGTGCTGCTCTTCCCTGCCTCGGGAAGGGGCTGGGGCTGCTGGCCGGGCCCTTCCCTTTTCACCTGCCCCTTCTCCCCTCTCTTCCCAGCTCCCAGCCCCTCCAAAGTTTAACTTTCACATCCGGGACACCTGGAATTCAGGTAGGCCCTGGTCCCTGTGCTTGGGGGGTGGCCCCTGATACCCCCCAGCCTAGCACCCCCTACCACCGCTTCCTGGTCATTCCTTTCCGTTGCTCCCCTTGCTGCTCCGTGCAGCTCCCACAGACCTAAAAGAGGAAAAGGGGTGGAGATTTCAGGGAGGTGTGAGCAAAGTGGAGCCTCCTTTGAGGATGGGTCACATTGGAGCTCATCGTGTGACCTCAGACAAGAGGAGGCCCTGCCCCACTCGGCCTGTTTCCGCGTGTGGAACCGATGCACCTGGAACGGGTGCCTCTAAAAGCCTCGCAGAGCTAGGGTTTCCGGGGGGCTGGTGTTGGTGGACTAAAGCGGGGGGCTGAAGGTGCTGGGCCCTCCCTCTCCACAGGCATCATTACGGTGATGTCGGCCCTGTCGGCGGCCCCCTCCAAGGCCCGCGAGTACTCCAAGGAGGGCTGGGCGTACCTGAAGGAGCGAACCAAGTAGCCTGTCAGAAGAGGCCACCTGCCCCGGTCAGGAACAGGGGCAGGGGCACCATAGACCCGGAGACTCCAGACTGGGACTGGGACCCCACTCCAAGGGCAGCTCCTGGCCTTGCCGGCCCAATAAAGGACTTTGGAAGAAGTGCTCCCCCACCCGTGTGCTGGCCCCGGGGACTTGGGGTGGCCTGGCTGGTGCCCAGAGCGCAGGGGCCCGGGCTTCTGGCACCTAGCAGCTCTTCAGGGCCTGACCTTGCCCCCAGGCCTGGGTTCACCCCTTCGCTATCCGGGGCCCTGCCTGCTGGGCCCCCAACCTGGTATGGGGATGGGGAGCAGACACTTGGCCCTGGCGCTCCATTGACTGTGCTCAGGGTCCAGGAATGGGTTGAGGAAGTACTGAGGGCCAGCCCAGGTTAGGGATGTCTGCTCGTGGAGGGCTGAGCCAGGGTGGGGCGTTCTGGAGGTTGGGACTCGGTAGAGTGGGCACAATTCATCAGTTCATCTGTCCACATGGCCAGGAGTTCCTGTGGACACTGAGCCTACGTCTGGCTCAGCTCGCTGATCACCTGTCTCGTCTGGTCCTGGCCCTCCCTTGCCTACTCCCTACCCGCATTCTACCCTCTCCCCACAACCTGGGGATTCCTGGGACCACAGGCTTCATGTCATTACAGTGGGTGGGGGGCTCCCGTACCCAGAGAGGTTCTGCCCTCCTTGCGTCCCCTGCTCCCCTGGGAAGGCTTTCCCGCCCCACACTGGGTCAGCTGCCTGGTGACCTGAATGTTCCCCCCCCCTCCCGCCCCAACCCCGGGGGGCTGAATCGCCGGGAGGGTGGGCCCTGGGAATACTCCCAGCCCGGAGGGCATCCCACCACGATGGCGGTGGGAGGAAACCTGTTTCGCAGATGACGGCAGGTAGAAGGTGGGCTTGGCTGGGAGCCCGAGACTTGCCTAGGATGCCGCTCCAGGAGCACGGAGCAGGCCTGACCAATGGTGCCCTGAGCTGACACGGGATCCCCCTGTTTCTAAGAGTTCTGGGGGTTATGTTGCTTGGTCTGGGGGACAGAGCTCACCGAGGCCCGTGAACTAGGAGAGGACAGCGGTTACCGGTGAGGAAAGCAGAGACCAGAAGCCAAGACGTTGCCCAGGCTCTCCAGGGAGGAGAAGCTCATGTGTCCACGGGAGCTGTGGGGAGGAGTGTGTGTGTGGGGGATGGGTGGCCTGGCCTGGGGTGTTTGGGGAGGCAGAGCCCCGAGTGTGCCACTCTGCTCTCCAGGAAGAGTCTGGCTGGGTCTCCCATGTCCAGCGTGGCGCCTGCCCGCTCATGTGCTGGGCCACGGCAAGGAGACGAGCAGGTCCAGGGCAAGGGCAGTGTGGGAACATCCCTGATCCCGGGGGCTGCCTGGGGGGAAGCCAGCCCTGAGTCGGGGCTGAGCCCTGTGACCCACCCCTGCCTGGCACCCTCCACCGAGCCCTTCCTGCAGCCCAGGGAAGGGGGCCGACCGTGGGCTCCGTTTACAGGTGGAGAAGGTTGCGCACAGCCTGGAACCCAGGGAGTTAGCTTCAACCCTCCCCGGGGTGCAGGATTTCCAGGTGCCTCACCCCAGTGGACCCAGTCCTGGGGCCTCGACGACAGGAGGGTTTGTGCTCAGGGCACACGGGGCTGGGGCTGTGGCATGTGCTCCACAAGGTCCCTGAGGCCTCGGGACCCCGCCATCATCACTACCACCATTTTACAGAGACTGAGGCTGACCTGGGCGCGGCGGGGGTGGGGTGGGGGGGGGAACCTGCCAGGGCCGCCCTGCCACACTCTGCCAACTCCCGGCAATGCCCACAGGAAGGGAATCCAGCCTTTGTAGGTCAGGAGGGAGCCACGGAAGGAACATGCTCACGCCCATGCGGGCGGCCGAGCCTGCAGCCCCAGCCGCACTGCTCACAAGAGCGACTGCAGCCCCCGCAGGACGCCCGTGTCAGGGGTGGAGGGGGCCGCGAGGTGGGGGCTCCGGAGAAGCAGAGATGGCTGGGGGCGGGTCCGGCGACTGGGCAGGCAGGCAGGGCTTCGGGAAGGCACAGGTGCGCACAGTGAGGGCCGGGAGAGGGGCACGCGGTTTACGGGTGAGAGAGGGTGAGGGAACGGGCTGAGCAGGGTGCACCTGTTTGAGAACACAGAGCAGGCAGGGCTGGGTCATCTCACAGAGGCGACACACGTACCCTGGGCCCCCCTGGATAACCTGGATAATTCTCCATCTCCAGGTCCTTAACTGAATCCTGGCTGCAAAGCCCCTTGTCGCGTTAGGTGCCATGCGTAGATTTCAGGGATTAGGGTGGGGACACCTCGGGCCCCTTCCGGAGGGGACTTATTTGGCCCACCACAGAGTCTGAAGGCTGGGTCACGTGTCTGTCTTCCCCCAGACAGGGCTGGACTCCACCAGCTCGCTTCCACAGACCAAGAGGCAGCAGGCCTCCCTGTCACCCCGGCTCCCCCGTATGGGTGGGCCCAGCCTCCCTCCCCAGCACTACGGCCACAGACGCCGGGCCCCAGGAGACCAGAGTCTGGCTGACCTGGGGAGGCAGCACACTGCTGTCAGATCTTAGCCCGCTGGGATGCAGTTCCACTTAGGAGATCCTAGGAGTCAAAGCCACAGACGCGGGGAGTTGATGCGGGGGGGCATGGGGGCAGGAGTGTGAGCACCAGGGACAGTTGGGTTGGGGAAGATGAAAGGTTCTGCAGATGGAGGTCGGGGATGGCTGCACAGCAGCGTGCAAATACGAATGCCTCCGAGCTGTACACTTAAAAGTGGTTAGAATGGGAAATTTCATGTTCTGTGTATTTTACCCGCATTAAAAAAAAATCACAGCAGCCTGTTCAGCAAGGGCTGGGTGTGTCCTGGACATGGAGGCAGAGTGTGGGGGACAGAACCACCTGAGGTACATCAAAGGGCCCAGGAGGGGGAAGAGGGACCAAATGGCCAAAATCCCATGAACTCCGGGCCTGGGCTCACGTAGGCCAAGAGGGTGCGCTGTCAGCAGAGGGCTTCTGGAAACCCTAACCGCCCCTTAAAGCTGCCCTTTCCGTCTTTCCCTGAAGGAAGAGCTGTGGCTCAGCAACGCCAAGTATAATTAACACGAAGAGGAGAAATAAAAAGAGAAAACGCTTTAAATAAAGGGTATGTGAACAGAAACACATTTATTACAAAAAAACAAAACAAAAAATCAAAAAAACAAAAAAAACACAAAAACATTCACATTGTATTGAGCTACAATATGGCAGCAGATAAAAAAAATTATTGTACACAGTTTAAGATAACTCCTAACAGAACATACTCCTGTAGCCACGTGACAGAACACGGGGATCCAAGCACTTAGTAGCGGCGAGTGAAGCGGGTGTCGTTGGGTCGGCTGCCCCGGTTCTGTCCTCCAAAGCCCCCCTGCATTCCACCGCGGGGGATCACGTGGCCCCGCGAGGCCCCACCGGGGGCAAAGCTGCCGCGCCTACGACCAATACGGATCCCGGGTTACAGAAGCCCGTGCCCCTGCGCCTGCCCTGCCGGCACACTTTCTAAACCTTCTCCCAGGTGAGCCAACATGCAGAGGAGACCGGTAGGAGGACAAGCAGCATGGAACACTTACCCTGACATCCCTCCCCGGTTCATCATGTGACCCGGCCCAGAGTGACCAGACATACTTCTTTCGCCACCTACAAAACAAAAAATACAGTTCACACAGCGCCTCCGAGCGTAGTGCGTGGAGATGAGGACACCAACACGGGGCTCGTGTGACTCCAGTCCCTTTCCCGAGCCACCCAGTCAACCCAGAACCCGCAGATCCCGGCCAAGGCATCAGCACACGAATCGCACACACCTGCTGTCCTAAGTCGAGGCAGAGAGGAGTGAACGTCCTCCGTTCCCCCCCCCCGCCCACGTCCAGCCAGTGATGAGCAAGACCTCGTGGTCTTGGGGAGAGCAGAGAAAGCTCTTCCTGCCCTCAAGAAGCTGCTTGAGCTTTCCAGATGCTTCTCCACAAAGACAAGACACACCCCGGCCGAGAGCCAGGCCTTACCTTGCCACCTCTTGTGGTCCCTGTCTATCATGCCTCCATCAGCAGCACCCTGCCAAGCACGGTCATCCTCTATTCTTCGGCCATGGTCCCCCCAGTCACGTCTGCCCCTTGGAAAAAGATATCTCTGATTTGGATTGCCCCCTTCTCTGCCTTTCACAGTGGGAGGGGTGGTGGGTTCTGGAAGGTGCATTTAGCATTCTGTGTGTCCAGTCCCCATCGCTTTTGGGGTGGGGGTCCGTGGGAAGCGGGACCTGGCTCTCCAGGCTGCTCAGGGCTCTGAGGCGGCCCGAGCGGAGGCCAGTGCGCTGGGTCAGGGGGCCGGCCCTCATCTTTCCCTGAGACCGAGAGTCCTCAGTTGGACACATCAATCCTGCCAGAGACGTGTGAGGCCTGCGCAAGCACGGCGGGGTGCAGGACACAAACCTGGGTGGTGGAGGCAGCCCCCGGCCCTCGCTCATCCTCTTGTCAGAGCCGTATCCGCCCCACCCGTCGCGGGAGTCCCGCCCATGTCGCTCTGGTCCTCCGTGGCGTTCGGGGTAATGCTGGATGTTAAAGAACCAGAACAAAAAGAAAGCTTCGGTATCGAGCCTGGATCCCAAGGCCGTTGGGGCAACAAGCTAATAATCACAATGACGAGAGTTCAGAAGTGCTCCTAAGCACTCGACACGTGGTCTTGTGCCACACAGGCCTTTAGCCTGCACGACAGCTACGTCCCCGAAGTCCGCCTGGGCACTAGTGAGGACAGTCAAAGAATGGAGTCACAGAATGGAGAAAGAAACTGAGGGCTGAGATCCACCCTAATCCAAGTGGAGAGAATTCAGGCACTAAGGAGACAAGGGCACTGGGCCTAGTAAACTGCCCTGCGCCAAGAACAGACAATGGTATGCCAGCTGCATGTGCTCCGGCCCCGCAGAACCACCAGAACAAAAGGGCCACCAGGGATCCTTTACCACAACTCATCCCGGGCCTGACGCCCCTGGCCAGCCGCCAGCCACCCTGGGGCCCCGCTTGTGGAAACGGCTTGCCTGGCACAGGCCACACGAATGCCTGACCCCGTTCCGGGCGCCATCTGAAGGAAGGATGGAAGAGAAAGCCTCCTATTCTAGGAAAAGCTTTATTTGTTTTAAGTATTTATTTGAGAGAGCAAGCGAGCATGTGGGGGCTGGGGGGGGCAGAGTGAGAGAGAAGCCCAAGCAGACTCCCCGCTAAGCGTGGAGCCTGACACGGGGCTTCATCCCGCAACCCTGAGATCACCACCTGAGCCCAAACTAAAAGTCAGACCCTTAACTGATTGCGCCCCCCACGCGCCCCTAGGAAAAGCGGTTTGAAATAAATGCCCACTCATCCTTCACCTGAATCCTGCCCCTGCTCTCAGGGAGCCGGTGAGGTGGCTTTGGTTCCACCGTTGCTCTCATTGTCCCATGAATCCAACCTGTGGCCCTGGCCCTCTCTTGGGCCAGGATCATACTCTGAGTGAGAAGACCGAGAAAGGAATCCTGGTCATGAAGCCCTTGGATGAATGCGCCGGCCGCCCTGTGGCTGTTCCCATCCATGCTTATCTTACCCATTAAACCAGGAAGTCCCTGAGGCCAGAGCGGGCTCGCGCTCACACCAGGAGCCCTAACCACTGTGCTCCACTCCTTGCTTCCCCTGGCCTCTCGTTCCCAGATGTGTGCAGACATCTCCCTCAACAGTAGGGGGGTGGGGGGGCCACTGTACACGATGGACAAAATACAGCATTGTTCCTTCCAGGAGCAAAACCAAAAGCCAAAGCGTCCAAGAAAGTCGGTGCTGCCACTTGGAGCAAGAGCCGAGCAAATGAGACCCCAAAGTAACACTTCCATAAAGAACCTTCAAAACACACCACCTTTTTAAAAAATCACAGCTTGTGATTTAAACCGCTTCCTTTACTTTTAGACAAACAAAAATATTAATAAAGAATAATCGGGGCGCCTGGGTGGCTCAGTGAGTTAAGCATCTGCCTTCGGCTCAGGTCATGATCCCAGGGTCCTGGGATCGAGCCCCGCGTTGGGCTCCCTGCTCAGCGGGGAGCCTGCTTCTCCCTCTGCCCCTCCCACTGGCTTGTGCGTGCTCTAATGAATAATTAAAATCTTAAAAAAAAAAAATAATCTTTGATCAATAGCCTTCTAAAAACACAAAGCTGACAGAGAACACTTTTCATACGAAGCCCACTTCTAGCTCTCCCTGGTATTTCACCACGTAGCCACGCTCTTCTGTCCAACCGACCACCCCGTGTGAGGGTTCAGCAAGACCAGAAAGCTTGTGCCAGTGTTCCTCTTCTGTGTCCCCTGTCCCCACCTGCCATCCAGGGCTGCACTGGGGTCTTATTTAGGACACTGCGCAAGAGGAAAAACACCCTTTTGGTTTTAGCAGTGCTTTAGTTACTAACAACAATGGGCAAGGGAGGCCGCAGAGACCAGGAGGTCCACGTGAAGGACTGTGCTAGCATGGCTATTGGCCCATTGGGTCCCACTCCCTTGTGCAGGAGAGGAAGCACCCTCGATTTCCAGCTGGAGACAAGTGCTGGCACCAGGATGCGACTCTGATTCTGGTTCTGGAGCCTGAGACATTTGACCACCGCACTCAACTTTACCAAAGAGAAACAGAAGACCAAGTGCACATTTAGCTGCATCTCAGGTTTACCTCCAGGAGTAGAGAAAAAGGAATCATGTGAGGATTCCTCCGGAGGTGGCAGAGGAACCCCCTCCAGCTGGCCAAGGAAGGCAGCCACCCCCAGCCTCCCTCAGGAAGAGGGAGGAGAAAGCCGGATGGAGCGGTCTGTGCTAGAGGCAGGGAAAGGAAACTCCCGGGGCGGCAATTCTGCCCAACGATGCCCTGACCACACCCTTCCCTCAGTCCCCTTGATCTTCCAAATAAACCCACGAAAGTCAATGCTCTTTGGGGAAGTTCTCAAGCTAAATCTAAGACAGGAAAAAGGAGCCAATCAAGCCTATTTTCTGATGCCATCAATCTGCAGAGCGCAGGTGTGGCCAAGACTAAGCTGCTTTCCAAGGCTCCGTGGGCAGGGGGACCCAGTCAGCACAGCACTGCTCGACCTCTGCGGCCCTGGACTTGCACGTGCTCAGCTGTGCAGCGCATGACCATCCAGCAGAGCCCGTCCGACGCGCCCAAGGCTCTTTAGCCGTTAGTACAGGGCATTATTACTCTTATTTAGAGGTGGACAGAACTTCAGGGTCAAGGCCTAAAGAGGCTCCAGGATAAACGACTCCTCCTCCTCAGTTGAGGAGAGAGAAAACACGCCGAAGGAGGGAGAATTGATCCCACGGCAAAAACAGGATACAACTGGAGTATCTGACTCACCTGTCCTTCTCTTTCTCCCATCATAGATCTTGAACCTTCTCTCCTGAAAAAGGCAATTTACATAAAAACGTTAGGGAAAGAAAAATAGGTCGGTTAGGCTCCCCCCAAACAAAACATTTCCCAAATGGAAGCCAGGTAATTCATGCTCTAATGGTTCGAGTGGGCCCATAAAGCCTAGAAGGGCCAACCCTAGTTCTTCAGCATTCAGAAAAAGAGGAGAGGAGAGGCGCCTGGGTGGCTCAGTCGTTAAGCATCTGCCTTCGGCTCAGGTCATGGATCCCAGGGTCCTGGGATCAAGCCCCGCATTAGGATCCCTGCTCAGCAGGAAGCCTGCTTCTCCCTCTCCCACTCCCACCTGCTTGTGTTCCCTCTCTCACGGTCTCAAATAAATAAAAATCTTAAAAAAAAAAAAAAAAAAAAAAGAAAGAGGAGAGTAGAGGAGAGTAGACAACAAGGGGGCCGGCAGGGCCAGGGGGGCCTGGCTAACCTGTCGACGGAGTGGTCAGGGTAGCGGCCCCGGTCCCTGTGGTCAAAGTCGTGGAAGCGGTCCTGGCGGTTGAAGTCAGAGTGGTAGCGCTCATCCAGGGCGGCCCGCTTTGCTTCTGGCCAATAGGCGTCGTCTCTCCTGGAAGGTGAAGGAATAAGTGCAATTTCTCCTCCACCTTCATGACCTTTGCGGAAGTAGGTGAACTGGACCCTCAACTGGTCCTTGGCTCCTGTTACTTCACGAGCTGAGAGGGGCTGGCAGGGTGATGTGGAATCCAACTGGAAGCCTCCGTTCTATTTCGTCTAACGTGCCCCGCTTCCCCTACACAGAACCTTGGTTTCCCTGACAGGAGGGCAGGTGGGCACACGAGCACCTCTGCAGGTCGCCTCTGGGAGTAGCACACAGCCTCGACCTATCAGGAAAGCAAGCGTGAGCGGGGACCTCGAGCTCTCCTTAGCACATGGTCTCTCCTCCAACGTGGACCTGACCCAGCAGACACCAGTGCGAGGGCGTTGAGAAGCACTCGAAACATACGGTTTCAAAACACTTAGGACCGTAATGAACTCCCAGCATCAGTATTTTGCACAAAGGCCAGAAGTCCTAAAATAACTTGAAGGCCCTCAAAAGCAGTCCTGCTGAATACTACATGGGGACCTCTCTAACCCACGCAGTTGAGAAAAGATGAATACAAACTGTGTTTTTTCCCAAGTGGGGATGCAGGTGGAAAAGCTTTGATCAGATCAATGCTGGGACTACCACCCCCGACTCCCCAACAGCAGGATTGAAATCAGGCCTGTTTTTCACTGGGGCTAACATTTTAGTATTCACACATCACATCGGTATGTCCGGGAAATAAAAGAATGTTCTTTGAATAAACCGGGTCCCTACAGTGATGACAAAGCCTAGAAAGGGGGCCCGAAGGAGGGGTTTCTTGGTCTCTGGCCACCCGCTTAGCACTTGGGTGTCACGTGCGGCTCTGGGAGTCTGCACTCCTTCCTCGGGGGTTTGCGCTAGGACTTGAATGTGAGGCTTTACTAGGCACTGCTTTGCGCAACCATTTCTCCACCGACCCGTAACCATGTCTCACGTTCCTGACGACGTAAAGGACATCAAATTGGGCTGTAGCATGCACTTATGCTGCCTTTCAAACAAAACTCCCCCAGTAACATGCTCTTGGGGCCCATACCCTAGTTCTAAACACCCCAGGCCACCGCTAGGGTGGGCTGAGAGCCGCTCCACTTAGCTCCACTTACCGGCCGTCCACGTCGTAGGGCCTCCGCACCGCAGGCCGCCGCTCCTGCTCGTAGCGCAGCTCCTGCTGGCGCCGCAGCTCCTCGCGCTCGCGGTGGATGCGCTCCTGCTCCCGCCGCCGCTCGTGCTCCACGTGCATGCGCTCGCGCTCCAGCCGCTCCCGCTCCATGCGCTCGCGCTCCAGCCGGTGCCGGTGGAAGGCCAGCCGCTCGCGGGCAATCTCCAGCCGCTCGCGCTCCTCCCGCTCCCACTGCGCCTGCATGCGCTGCTCCCACTCACTGCGCTCACGCACCCTGCGGGAGAGCAGCAGCTGGAGGGGCCGCGGGCCACCCAGCGGCTCCCGAGCCGGGAACGCAGGCCTGCCCTGGGGGGCTCGGCAGAAACGCGAACTCGGGGCTGTGCCTCCCCCTACGGGACTCCAGCTCTCGCAGGCCCACTGACGAGAGGGCAAGGGGGGCAGCGGGCCTGGAATGCCAGCGCGGGCCCCGCCCCAGCCACGTTCCTGCCCGGCGGGCCATCGGGGCAAAGAGGCGTGTGCACGTAGAGGGGCAGCTAGAATAGGAGCTCAGCCTCACTCCCTGAAATTTTTTCTGGAGCTCAACATCTCATTCCATGAAATAGCCGATTAAAACTAAGCAACAGAACATCCTTTTCATAGCGAACTAAGTCTCAATGAAAACCTCTGCTCCCTAACCCGTGAGCTTCAATGAGTCACCAGGGAACGGGGCGAACCTTTGGACGCGGTTGTAGAAGTTCAGACGAGCTGACCGACCGGCGGGGGCCTGCGGCGGCAGCGAGAGGGGCCGGCAAGGCTGTGCGGGACCCCCGGCTGCTACTCTGTCCCCAGCGATAGCAACCGCACCCCAGCGCGTTTCCTCCCGGCGCCCCGTGCGGGTGACGGCGAGCAGCTGGGGGACACGGCTGCCGGGCTGTCTCCCCCCAGCCCTGGCCACGCACTTCCAGATACATGTTTGTACCCGCAGAAATGCATACTCCGGCCTCACTGTGCCCGTGGTCTGGACCAGAATAGCTACTCCTCTCACGTGCACCCCAATGCCCAGTGAGGCTGAGCCACGTTGCACGGCTGGCGGAGTCTGACCTGTCCCTTCGGGCAACTCTCTTCTGCCCGCTTTTCCTGTCAGGTTACTTTTGCCTTGTTACAGTGATTTCAAATCACGTTTATTCCCATCTCTCACGTGTCTTTCACAAAATGAACAGAAGTTACATTCTTATTTAGTTGACTTCTCCTTCCAACCCTAAACTCCTGAATATACTTACTTCTAACTTTATACAAATGCAGACTTCATGTTTACATTCAGCCACCAGTTTATGGTGACTGTTTTATCACTGACGTGAGCTGGAGACCCAAAGTGCTGTCTAAAGAACACGCAAGTGACCTGAAGCTATTTGGGGGAGTCCACCCTTTTGTCACTAGTGAGAAATGTCCCTTTTGACATATTACAGTCCCACACGCACATGGGTCAGGTCCGTGGCTCTATTTGCCAGTTACTTCAACAAAAGTGCCTTCTGCCTTGCCCGTGGAAGCAGGAAGCTTACCCCCTCTACTCATTCTCACTCTGCCAATGTTACTAATGATTTTTTTTTAATTCCTAAGTTGAGGGGCGCCTGGGGGGCTCAGTCAGTGGAGCGTCCGAGTCTTGGTTTCAGCTCAGGTCATGATCTCTGGGTCATGAGATCGAGCCCCATGTCGGGCTCTGCACTCAGCAGGGAGTCTGTTTGATATTCCCTCTGCTCCCCACCCACCCCCATAAATAAATCTTTAAAAAAATAAAGAATTGTTTCTTGATAGGAAAAATTAACTGTCATGACTCTCTCCCTGCATATGTTCCACTGTTTCTCGTTTTCCCTTTCCGCAGCTTCTGGAGCATATTTGGTATGTTTGTTAACGAGCACTACTGCACCAGGAAGGCATTCCAACTCCCTGCCGTTCCCTTCCATAATCTTCAAAAAGAGACGGGCCTATCTGCATGAGAAGATCATTGGGAAAAAACCACAGGATGCAAGCCAAAGGAGCCAAGAGGTTTAAAGCAATATTCCACAGACAGGGGACTCTGGAACTATCCCTCTAGGACACGAATATAACCAGTCCAGAGATACAAGCAAACCAGTAACACTCCTGGACACAGACTCACCTACGGGACTCAGAGTCTCTCGACTTCCGAGGCTCTTTGACTTTATCAAAGGACACAACGGACCGCTTCTCTCTGCTGGCCGATTTGCGATCCTGGCTCTTAGAAACCTGGTTCACCAAGAAACATCCAGAAGTTAAAGCAGAAATGACAACAGAAGAATCAGGTGGGTCCAGGTCCAAACATCCAATATGAAGGTTGGAAATGAACACTAATGTTTAATGGAACAACCAGGTAACAAGGTGTTCCCCTCCTAAGAAATGTCATGTTTTCCTTATAATTAAAAGAGCCTCATCACCATGCTAAACTATCCACTGAGTACTTTCAATAAGGTCAAAATGGCAGCACTTCCCCCACTAAACTTTTTAACTTTTCAATGATCGTAACCAATTTTTTAATACTTTGTCTTCTGCATCCAAAATAGATTCCTTACTCTTCTTGTTCTTTCCCTTCCTAATTAAACAGGCAGTGAGTGCCCAACCATGGCTACTTCTGGTATATCGGAGGATTCCTGATTTGTGTGGTCACATTATTTTTATGAGACCTTCCCATCCTTAGCCCTGGAGCTCGTACTTCAATTGTGGCCATTTTCCAATCATTTTATGTAAAATAAATGTAAAAGAGATCACATGTATTATAACATTAACAGAGACCATTTGCACAAACACAAGCAGACTGAAACTTTCCATAATGGAAGCTTGCAGGAGCGTCAATGGTTTGTCACCTTGCAGCACAGGGTAACATGGCAGGCCTTAGGCTGGAGCCTGGGAACCTAGTGCCTAGACCACGCAAATGTGTTTTGTGCTGACCACCTGCTTTCCTTGTGGAAGTCAGGAAGTTTGTATCTGGCAGAACGCCTATGTAACCAGTCCCTGATAAAACCCTGGGGTGCTGAGGCTCTAACAGGCTGATGGGCTTCCCTGGGCAGGAACAGTGCCCACGTGCTGGTACACTTTCAGGGCTGCGTGAGCTCACAGGCAGAAGAGAGCACAAGGGAGCCCGCACGGGTCTCCTGCACATGCTGCCTGTGTCTTTTCCCCACGATCTGGCTGTGGTCCTTACTGTACCACTGGAGCCAATCTTAGCTGGGAGTGCCCACCACAGGCTAAGCCCAGTGGTCCTTAGAGTGAATCACTGAATGTGGGTGGCCTTGGGGACCCCGGACCCCTATCTACCCAAGTTGCAAGACTGTCAAAAATTGCACTTATGGATATCAACAGCTGCCCAAGACCCTAATAGCAGGCAGAGTGAAGTGGTAAGAACCTAAGATGGGTCCTCTGTGACTTCTGTGTTCTGTGGAGCATCCGCAAGGAGCAAGAACGTGGGACTGAGCCAAAGTGGAGACCGGATTTAGAAAGGCAGGAAAGGCTGGCTGGGTTGCACAGGAGTTTAGGAATGCACAATGGAGAGCTGCTGAAACTTTCAGGGGAGGCAATAAAATAGCCATATACAGGCTGATTCAGAAAAAAAAGCCAACCAGTCCCATATTTGAATTTTATAAGACCACTGCTCTAACCCTTGAGCTATTATGGAACCTTCTCCACCACATCTGAATTTTAAAATCGGCTTTAGGAAATTAAAAAACAAAAAAACAAAAAACAGGGGCGCCTGGGTGGCTCAGATGGTTAGGCATCTGCCTTAGGCTTAGGTCATGATCCCAGGGTCCCGGGATCGAGCCCCCATCGGGCTCCCTGCTCAGCGGGAAGCCTGCTTCTCCCTCTCCCACTCCCCCCGCTTGTGTTCCTGTTCTTGGTATCTTTCTGTCAAATAAATAAATAAAATCTTAAAAAAAAAAATTTCCTCATCAGAATTATTAATGAAAGCTTTTAAAACTATTTTTTAGAATGTCAAGACGTCTACAGTTTGAAAAGATATACCACCTTTCTTAAATTAAGCTCAAAAATTCCCTAAACTACATAGAAATGTAAATGAAAGAAATGTGAAATGAGAAAAATAGTATACCCTAATTAAAAAATTAATACTCACTCTCTCTTTGGATCCTGATGTTTTGACACTAATAACAGGCACACCTTTAGATTTATCCATCACCACAGTCCGCTCTGTTCCTCGACTTCCTACAGAAGAAAGGAGTTGTGTAACAGAAGAAACAGGAAACACCCAAATTAGAAAAAAGTACTCAACTCTATGGAAAAGAAATCTAACTTGTGTTGCTGACTGACTCCAGTAAACCATGAAGCCCACCAACCAGGAGAAGAACAAACACCAAGTGGCATCTCCGGTGACAGTACCTGACTTTGTAGTTCGAGATCGCTCTGAGGGGCCAGCTTTCTGATCGTCTTGATCTTTACTCTTTTCTCCGCTTCCGTCTTCACCTTTCTTAACATCCTCTTTTCTATCAGCTTTATCTTCCCTCTTAAGGTTCGCAGACCTAGAAATAACGTCCCAGGACACACAAGCATGTTAGATCCCCTATTTAGAGCAAGCAGCCACGACCTGACTCTTGCCCTGAGCACCACGGGACCAGGAGGCTGCCTGGGTTGGCATGGACAGGACGATGAACAATAGGGAGTCCCACCTGCTCTCCCCAGGCACCCCCGGAAGAGTGACTGCAGGAACGAATCATCTCAGCTACTGGCGGTGAAACCCTTCCACCAAACGTAAAGAAATGAAGGGATGAGGGGCCTTGCAGTCTCCCCCAGCTGTATGGAAAACGTGCAGAACGGGAACTACAGAAAAGGACCATCTTGGCCACAGCTCCCTCACAGAAGAGCAGTACCTGTCACTGGTGCTGGACTTCTCCTTTTTCCCCTCACCCTCTCTCTTTTCAGAGGTTTTCTTCCCAGTAGGCTCATTTTTCGCCTGAAAAAGAGAATGAAATGCAAGTATTACCTTATTTCCTAAAAGGGTCACATCCCTGGAAGAAAACAGCCACTTACTTTTTCCACTGAGATCATCTTCCCATGGAGCTCTGTTTTGTGCAGGTGGTTAATGCATTTTGTGGCCTCTTCTGCTGTGGACATTGTAACAAAGCCATAGCAGCGAGCTCCAGGACTCCGGGCATTTGTCACCACCTTGGCACCCACCACCTCAAAGGAAAGCACACAAATATGGCTCAGACAGGAGCCCCACTACTGCCCCAACCCCAGATGAAATGAGCAGGGCATCACAGTTCACGCTGCTTTCCTCGGATCCATGAGTCCTGGCGCCCTCCCTGGGGTGAGGACTGTGGGGGAGGCCCTGTTACCCGGTGCCCGACAAGTGGCACCTGACAACTAAGGAGGATAATGCTAGTGCCTCACTGCGACTCCTCTGAGGCTCTGCCCCACTTCCGGCTGCTCCTCCTGGGGACCAGGACGGCCGTACAGAGAAGCATCGAGGAGGTGAAATACAAGGCAGGCCGCTGCCGGCATTCCGTTAGCACGTGGGCAGTAAAGCAAGAAGACATATCTGCGGATGGAGCCTGAGAGACGACACTTACTCAGAGCGATAACAAATCCAGCGAGAGGTTTCTGGTGCCATAGGCACATCTTTACATACTACCTAATTTTCCAGGTGACCTCGCAAGCTGCAGTTAGGCACCCGGGCTCAGGGGAGGTCCCCCATAAGCCAGTATTCATCCTCATTACGCCACACAGAGACTCAGACCCAAGGGAGTTTCCAAATGGGCTGGTTCCCCGACTCAAACTCCTGAAGCCTGCGATGCACCCAAGACACTGGAGGCTCCAAGGTGACATGTCCCTGCTGAGAGCACCCATCTGCTCTGAGGGCCACAGGGGAATCATCAAAGGGGCCGACCTTGTATTACTGAGCCTCAGGGAATCGCTAGTTCTTTCTACAACCACGTCATATTTAATTTCACTCGTTAGTTCTCGGACATCGATAACCAAGGTAAATACTATTGGTTTTCTCTGTTGGGACTGGTCGAACCCTTACTACAAAGGTCCGTGCCTTTGGCTTGCCCCAAAAGCTACCTCTGAGACAAGGAGCCCGGGATGGTGAAGAAGAGTAGGGAAGAGACCCAACACAGGTGCTCTGAAACACACAGGGAACTGCAGCAGGCCTTGGGGGCGGGGGGAGGTGGGCGCATCTATCCATCACTGCCACAGTTCACGGCCTGAGCCGGGAGGGAGGACAGGCAAGTGCTGCAGAGGACAAGTGGCCAGAGCTGCCCCAGCTGTGGGTGAGAGCAGGTGAGCTGAGAGTCATGGGGCGGAGGCACCAACAGCTCTGCTACAGCCACACACATCATCTCAGGGAGGCAACAACTTTCAGGGCCCCCAAGTGTAGAAACGAGGTTCATGGGGGAAGTGACATGCTCCCGGCCACACAAACGAGCAGCAGAGCTGTGGCCTCTAGCTACCCAGACCAATCTGACTCCACGGGCCCTGTTCACAACCCCTCTCCACAGCCTCACTCGAGTTCTGCACTCTCCCCACCCTGCCCTCTGCTACAACCCCCAAAACCTGCTACAACCCCCAAAACCCTCCCTGAGCTGGAGTTTAAGGCTCAAAACCATTAGAAATGGATTCAGGAAATCCTCTAAAATTCAAGTGGTGGCTTTTGGGCCGGGGAAAAGGAAGAAAAAATACTAAGTTGATGTGGGCTCTGGGAGCTTCCACCTCTCTCACCTCTAACCGTGGACAGACAGATCCTTCACAAGCCATGAGCAAATGTGAGCTTAAAGAATGGCAAGGTGTTGTTCAGAGCAGTCACCAAGACGGGACAATCATCTACATGTAAAGGCCATACTACACTGGCTTCAAAACATTTTCTTCTCCAGAAAACCCCCGGTCTTACCTTCCCGTATTTGCTGAAAAGATTCTTCAAATCTGTAGCTCTGGTGGTAGAAGAAAGTCCACTAACCCAGAAATTTCTACCACAACTGCTACGACCTATTTCAAAAGAAAAGCCTGGTCAGAAACACCATACTCACAGGATCCTGAATCTTAAAGACGGAAGTCATTCCAAACCAGGCGCTCTCCAGTTGCCAGCACAACCCAAGCCAGCTTAGGCAGGAGGGCCTGCCCCCGTCCTCGCAAAACCCTTGCAAATGGCACACTAGGCTCACCAGGGCTGCGAGCAATGCCACTTACGATATAGTGAGTCAGGGGCTATTAGGACCATGGGAAGTTTGCTCCCTCAGAAAGTCACCAAATGGCATTAGGCAGCCCAGTGGGGTGGCTTCTGAACATAAAACAGCTGCTATCAGGATGAACCCAATTCAGAGGCTTCTCTTTCTTGTCGCAAATACCTTCCCACCTATCCCTTGTTTGTATTCTAGGCTGCTAAGAAGGAATCTGAACCGACAAAATGTCTTCTCCATTAGTGATTTTAATAACAGATACGGTGTTGATAAATCTGAAGTACCAGGTAACCCCAAGATATCTGAAATCAAAAAAAATTTTTCCATTTACAAATGTCACTGAGGCTAAGGAATCAGCAAATCAGAGGGTCAGTCAGGATTAATGAGCTCAAAGTGTCAAACTGCTCTAGCCAAAGCAGGAGTCTGCTTCAGATCGATACCTTAACTCTGAGGACCTGGCTTGCTCCCTATAACCCAAAACCTGCAGAGTAAATAGCAGAGGAGTGGAGAAAGGCTTCATGAAAGGCTGAGGCAAATCTGGTTAAGAAACGCAGTACGCAATGAACTAGAACCAGAAACCCCACTGCTGCCAAGGCCAAACATGCTCCAAGAGACCAGTGTCACCCCAGTGACCTACCCTTTTCCTCTTTGGAAAGCCTTTTTGTATCCGAGTCATCTTCGACAGAACTAGAGACAAAAGATAATGTCACTCCAGAAGGAAAAAGCAGAGACGAAACAAACTCAAAATTATAAAACACGTGCTGAGGTTGCATACCTACCCGAAATTTAGTTCTGAAAAAATGATACCCCGACAAACTTGTATTGGAAATCTGACCTAACCATAAGATTTCAGACCCATAGGAGTTAATTAATTCTGCTGGACTAAAGATAATTAGGAAGATTTAAAGAAAACAACCATGATAGGTTGAGAAAAGAAAAAAGATTATGTAATCAGTTTAAAATAAACAAAGAGAAATAAAACATTGCTTAGAAGTAAACTACAATTGCATCAGTCTGGCTGGCCAATTGCAGAAAAAACAGCTTATGTGTGTCATTAAATGACCAATGAAAAGGAGATAGCGTCTGGTCTAAAACTGAGAAAAAACAAACCTCATTTTCTGATCAGCGCCCTCACTGGCTGAGGACTCTTTAGGAGCCGGAGGGACTTCATTACAAGCTTCAAAAGCAAACTTCTTCACGTCTTCTTTGCTATCTCTGGGGTCTGGGCTTGAGGCTTCCGGGGGCGCTTCCGCGGCCTCCTCGCTAGAGGCTTCCGTGTGCTCTGAGGCTTTACTACTCTGCTCAACTGGCTTCTCTAGCCCTACAGGCTCACAGTCCGTCCGCGCGCCATCGCCTGGCTGCTCCACGGGCTCCCTTTTCACTACCGCTAACAGGGTGTCTGCCCTGCTCGACTGAGCTTGTGCTGTTGACTCGCTGGCCAAATCTAAATCACCCTCCTCCGGATGGGCGCTGCCAAAAAGGTCCTCTTCCTCCGCAAGCTTTCTGTCTGGCCCCACGCTACTTGTATCCTGTGCAAAGGGCTGCTCCAGCTCGGAACCTTCTTCTTTTACTGGCTCAGATTTACAAGTTTCCCCCAAAATGTCGAGTATTTTCTCATTTTCTACGGATTTAACAGGAATAGAATGGCACAAGGTTTAATTACCAGGGAAATAAAGCAATCACAAATGCGGAACTGGCACGGCTGCCACACTAACACGAAGAGAACTGCTAGCTACACAGAGATTGGAAAACCCGCGGGTACACAAAGTTACACCGGTTACACTACCTGCACTCCAACCGACTGCTACAGTAAGCCGCTACGCTACATGGAAGAGAAAAGCATCCCAGAGATTTAACCCCCAAAACCTTCTGGCTGATTCTTGACAGTCTTCATTCTGTCGTCGTTTACACAGGACTCTTCCGAATTTAGCTTCCAAAGTCCAAGGTGCTTAACTGAATGTATCACCATTCACTGAATAGCTCAATTTCCAAATTTCTTTGAATTTCTTTTAACAGAACAGTCCAACATGAAAACCAGAATCTCTTCCATCGGTGCTCTGAGATATTTGCAGTCCAGAAAGTGAATAGCATTTGTTTGGAATTCTCATGAAGAAACTCTTTCCTCTTCTGGAATCCAGTTATGTCTCAATGTGTTAAAATGCATCTCCCTACAGCTACCTGCACTGCCTGAATTAAAAACCACAAAGTTAAGACACTGCCCAATATCACAAGATCTGTTTTGTGGGGAGCACGGGTATTAGCTCATGAGAGGCATCATGCAAACTCTTTCTACGTTCGTTTAAGTGCCGTTTACGTTTAAAAAGGCATGAGATTGTTTCATCTCATCAATACATTCTGTAACATGAGAAGTGAGCCACTTTCACAGATCTGGTGATATGGCTGGGTTTCCAATCTCTATGATCCTGGTATGTTCTGGATCGTAAACCTTTAGAACAATGTATACTACAGTAAGGCAACTTTTTAAAATTAAAGAATTTAAATTAGAGAAGGTGGAAAGCTAGAATGGTTCTAAACCCCCGCTGGTAAGTTTTTCATTTAACAGTACCTGGCTCCAAGGATGGCTCTTCAATTTCCTGCAACAAAAAACATAAATAAGATTGTGCCAGATGAATGAAACCTACAGCTTCTTTACACCAAAAACTATAACTAAAAAGGGAATTTCTAAAACACGTACTAAGGAACTCACAAACACAACAGGTGGAGAACCTACTCACATTCAGGACAGAGCCCACACACGACACTGCACCTCGCTTGCCTCTGCCCCAAACCCCACCCCACCCCCTCCGCCTGGGCTGCTCTCAAGGGGCCTGGGATCTGGCTTTTGCTCCTGTTTGTGCTGCCTCATTTCTCCAGCGCCTGGCAACATTATCACTTTCCATGGCAATGACTGCATCACATGCCCGTCTGTCCCCCTGGACCGAACTCTTAAAAAAAGCCAAGAGGGCAGTGTTTTTGTCCACATGCAGTGTGTAACAGAATGCCTGACGTTTATCATTTTTTTTTTCACTTAATGTAGATTAACTTCTGAAATTTTCAGAGAGTGACGGAATAAAGGCACAGGTGGTATGACCCCTGCTCTCAGTTCTCATGGTCCTACCATGCCTGCACCTGGTCACCTGAGCGCTCTCTCCAGGATTACACACTACTCCTCCCTTATCTCTCCCACCGGCGTTTCCACTGTGCCACCTCTAATTCCTAAAGATCCCCAAACCCTTCCCAGGAAGCCCTAGCAATCCAGACCACTGCTGTTCCTCGCCTCCAACAGCATCCGGTTTTACCATCCCTTCCCTATCCATCTGCCACCATGGTGAGCACACGGTTCCTCCGTGGCCTATGGCCTTTGGCAATGGCCCCTCACACCAACTCTCCCCTGACAGGTCCATCTACACCCCTCCTCACCCCCAGCTGAGTCCCACACATCCCCCAGCACTTAGCTCAGAGGCCATCTCCTCCTAGAAAGGTTTCTCCTAATGGCTTCAGAGGCTGCCCCACTAAGGAAGAGCCTTTCCCTCACTATGGGGTCCTCAGTGCCTACAGACCCTCTGCATGAGGCACTTCATCCTGGAATTCCAGCCAATACTGATGAGCGCTGACTAGGTTCCAGGCACATATTTAAGCCCTTTACACACACACGTTAATCATCAGACAGTCCTAACAGGTTGGTACTCTTACTATCATCCTTCCTTCCAAACTGGGAGACTGGCACAGAGTGGCTGACAAACTGCCTCAAGGACACAAAGCAGAGCCACGTTCTGCACAATGGCTGTGTGAGCAGGAGTCCATGTCAGCACAGGTCTCTTCCCAACATGGCTGGTGTGTACTTCACACAGGGAGGAAGGGCCCTATGAGGATGGCGATGTTCATCTCTGCACGCACGCCCGACACACCACAGGCATGAACACACGCCTGGGACATGGGGGCGGGAGGTCTACACCTTCACTGGGAGCCGGCCTGCCATTCTGAAAAGCCCCAGGAAACTGTTCACTTTCCTCATACCTTCATTCTATGTATTTTGTTTTTCATGCAACGTACCCCACTCTGAGATTTAACCCCACTACTAAAGCCAAAGATCATTCTAGGCAGAAGAATTCTCTCCTTTAACTTTCTCCAGAGAGAAACAAATCTATCCCTGTTTGTCTCTGGAAGGGTTTATGTATTTTCCACTTTAACACAGGAGTCTTGGACCTAGAAAGACTTGAGAAAATGACACCCAGCTCCCCATTCCCTTTCGGGGCCAGGAATGGACGGTGTCACTTTGCAGCTGGAGAGAGACATCAGCCCTAAAGGTAGGCTGGGTTCCACCATGCTTTCTTGAGGTTTGTACACTCCTTGAAGCTGGGTTTCTGACTTGCCAATAACTAACCTTGCCCTTGCCTGGCTGAAGCAAATGGAGATTGCATCTGAAAGAGGATTTCTAATTAAGCATACAGGTGAATGAAATATGACAACAAAAAAAACCCCCAAAACAAAAATAAACACTGGCAAAAGCTGACTGTATTTTCATTTCCTTGCAAAACTTTCCAATCCAACGAAAATCAGATAGCTACCCAGCTAAGTTTATTCCAATGGTTTATATATCTAGGCAGGCTGGCAGAAAAATTAAAAGGAAACTCAAGACCCACATTTATGTAAATCCTACCTGAAAGTTAGTCCACATCTCATTTGTTCTCATCTAAGATTTAATATTTACACAGATGATACAGTCAAGACGATAAAGTCATCAAAGGAAATCTGTGCATTTTCTACGAGAAAAATTCCCAAAGGCAGAACCAGACCCCCCAAGATGCCACCTTTCCCAGCTGTGATGTCTGTGCTCTCGCCGCCCCACCCTCCTGCGTCCTCATCTGGACCCCAATAATATCTCCTAGGTAGGGAGTGCTCCCCCAACCCCCGCCACCACCTCCCCCTAGTCTTTCTGCAGAGAATGCCACCCAGAACAGATCAGACAGGCAGTTCTTCCCCCAGCAGTCAAAATCAACAAGAACGTCCCCAGACAGGCCCCCCTCTCAGCTATAGATAAGCCACAGTGCTGGTAGGGGAAGCCACGATGATGAGTCCTTTGTAATAAGCATGTTGTATTTGGGGAAAGTGGAAAACGAAGCCCTCTGAAAATGCCAATAGGTCAAACAAACCTTGTAATGACTTTTACTTGGGAAGGCCATACAACATCTGAAGTGGTCTCCAGAAATGGTAGTCTAACCTTTGATTCTAAAATTACTGAGACATACAATTTACCTGTAATATAGTGAAGTCAGATGATGAAGTATCTAAATTGTTTAGGGTTTCTTTGTCTTCGATCTGTAAAATAAACAAAAATACAGTTTACAATGTCAATATTAGGTAACATGACACTACATCTGTAAAATGAAAAGTAATAGCCATGAAAATCACTTATGACAAAATTCCAAACATGATGCAGGAATCCAAACAGCATTATAGCTTGACTTCACCTCGATTTAAAAAAATGTTATAAATGTATATAGTATTTGCAAACAGACTGGGAGACCCACTATGGTAGCACTGAGGGTTTTAAGATGTAAGCCAAGCGAAGAAAGAAAAACAAAGTTTAAGTTAAGCAGAAAAGAGATTAAAATTAGATAGTACACAGACTCTCCCAAGTCAGTCGCAACACTAGGTTTGGGGGCTGCTCTTCTGTGAACAAGGTCCAGAAACAGACTGCAGAATGGATTCTTGGGATTTCTGGGGCCACCACCACTTCTCCAAGCTTGGATGCTACTGCTATTGAGCCCGTTGCCCCAAGGTGATTCTGGCCAAGACCGAGATGGCATGTCTGAGCACCAGCCTCCTAGCCTCATCAATTTCCAAACTGGAGTGTGGGGACAGGAACACAGGACTGCCAAGGCAGGTGGCCCACGGAGGCCCCTCTGTTGGGGAAAAATGACTGGTATGTTGACCTTCTATTCCAAAAGGTGAGCTCTCCCCAATAAGGTGGGGATTCCCCACACACATAAGGGAGGTTCATAATAGTACTGTTGTGAGAACCAAAATAATTTAAACTGCTTGCTGTGAAGCCCCAAGGTGGTTATATTTTGGGGAGGGGGGGTAATTTTCAAGTATCTTAGCAACAACATGTATGGCTATACTACGTTTATCAGACTAGGAAACCACCCTTGCACCACTCCTTCCTTCCCCTGATGCAATCGTCTTCGGATAGTCAGTACATGCTCACAAAGAGTGCCGCA
The DNA here is from genome assembly GCF_964656455.1 of Halichoerus grypus. Lineage (NCBI taxonomy): Eukaryota > Metazoa > Chordata > Mammalia > Carnivora > Phocidae > Halichoerus > Halichoerus grypus. The sequence continues at coordinate 212,456,633 of NC_135712.1, forward strand.
CACATGCGTGCAAGACCACCTCTCCTTTCTCTGTGCACTCTGAGCGGCAGCACATTCTGTCCCCTGCCATATTTCCACCTCCCTCGTGAAAATTGTTTTAGTTCATATGAATCTACTTATCTCATTTACATGGTTATGTAACAGTAATAATTGTATTACTGGAAATAATACTACAATTTTACAGTAACAACAACAGCCCTATGGTGTTGCTGTATGCCAGGCACAGTTCTAAACCAGGGTCAGCAAACTTCCTACCAAGGGCCAGACAGTAAATATTTGAGACTTTGCAGGCCAGATGGTCTCTGTCATGACTACTCTATTGTTTGAGAAATCAGATGTCACGGATGACTGCCACAAACAGGTATGGCTATGTTCCAACAGCTTGTTGGCCAGTTTGATGACTTTAGATCTAAGCTACTAATAAATGTTCATCTATTCAATCCTCCCAAAACCTATTATTTTTACAAGTGAGGTCCAGAGAGGTTAAGTAATTTGCCCAAGGTCACTCAGCAAATTAAGTCAGACCTCTAGTGAATGGTCTTCAATTCTTAACTTACCCTACTTCCACTAATTTTAATTAACCATCACTGGCAAACATGTAGGATGTTTCCAGGCTTTTATGACTGAAGGTATTATTTTCTAATCAGAGGGGGGGAAAATAGCCTTCAGAAAGAGCAGCTAATAAGGAAGGGTATGTACTTTGTATCACTGCTCTAGTGTTTTGGGTACTTTCTACGAAGCCAGCAAATGAGACTTACACCAAAAAATAAAATTACACACCCTATTTGTATCAAAATGACAGTCAATTCTCAAAATCAAACTCCCCATTCAAAGATGACAAACTACTACCTCTCAGGATACTCAGAATCAGTTCTAAGAGGAAATGCAAAAATATTCTAACGAATGGCAGGAGCGGATCCACTAGCAGAAAACAGGGCTTCTTTCCCGTGGGGCGACTCGATACACTCACTGCAAGAGATCTGAGAGCCACTAAGAAATCAAGGCACCTCCCAGGAACCAACACGTAAGGACTGCTACTGAGATGCCTGACAGCTGCTGATTTTCACTGCCTTTTCGGTCTACCTGACAAACACTCATCCTCACAGAAATAATCCAACAAATGATCCGCACCAAGTCAACGCAATGTAGGAGTTAAAGCACACAGACTCTGGACCTAGCCTGGTCTTAATTCTTATTCTCTTCGGAGCTGTGGGCTGCCTGGAGAGACTTCTTTACCTCTTTACTCCCGGATTTCCTCAAGTGGAAAATCGGCAAGATATCATCTACATATGCCCTGTTCTTGTTAAAGTACTGAAGGACATCTGTCTAATGCCTGGCAAACTGAATTCAATAAATAGTACCCATTATAATTGTAGTATAATTAGATTTGTTTCTAAAATGAAAAAAACTAAAGCTCTGAAGACAGTGTCAAAGCTTATTTTATGAAACGCTGACGAGGAGGAAGGCACGGATCAGCGCTCTATCAGGAAAAGGTCAACTTTCAACCTCTATTTTGCTATTTTCAAGGCATGCGAACCATACCACCACAGACCAAGCTCCTGTAATAGGAAGGTCTCTGAGAGCATCCCTGAAATGTTTAATGATGCATTATGCAAACACCACATACTCCTGGATCTCACCGAGACACTTCTCAACAAAGTGTTTTCAGATTGTCTGGATTTTACACGTGAACAGATTAAGCACAATCCCACTGAACTAGCAGTAAAAGGGCTCAATTCCAAATATAAACCTTATCATCTCTCAGGACATTTGAGGAACGGATACATTCACGGTGCATCCTAGAGAGAGACACTGCCGAGTTACCTACAGCATGTTCTTGAAGCTGTTCAGGAAGCTCTTTCATTTCTCCCTCGACTAGCTCTCTACTATCGGACAGGGACTCTGGGAGGTTATCTGCATCATCGTCTTCTACACAGTCTGCAACACTTCCATTATCGATTTCTGCTTCATCCAATACACTGATATCCATCATGTCAATGTCTTGCAAGTTCTCCAAACTAGTTTCAACATCCTCCTGTGACAAAACAAAACACAACCATCACATGACTGCCGTAGGTCAATCCACCAAGTTCATTCACTGACAAGGCTGCACATACCTGTCCATCCCCAGAGTTTTCCTCCAGCCCATTGTCTTCCACACCCTCTTCTTCTGGTTTACGCCCTGAAGAGAGAATAGTTTACAGCACCAGATCAATGATCTGTATCTTCCAGAAGCAATAACTTTTACAGGCCCTAAGCATCACAGAAGCAGACACCAACACCTGTAGCACTTCCCAGTTTAGGAATGGTAATCCTGGAAGGGTAAGGCCTTTCGGGACAGAGCAGCCCGCCCCCCCCAACCCCCTCAAGCAGAAGAGGTTCTGTTCTCATCAAGTGGCTGTGCAAGTATAAGGAGCTGGAAATGAGTACTTAGTAAGGTCAAGGCAGATCAGACCTGTTTTAATGCCTGGCCATTGCGTCAAGTAGCTTTGGCTGTGGGGAAGACAGTATTTCATACAGTGTGCTGTTTTTTAGTTAAGAAACATGGGGCATAGGGGCGCCTGGGTGGCTCAGTGATTAAGCGTCTGCCGTCGGCTCAGGTCATGATCCCAGGGTCCTAGGATAGAGCCCCACATCAGGCTCCCTGCTCAGCGGGAAGCCTGCTTCTCCCTCTGCCCCTCCCCCTCCTTGCGTTCCCGCTCTGTCTCTGTCAAATAAATAAAATCTTATAAAAAAAAACAACAACAAACAAACATGGGGCATATTTTCCCACAGAAACTGACACAACAAACTATAAATAAGCAGTAAGAAAAGCCAGTCATAATTTTACCACCTAGAGTTATAGCCCCCATGTTATACTGACATACACAGGCATCCTCCTCTATTCTGCTATGTATATACATGCACTGTATTTACTGTATAAAATGACACTGTACCATCATTCTGTGATCTTGTCACTTACTATGTTATGAACTTATTTCCATATTCTTTAACAGCATTATACAGATACCACCATTGATCTAATTAATACGTATGCATGGAAATTCAAGAAAACGCTTATAAAGATGAACATCCTGGCAGTTCTTTTCGTACATAGGCAATTACCATTTTAGAGCATATTTCTAGAAATGGCATTCCTAAGACAAAGGGTGTGTATATTTTTAAGACTTTTATTAAAAACAAAGAACCCACATATCATCAAGATGCCCCAGAGGAAGGTTGTTCCAATTCATACAGTTCCATCAACAATGAATACAAGTGCCAATCTTTCTGAATCTGTTAAAACCAGCTTTATTTCTTACCCTTGCCAATGTTCTAAGCAAAAAGGAATACCTTTTTAACCTGAATTTATCCTTAGGTTGAGTATTTTTGTTCAGGAGGCTGGACTCATTTTCTGGCTCACATTACAGTTTTTAGACAGATTTGACTCCGTTGCTTTGAAAAATGAGGAAATCATTTCCCCTTAACTTCCCTCACTCAACCTTTTAGTATTTCTTACGGAGAGATTAATTTTAGAACATTCACAATCTGTTCTGAAGACAACAGTTCACAGTGGGCAGGCACATTGGCACATTCATCTAAATAGCGTTTTATGTGGCGATTTGCCTTTATTTTTTGTATTAATTATAAGAATGAATAAAAAAAAATAGAAAAATGTAAAGGATAATAGAAATGCCACGGCTCAAGAGAAAATGGAAATCACTAGCCATGGTAATAATGAAAAATGTAGGGGAAAAGTGAAAATTTTGGTCTAAGAACAAGCCTGCTAAAATTAAACTGATTGACTCTTTTCATTGTGAAGAATAAAATCCCACGTATGAAATACGAGACCATGTCTCAAAAGCAGAGTGTAGTACCCAGTAAGGTTACGTGCTTTGGAGCTATAGCTCCTTATCACAAAGGCAGTGCTCAACTTCTTTTGTGACTTAGTCACAAAACAAAAAAAACCTCACTTCCCTCAAGACCTTCTTCCCAACCTGAAGATGAATTTCTTAAGGCCATTAAGTGTTTTTTCAAGAAATGTAAGAGAAATAGACATTAACTTGCTTATACTTAAGGATTAAGCTTGTAAGTATATGAAATGTGTAATATTCAGGGCAAAAAAAGGGGGGGGGAGGAGGACAAAAAACCCAAACCTAATCATTTATACCATAATTGAGTTTTTTTTTTTTTAAAGATTATATTTATTTATTTGACAGAGAGAGAGATATCGAGAGCAGGTACACAAGCAGGGGGAGTGAGAGAGGGAGAAGCACGCTTCCCACGGAGCAGGGAGCCCGATGCGGGGCTTGATCCCAGGACCCCGGGATCATGACCTGAGCCGAAGGCAGACGCTTAATGACTGAGCCACCCAGGCGCCCCCATAATTGAGTTTTTTAAAAAAACCTCTCTCAGGGATAAGAACTTCCTTATTACACGTGTTACCTGATTTTTCCATAGTCTTTTTTTTTTTTTAAGCTTTTATTTATTTATTTGCAAGAGAAAGAGAGAGCACAAGCAGGGGCAGGGCAGAGGGAGAAGCAGGCTCTGATGCGAGGCTCGATCCCAGGACCCTGGAATTGCGACCTGAGCTGAAGGCAGATGCCCAACCAACTGAGCCACCCAGGAACCCCTGATATTTCCATATTCTAATTTCATTCAGAAATATCTTTCAGGAAATCTGAAAGGTTTTTCAGGAATATATTATTTAAAAACATAGATCATGACACTAACAGTAGAATTCAATACATTATATGTGCAAATAGCCTTAGTGGCTGGCTGGGAACACCATTGCCATTTTGTAATATCTAAGACAAAATATGCCTTGAGCTTTAAAAAATGTCTGGAACTCAACTCAATGGTCTCTATGTAAATATACCAGGAAGTTGCACCAGCAGCATTTCCACAGATTTATATTTGATAAAGCTGGTATCATTCTAGAATATATACATTGGTTTTTATCCAGTTCTATCCCAGTTACTAGGAAAAATCTAAGTAGGTCACCACAAACTTGCAACCCTTTCTTTCTCTCTCCCTTTCACAAGAGAGGCAGCAGGTTTCCAACAAGCAAAATCAGTTTTCCACTTTCACAACCACCTTTGCTCCAGAGCAGTAGCACAGACACACTGCAGCCTAAACCTCTTGGGGGAGCGGGAAATGCTCTCAATAAGAAAGGACCAGAAATGTCAACGGAATTCATGGTCTTAAGATCATTTAGTCTTGGGGCGCCTGGGTAGCTCAGATGGTTAAGCGTCTGCCTTCGGCTCAGGTCATGATCCCAGGGTCCTAGGATGGAGCCCTGCATCAGGCTCCTAGCTCAGCAGGGAGTCTGCTTCTCCCTCTCCAGCTCCCCCGTGCTTGTGCTCCCTCTTTCACTATCTCTGTCAAATAAATAAATAAAATCTTTAAAGAAAACCAAAAACAACCCCTTACTTTAAAAAAAAAAAAATTAGTTTTCAGTATATATAGAAAACATAACCCTGGCTGGGAAGCTTATCAAGAAGCACTATTTGGAAAAGGCACCCTACTTTCTTTTTCTTTTTTTTTTTAAAGATTTTATTTATTTATTTGACAGAGAGAGACACAGACGCCCAACGACTGAGCCACCCAGGCGCCCCAAGGCACCCTACTTTCTAAAAAGGAAAAAAATGCACTTAAACCAATGCAGAATTGATTTGAATGAAAAATACAGCTATCTAGAATAAACCAGAATGCTGTCTTTAGTACCAAGGGAAAAGATGCCCCTCAAATCCTTTCTCCAGAGGAAGGTCCTCTTCGTTTGCAGCCTCCAAACTCTAAGGCTCTACTTGCCCTGCTCTGGCATCCCTACCCTGTTTCTAGCTTCCACGCCTGGGGTTCCAGCTCCTCTTCCTGGCTGTACTTCTGCCTCAGGGATCATCTCCAAACGCACCGGTTAGACCACCTCCTCTGACTTCTGCTCGGATTCCAACACAGCACCCCAAGTGGCCTAATGCATGTGGGCAAGTTGTTACTTTTAAAACGTATTTGATTATACAAATACATTTATGTAATTATCCGCTCAAAGAGTCACACTCATTTCACTGTCAATTTTACTTCACTAATAAAAGATTCATGCTAATAAATATTTTCTTGCACTACATATTAATCCATCCCCATCTTTTACTTCATACTGCGAACGTTGCTTAGTTTAGTGACCCCAGTGCAAAGAGGCTTTATTAATTTACCATATCCAACAACTGCCCATTTCCTCACATCCTTGCTAATATGGGATATTAGGAACAGTATAAATTTTTATAAACGTGAGAGACAAAAATGATAATTCTATTTTTATATGCTTTCCTTCAATTACTAGCAAGAAAACCTTTTTTTGTATACAGGTCATGTTTGTTTTTACTTTATCTGTGAACTGCTTATTCATAGTCTCTACTTGCCAACCGGACTGCATGTTTTCTTTACTGAAATGTAACAATACTTAACCTTTTCTAAATATTCATATTCTATAATACTTTTTTCTAAGCCTGTTGCATCTGAATTATTTATGTCTTTTGCTAAGAGGATTAAACCTTTTATACAACTGAGTTTATTTGCCTTTTTGTCTTGCTTTTAGTGTCATTTCAGGTCTCCCTCACCACGGTGACTATGAAAGTGCTATCCTAGCCAGAATTTCTATTTGCCATGGAAGGAGGAAGAACAGACCTTTCCCCACCATCAGATAGACACCCAACTGTTCCAGCATCATCTACTGAAAAATCCTTAGAGCCACCTTAAAAAAAAATATTTTAGGGGCGCCTGGGTGGCTCAGTCGTTAAGCGTCTGCCTTCGGCTCAGGTCATGATCCCAGGGTCTTGGCATCAAATAAATAAATAAAATCTTAAAAAATATATATTTTTTAAGTAGGTTCCACACCCAACGTGGAGCTTGCACTCACAACCCTGAGATGAAGAGTTACTCGCTCTAACAACTGAGCCAGCCAGGCAACCCCAATGCCACCTGTAAGATGAACAAATCTCCAAACTTCCCACTGTTTGATGTCCTACTATTAAAATTAGAGCAACTCTACATCACTGATTTTTCACAATTTTGGTTATTCTTTTTTTTTTAAGATTTTATTTATTTAACAGAGAGAGACACAGTGAGAGAGGGAACACAAGCGGGGGAGCGGGGGAGGGAGAAGCAGGCTTCCCACCGAGCAGGGAGCCTGATGCGGGGAGCCCAATGCGGGGCTCGATCCCAGGACTCTGGGATCATGACCTGAGCCGAAGGCAGACGCTTAACAACTAAGCCACCCAGGGGCCCCAATTTTGGTTATTCTTGTACACTTTCTTTTTAGATCAGCTTGGGGCTAATCGACAACTTTCTAATATGAGATCATCACATCTACGAAAACTTTCTCAAAATTAGTCATGTCACAGGTCTTAAATATTTCCTTTTACTTTTATTTTGCCATTTAAGAACACTAAACATAGATTTTTTTATATCCATCTTGCTTAACTCTTTGACTCACAAGTATCACTACCATCTGCAAAATCCAAGAGAATCAATTAATCAACAATTTTAACTAGCTAGCAAATTTAGTTGGTGCACTGCTCGTATTAGCCAGAGCTTTACTTTTTTCACATTTCTGAAGCTGTCACTGGCTAATTTGATTGCTTCATCAGCATTTAATTTCATGAGGCATATTCAGTCCAACAGACCTTACAAACCCAGCACTGGCCTACAAGGTACCACTCTCCACAAAAAAGAACAAGGGTGCCTAGAAGAAATGGCTGATTCCCAGGGTGCAACAGGAAAGTATAAGAGACTGGAATACTCTATTCTGCCAGAAAGTAACAAAGTGCTCAAAGAGTGATATGGATATGTCAAAAAGACACACAAGTCAGCTTGAACGGCTCTCACGGAACAATCTGAACATCAAAATAATCATCACAAAGGTTTATAACTTACAAAGTAAGAATCTCTAAGTTTCTCACTGATAAATAAGGAAGAAGGGCAAGCCATCCCTTATGGCAGAAAACCAACTAATAAACGTAGATAGGGATGATAAATTTAGAAAATCACCAGTGGAGGGGCGCCTGGGTGGCTCAGTTGGTTAAGTGACTGCCTTTGGCTCAGGTCATGATCCTGGAGTCCCAGGATCGAGTCGTGCACTGGGCTCCCTGCTTGGCAGGGAGCCTCTTCTCCCTCTGACCCTCCCCCCTCTCATGTGGTCTCTCTCTCTCTCTCTCAAATAAATAAATAAATAAAATCTGAAAAGAAAAAGAAAATCACCAGTGGATAAGAATCAGTGGGTGCTAAAACTAGCTGAGGATGAACAAGATATTTACAGAAGTCTCAAGGTATCTTCCCCACAGATACAATTACAAAGGGTAAGATAGTAACTTTCCAGTGGGGAAACCTGACCAACAGCACTTTAAGTTACTCAAATGGACAGCATGTGCCTCCAGAGGATATGCGGAGGAAGAGAATATGGAGGATGAGTGAAGTTTCCGGTACTGCTGACAAAAGTATATAATTTGAACCTAATGAGAGAGAAAAAAAAAAAGAATGAACAAGTAAATAAATCCCAATTCAAAAAACCTTCAAAGCCTTCAAAACAAATGGTCTGTACGCTTCAAAAATGGCAATACAGGAACACAACAAGTCTTAGAAACTGCCCCAGATAAAAGGAAACCAGAGAGACATGACAACTGAATGCAATGCATGACCCTGGATTATTTTAACTTTTGAGCTATAAAGAACCTAGTATCTAAAGAAGATGTCAGCTTTGGCAACTGTATCCACGTTAATGTCTTGATTTTGACAACTAGGGCTCTGTAATATCCTTGCTGTCAGGCAATACGGCAGTATGGGGGGCAAAAGGGTCCATGCCAGCCATTTGTTCTGAAGTAGTTCAGAAATGAAAAAAAACATACATACATACATAAGGAGGTGGGGGGAGGATAAAGAAATTTAGTAAAATGGTAACATCTGAGGAGGCTGGATGAAGGCACATATGAAAATTTTTTCTGATTCTTGCATCTTTGCCCTAATATTAACCTGTGTCAAAACAGACAAACAGCCCAGCAGCACAGGATCAGAAAAGTGCTAAAAAGCAAACATAAACTTCGCTTTTCCAGTTACGTTTACTTTTCTGATAATTCAAAAGATTCTGCTTAAGAGATTACTGGTATGAAACTACTCTGGAGAAGTGCTGAGATTGCCTGACATACACTCTAGGATTGTGATTAAAATAATCAGTATGATTTCAAAGCATTTTCAGTTTCTTCAAACGGGTCAGAAGAATGAACCTTATTTTCATTAAACTCTTGCTAATATATAAAAGGTTGTCGAAAATAATTCAGTAGAACGTACATACTTGCCGTACCAAGAATCAAAAGGTACTGTAAAGCTCAGGAATAAAACAAATTATGCCAAGCAAAGAACCAGACACAAAAGAGTTTGTATTGAATGGTTTCATTTTACATGAAGTTCTATAACAGGCAAAACTAATCCATCATAAAGTAATCACAACAAACTTTTTTTTGGGGGGGGGTTAGGGGGCTTAGGGGAGTGTGACCAGGGAAAGGCACAAAGAATCTGTCAGAAATGGTCCATACTTTGATCCCTACCTACCTCACACCATATGCAAAAGTAAATTCCAAATGAACTGAACATCCAAGTTAAAAAAACAAAACCATAAATATTACTCTACAATGTAGAAAGTAGAATACTTTTTATAATTTTAAAGTAAAGGAGAACATTTTATTTTTTTACCTTTTTAAAATAACTAAACTTTAAAAAAAGATTTTTATCTATTTAGAGAGTGTGCAAATGTGCAGGAGCAGAGGGGAGGGAGAAATTCTCAAGCCGACTCTGCGCTGAGCCTGACGCGGAGCTCCATCCCACGACCACCCACAAGATCATAACATGGGCTGAAATCAAGAGTTGGATGCTTAACCGACTGAGCCACCCAGGCACCCCAAGGAGGGCCTTTTAAAACACAACATAAAGTCTAGAAACCATATAGGACAGGTTGACAGTGCAGCCTGTATTAAAGATTAAAACTTGAATGACCAAAACATCATGAAGAAGTTAAGTCGAATGACCAACTAGGAAAAAACAATTGCAACATTTTAGAGAGCAAGCCCTCAGAAGTCATCAGTAAGACAAACTCAGCAGAAAAGTGGGCAAAGGGCATTAAAGGCAGTTCAGAAAATACAGATGGCCAATTACCAGAAGCGGTTTAACCTGTAAAGAGATGTAAATTAAAATTTTACCTGTGGAAAAATGCAGATAAATATAATACTTTTCTCCTACGTAAAAGGCAACACGTAACAAGATTAATAATCCTCAACATTCAGTGAGAATTTAAACAGGCACCCCCTCTCTGTTGTTGGTGGAGATATTAGCAGTACAGCTGGTTGGAAGAACTACTTGTCAGTAGCTATTTCAAAATAAAATGCACATATCCTTGACCCCATAATTCTACTTCTAATTAAGTTATCACAAAATAGGGCACCTGGGTGGCTCAGTCAGTTGAGCGTCTGCTTTGGACTCAGGTCATGATCCAAGGGTCCTGGGGATCGAGTCCTGCATAAGGCTCCCTGCTCAGCTAGGAGTCTGCTTCTCCCTTTGCCTCTGCCCCTCCCCACTGCTCGTGCTCTCTTGCTCACTCTCTCTCAAATAAAATATTAAAAAAGTTATCAAAAAATGTATTTTTTTTTTAAAGATTTTATTTATTTATTTGACAGAGAGAGAGCACAAGTAGGCAGAACAGCAGGGAGAGGGAGAGGAAGAAGCATGCTCTCCGCTGAGCAGGGAGCCTGATGTGGGGCTCGATCCCAGGACCCTGGGATCATGACCTGAGCCGAAGGCAGCCGCTTAACCGACTGAGCCACCCAGGTGCCCCCAAAAATGTATTTCTTTACACAGAGACATTTCTGGTTCATGGCAGCACTGAAAACTGGAAATGCCAAGTCAAAACTGGAAAAAATCTCAACAGTTTAATAACAAAGGAGACTGATGAACCAAACTGTGGTACCTTGATAAGAAACGTTACAATAAGCTGTTTAAAAAAAGGTCTTTTTATACTTGCAGGCACTATGGAGATCCGTCCTTAATGCGGTAAGTGAAAGAAACAATCTAAAAAATATTTTGTAAACTAAGACCTTTTCCTTAAGGAAAATATACGTGCATAGCTGTTTTTTTTTTGACAGCGAGAGAGACAGCAAGAGAGGGAACACAAGCAGGTGGAGTGGGAGCGAGAGAAGCAGGCTTCCCGAGGGGCAGGGAGCCGGATGCAGGGCTTGATCTCCAGACCCTGGGATCATGACCTGAGCTGAAGGCAGACGCTTAACCGACTGAGTCACCCAGACGCCCCTTTATATATTTATTTCTAAAAGACCACACACACACATAAAAGTCTGGGAAAGTATGCCCAACCTTCTAATAATGGGTTACCTCCTTACTAGGAAAAAAGGAGCTTCTACATTTTACTTAACGCTTGTATTTAAAAAACAAAACAACACTTAAAACAAGTATTTCTTTTTTTTATCAAAACGAAAAGAAAACACAAAAAGAGGTCCAACAGGCTCTATTTTCCACGAGTCTGTCTTTCTGTGATTTTCCAGTCCTCTTTACCCTGGCAAAGACATTTACTTGGGCAAAGCCAAAAATGCACAATGTACTATGGACCACAGAAGTGACTTCATTCCAAAGTGAGGTCACCTGACTGCTGTTGTCCAAGAGCTTACACCACACAGTGTGGCTGACAACTGGTCCCTGCTTCTTAGACATTTCAAACCCAATTCTTCACCACTGGCCAGGTAATATGAATATTCCATTTTGTTTGGGGGCCTGAGCAACAAAGCCACCAATTACCAAGAGAACTTTTAGAACAGTTCAAATGCCCAGTTTTAGCTGATTCTTTTTTTAAAGATTTTTATTTATTTGTGAGAGAATGAGAGAGAGAGAGAGCATGGCGGGGGAGGGTCAGAGGAAGAAGCAGACTCCCCGCTGAACAGGGAGCCCGATGTGGGACTCGATCCCGGGACTCCAGGATCATGATCTGAGCCGTAAGGGAGACACTTAACCAACTGAGCCACCCAGGCGCCCCTAGCTGATTCTTTCTTAGAAGAGTAGTTGAGGGGCGCCTGGGTGGCTCAGTCGTTGGGCGTCTGCCTTCGGCTTGGGTCATGGTCCCAGGGTCCTGGGATCGAGCCCTGCATCGGGCTCCCTGTTCGGCGGGAGGCCTGCTTCTCCCTCTCCCACTCCCCCTGCTTGTGTTCCCTCTCTTGCTGTGTCTCTCTGTCAAATGAATAAATAAAATCTTAAAAAAAAAAAAAAAAAAAGAACAGTAGTTGAATGTTACTGAATGAAATTACTAAGTAAATATTAAAGAACAAGAAAGACAAGGAAGATAGAGCCCCTCCCCTCAATAATCTCATTAACATGGGGCAGAGTGACATTAGCATTAAAGCAAGGTCTAAGGAGTACCGCCTGGGTGGCTCAGTCGGTTAAACGGTTAAGCATCTGCCTTTGGCTCAGGTCATAATCCCAGGACCCTGGGACTGAGTCCCACACTGGGCTCCTTGCTCAGCAGGGAACCTGCTTCTCCCTCTGTCTGCCACTCCCCCTGCTTGTGCACTTGCTCGCATGTGCATATGCGACTGCTCTGACAAATAAAATCTTAAAATAATAAATAAATAAATAAAGCAAGGTCTAAGGAACCAGGTCATCACTGTGTGGAGGGCTGAAGGTAGGAGGAGTTGCTACTGGTGGATCATAAGTCATCTGCTGATGAACAAGGACCTGAATGCAGACACATGGGGAGAGGGGTAGGCAAGGAACATAAGCTTAGGCAAAAGAGGACCAAGAAAGGGAAGCACATGTTCGGGGCCTGACTAAAGCCCAGGATGTAGTAGAGGAAGGCTGAAGGGGAGAAGAGGGAAACAGAGATTTGGGTCAGATGATAAAGATCACTAATGCCATGTGGAATGAACGCATCATTTATGCACTAGGCAATTTTAAAAGCAATGTCTGTGAAAGTGACAACTGTTTGGCCAGGTGGTATTTAAAAGAAAATTCAGAGAAATAGGAGACCCAAGCAGTCCTAAATACTCTCTATGTAAAGAAGGTTAAGAGTCTGGATAAACAAGAGCTGCTGAGAGGCCTAATGAACCAATATGTTAATATCCCTTCCATCCTGTCTGAATTCCTAAGTACCAGAAAAACAAAATACACTAGAGGAATCTTAAAGGAAATGCAAAGTTTCATTCCAGGCCCTCTGGATTCACAGGGTAGCTCAGACCCCAAACACAGCCAACTAAACAGGCTCATTGGCAAAGAAAAGAATTGTGAAGAAAGTTCTTAACATTAGCAGTGCTTATAAAATCCTTCCTACCTTTGCTGGATCTCTTTGATGTCTTCTTGTTTCCTTCGGAGGTAATTTCAATTTCATCAGGATTACCCCCCTCATCTTCAATTGCCTAAAGGGAAGGTTAAAAAATAGTTTAGCAAAAAAGGCAGCACGCAGACTCCACTTCCACCGAAACTTCAGGTTGCTGATCTGGAAAGGGCTTCCCCCCACCCATCTGTTGTCTTGCTCTACCTTGGAACAAAGGCTCTGGAGTCAACTTATTTCTTAGTACACCACAATCTAGTCCATCCTGGACTAGGGACCCAAGGGAACTCAAAAAGGAAAAAGCACACTCTTCCCTTTCCTATGACTTCACCCAGCGACGTGTTGTTCGACCCTCTGTGACTCCCTCTCCATGCCATGCCTACACTTGGCACTGTCTGGACAGAATACTCAGCTAACACTCACTCGGCTGAGATCGTACTGTGTGTGCCATGAGACTGGACATGACCCATACGACCTCATCAGATCACTCACATCTGTGACTGACTTCAAAGGTCTTGCTCTTAACCAGCAGGGGACCTACCTGAAAGGATACAGAATTATAATGATCTCTTGGCAAGCCCCACCTCCCACCCAAGAGCTCATCATTCCTTTGAACAGCCCGCACCCACACTCAGCACAGCGCATAGCACCGAGGAGGCCCGCAGCAAATGGTTACTGAGCGTGTCATCAGTGTTATCCTTGGATACTGGGCTTCGCTTTTAGGTTTTACTGATAACTCTTTCTCTCTTTACTGTACTATCCTGTAAGCACAAGTTTTGTTTCAACCCACTTCAAATAGCATGTCTTTTTTCTAGACGGTTTCAGAAATTCAGATCTTCAGGAGTTTCTCAGCATCGAAGTCTGAATTTGCAATGGGGCCTAGGGACTCCACATCTGAACTGTACCAGGAACAAAGAAAATCTCTCTTCTCTCCGAAGCCAGGGTGAGGAGAAGGAATTGGGAGTTCTGCTCTGGGATCAAGGAAAACAGAACCAGAAAGTCCCTCCCATTCTTCCTGGCAAAAGAAGATTCTGGAATACTGCTAGAACTGCCCCAGACAGGAGGTGTACCATTTTGCCCCTCAATATGTCTCCTCTGGGTGCAGTGTTTACAGGATCATCCCCAGGGACACTGTAGGCTATGAGTCATCCTTACAGAGCTCGGGAAACTACTCTTTGTGCTCCTTCCGCCTTTTCCTCATTTGCCCTTTCTGGAAAAATGACAAAAAAAAAAAGGGGACACTAACTAAACTACATGGTAGAAGTAAAAAACAAAATCAGTAATTCTAGACTCACTTGGATAAGGTAGCATATTAACATACACGCTGATGATATTTATGTCCTATGACCACACCCCTAAGAAAATGAAAACAGGGAGAAGAAATGAAGAATGGCTCCGAGATAATAGTGATGGAGGATCCTTGAAGTCACATACCAGTTTCAGCGACCAATCTGACAGGAAGGTTCAATGCCATCCTATCAGCTTTGCAGTCTTGCAGACTGTGAGTAAAAAGGATAAAGGTCCCAATTTGGCTTTGCTGACTAGAGGCCCTGGTGGCAACCCTCAACCTTCCACCATTTTTTCTAGAACATCTTGGTTGATGAACTACCTGCCCCAACTTGAGTAAAGGAAGTTAGTATCCATAGTAAAACAAACACAAGATCAAGTTAGAAAAACCCAACTGACTCTGGACTAATCAACCCACCATTTTCAAGCCCTAGCTTCCTCATTCAGAAAATGGGAAACAATCCCTACTTCCCCTTAATAGCAATCCGTAATAATTAATGCCCTGGTCTTCAGTTGTTTGGGAGCCAGGAGGGTGCAAAGAGTCACAAATCACACCGTCTGCAGAGGTTGGGGGTAGCGATGCTGAGATTACACGAGAGAGGTCCCAAGACGAGAATAGGTCAATGGGAGAAAAACAAAAAAGCCAACGAGGATATGAAAAAACGGAAGAAGGACCCAAACATTTAATTAACTGCTCATGCTTTTCACACCCATCCCTCAGAACCCCTCAAGGTAGGGATAAAAGTCCTGGTTTTGCAAATAACAAATGGTGGCACAGAGAAGAAAAATAAATTGTGGCAGCGATCGTTATCTTCATGTACCAGGCAGCATGCCAAGCCCGTTTCATGCAATCTCGTTTAATCCTAACACGAAAGCACGACCTTTCCTTCTCTTTACGGGATAAACCAGCTGAGAGAGCGTTAAACGTCTTCCGTGCCCAAGATCAGGCCTCTGAGACCCGGAAGAGACCCAAGACCAGACGCAGGGACGAGAGCCCCCACTCTGCCTGCCTCCTAGCGAAGTCCTGAAGCTGTCTTCACGTTCTCCCTACCAACGTCTCTCACGTTTCTGCTCGCTATCGCAACAGTACTTCCTTTTCCGTGCTATTTCCCCGACCCAGGGCTTGCAAATTCACAAACCGCTTTTTTTTTTTTTTAACCTCTGAACAGGCTCTTGGCACATTTGCCCAGTAAACTAGACCCCTATTCAAAGTGCGTCGACCCTAACGAGCCATGGAGCATCGGAATCTCCAGGGGAAGCCCCGCGGCCAGCGCGGGCTCAGAAAATCGCCCGGCCTGGGTCCCAGTCCCTACGCCTCGTCTCCACGGCCGTGTGACCTTGGCCGAGTCCCCCCACCTCGCCCAAGAAATGAGGGCTTCCGGGTTTCCCGTCATTTTTGGAGGCTAGGGTGGGCCGCTGAGAGGAAGGCCCTCCGCGCAGTGGCCGGTGAGGAAAACAGGAACCCTCGGCCTGGGTGCCCTGTCGTCCGCCGCCGCAAGGCCGCGGCGCCTTCGCCGGTTCGCGCCCAGATGTTCCTTCCTTCCCAGGGCGGCGCTGAGGTTCGCACCCGGGCCCAGCTGGGCTGGGAGCTCCCGCTAGGGCCTGGGAAGAGTCGGGAGAAGCCCGGAGCTCCCGGCCAGAGGCAGGCCCCACAAGGGACCGGGGGCGGACCCTGAGACCAGGGGACCGCAGTCGCGGCCGCCAGGACCCCCTTCTCATCTCCTGCCCGCCCCCGCAGGGCCCCAGCTCCACCTTTTTGAGCCGCTCCATCAAAACGCTCTTGTTGCCGCTCGAGTCCAGATTCCGTTTCCTCAGCTCCGCCCGCAGATCGATCACCCGCAGATCGCTGAGCCGCCGCGTCCCGGTTTCCGACGAGGCAGAGCTCAAAGCCGCTGCGCCCGCCGCACCCGAATCGCCTAGTCCTGAGAGAGTCTCCGCCATTCCAGGGACCGTGGCTCCGCCGCCCACTTCACACAGAACCGGGCCGGTTTTATCTGGGCACCTAGCACAAAATGGCGCCGCCTGCGAGGGAACTGCTCCAGCCGCCCTGGCGCGCCTCCCTTCTGCGCAGGCGCACCCGGCGCGGAGCCGACGCTGCCGGTCGCGTGTGCACATGCGTGGTGAGCGCTCACAGGGATGTGCGCAGGCGCATTGCATCTCGCCAGCCTCCCGCCGCGAATGGCCGTGACACATGCGTGCTGCAGTTACGGCGCCTGCGCGTTGTGGTGGGGAACGTGCGGTTGGTCGACGCGCGAGCGCGCGTGCTGTTAAGAAAGTTGGCATGTGCGGCACGCATGCGCTGCCGGAAAGCGGGGCGGGAGGAAGCGAGTGCGTTTTCCTCTTAGGCGGCGCCATTTTGTGCTCAGAGCCGCTACAGCCGCCGGCGGTGTGGGAAGTGGGTGGCGGGGACGCGACACCTGGGATGGCGGAGACTCTGGCAGGGTCCGGCGAGTCGGGTTCTGGCACAGCCGCTGTCGGGTCGGGTACCTCGGAGGCTGGGACGCGACGGCTGAGCGACTTGCGGGTGATAGACCTGCGGGCGGAGCTGAAGAAGCGGAACCTGGACACGGGCGGCAACAAGAGCGTCTTGATGGAGCGGCTCAAGAAGGTGAGGCGGCTCGACGTCCCGGGGTGGAGCAGGGGGCCGCGGCACGCCCCCGCGCCGACCTGTCACCGCGATTCCCGGACGCGGGCCCCCCCCCGCCATTCCCCCTTGTGACCGACCCCGGCCCGAGCTCGCGGGGACCAAGGGGCCCGGCTGTGTGACCTTGGCCCGTCACCGCCCCTCTCTGCTTCGCTTTTGATCCTCTTTCCAGCTGGTCGCCTCAAGAGTGCTGAAAGCGCGTCCTTTTAGCCGCCGGGTGGCCGCCTGGACTTCTTCCGGGCTCCAGCTGGAGACTCGGTTCTGTGACCTTGGATAGGTGCCTTCTCCCTGCCCCTCAGTTTCCTCCCCTGGGGAACGGATGAGTAAAGAGCCTTTGCGATCTTACAGGAGAGGGAGTTGTGCTTGTTAATACTCCAGGACTTCTGCTCTTGTCATGCCCTCCCCGCCACCGCTATTCTTCCATGGCTTCTGGTTAGTGCCTCGTAGTCTTTCTCGCTCTACCTGAGATAGATGTCTCCTCAGCGTGCTTCCTAGAGTGTTGCTCCATCTCCCTGCTTCTTTCTTGCACCGTTTTGTGTTTATGCCTCACCTGGCCGCACTCAACCCCACGTTGAGTATGGAGGAATAGCTGTCTCCCCAACCAGAGCAAGCTCCTTGCAGAGCTTGAGTTTGCCATTGAGTGTCCAGTCCTGCGCCAGTCCGGAGGAAGGTGCTGAGCAACCCTACACACAGACACACACACACACACCCCCCACTCCCAGTCTGTCTGGTGGGTTTTCTCCCCAGAAGTCAAGCATGGCTTGTGGAGCACCACTCAGCCCTTTACAGATGGTGGACTTAGTGGACCTAGTGCAGCATCTCTGTTACTGTTACCATTATTAAAGTGGAAGGTTGGGCAATTTCTAGTTTAAGGGCCATTTTGGAACTGGTCATTGACCTGGACCCTGGAGCCCCAGTTCACACATCCCTTTGTCTTTTGTGCTTAGGACCCAGAGAGAACCAAGTTGTGCTAGGTTCATCCTGTGCCTTTTGGGCTGGCAGCCCAGATAGCAGAACCAGAGTTGTTGCTCTTTGCAAGGAAGTGTTTGACTTTGTTTGCTGGGAAGTTGTTACTTAGCAGAGAACAACGTGTGCCCTGCAGGTCTCCACAGTGTTGTAAAGTTTCATCTCTTCTTAATAGGCGGTTAAGGAAGAAGGGCAGGATCCTGATGAAATTGGTGTCGCGTTGGAAGCCACAAGCAAGAGGACGACAAAGAGATGTATTAAAGGTATCTGCTTGTACTTATTGCTGCTGGAGGCCTGAGCGTGTAGAGAACTTACTTACAGATTAGTTTTTTAACACCGCTTCTGTCCTCTGGGCCCAGAGAATGTCTTTGGCCTTCATTGTTCCCATCTAACAAGTAGGCTTGGTTTTCACCACCTTACAAGTAGCTCTGTCAGGAGTGCTGGGAGGAGTAGAGAGAGATGCAAGTGTTACGTAAATTAGAATTGAAACGCGTGTTAAAGACATTTTAGCTCTTGTCATCGGGATTCAAAAACAACCAGAGTAAGGCACGCTCTTAAAGCTGCTCTGAGCAACCAAATACACTACGTGACTTTATTCCTGGAAAGTTGAAAAACGGGGTTTTAAACCAAAGAAAATGACACCAATCTGAGACGGAGTAGAACCCACTATCTTTAAGGATACAAAACAGATTGTTGGAGTATTTTCATGCAGCCTTTTTTTTTAACCAGTGAGGTTTTGTTTTGTTCTGTTTTGTTTTTTTAAGATCTTATTTTGAAGTAATCTCTGCATCCGACGTGGGGCTCAAACTTACAGCCCTAAGATCAAGAGTCACATGCTCTACCAACTGAGACAGCCAGGTGCCCCACAGTGAGATTTTTTTTTTTTTAATTGAGATATACTTCACATTTATAGAATTCACCCATTTACAATGTACATTTCATTACATTTTAGTATATTCACAAAGCCATGCGACTGTCAACACTGTTTAATTCTGGAACATTTTCATCACCACAAAAAGAAGCCCCCGTGCTTATTAGCACTTGCTCCCCATTTCCCCCTCCTGCGGACTCGCAGTATGTAATTGACTGTTCAGTTTCATGTAAATAGGATCATGCAATATGTGGTGTTCTGTGCCTGCTCATTCTGTTGAGCATGTTTTCAGGATTCATTCACTTTGTGACATAGATTAGTGCCTCATTTCTTTTTGTAGATGGTACTAGCTAATTTTGGAAGCATTTAATTCCATGAAACTTTGAAACCTTGTTACCCTCCCTGGCTTTCATCCTCATTTTTATATGGGTGAGGACAATATAATTGGGACCTTCCATGTGATGGGGATTATTTTCTTGAAAGGTGCCAACATAAAAATTGTCATGGCTGGATGTACCCTGTTCACCTGAAGAAGAGTTAAACTTAGGCAGTGGAGGACAGATGCTTAGAAAGGGAAAAGAAACCAGCTTGTAGCCTTTTCAGTAACTTTAATTTACTTTATATCAGTGCTTTTCTAGAAAGACTTTTCCATGACTCATCTGTTTAAAACTTTGTGTGTTTTATTTATTTTTTAGGATTTTATTTATTTGACAGAGGGATAGCGAGAGGAGGAACACAAGCAGGGGGAGCGGGAGAGGGAGAAGCAGGCTTCCCGCCGAGCAGGGAGGCCGACATGGGACTCGATCCTAGGACCCTGGGATCATGACCCAAGCCGAAGGCAGATGCCTAACGACTGAGCCACCCAGGCGCCCCTTTATGTGTGTTTTAAAAGCATAAACTTTTTAGTTAGGTTGTATAGAGGAGTTACATTTAAGCTGGATTTTAACACCTCGATGTGATTTTGCTGCTCTTGTTTTTAAAGATTTTATTTCTTTATTTGAGAGAGAGAGAATGAGAGAGAGCACATGAGAGGGGTTAGGGTCAGAGGGAGAAGCAGACTCCCTGCCGAGCAGGGAGTCCGATGCGGGACTCGATCCAGGGACTCCAGGATCATGACCTGAGCCGAAGGCAGTCGCTTAACCAACTGAGCCACCAGGCGCCCCGATTTTGCTGCTCTTGTAATGGTCAAGTATAAATGCTGACTAGTCAAATGAGTGCAGACTGAGAGGTGTGTGTCGATTTAAAAGTTCTTAGTGGAAGTTTTTAAGGTAGGTGCTCCTTTAAAACTTGAGAGGTTCAATGCTTACTAATCAAAGCGTTCTTGGCTCTTAACAGGGATCTTTGCATCATTAGACAAACCAAACCTTAGCCTAGTGCTTCCAATGTGTGTCTGAATGTCTGGATTACAGTTTAGGTGATGGTAAAACTGCTTGAAGTTACCGTTTTGTCAAAAAAGCTTTGATAGTACTTACTTTTGTTTGTATAAAGGGATGTTGGTCTCAGTATAGATGTAGCTGAGATTAGAAGGGCACTGGTCCTTTCCCTTTCCGTTTTTACTGAGAAGTCACCAAAGGCCCAGACAGGAAACAGGTGGCCAGGGCCCTGGGGCAAAGAACAGCTCCTATAGGTGGTTGAGCTAGCATGTTCTTTGTAGGTGTCCGCACACATAGTTACATGAAGCACTGGACCCTCGTGGTGTCCTGTTCGAAATTAGGTCTTCAAGATTACATAAAAGTTAAAAGGGCTCAGTTGTTAAGCATCTGCCTTCAGCTCGGGTCATGATCCCAGGGTCCTAGGATCGAGTTCCTCATTGGGCTTCCTGCTCAGCAGCGGGGAGCCTGCTTCTCCCTCTCCTGCTCTCCCAGCTTGTGCGCTCTCTCTCTCTCTCTCTCTCTCTCTCTCTGTCAAATAAATAAGTAAGATCTTTAAAAAAAAAAGTAAAAAATAAAAAGTAAGCTAAACTTTCCAAGAAAAAACTTCATTATGAGTTAGAACAAGAGACCTTCTCTTGTCCTAACTCATTTAAACAGGCAAAATTTTTGAAGCTTGTGGGTATGTTTTGAAAGATTACAATTTTGAGTTAGGTTTTCCAGCATCTTTGTCCCCCGCCTCTTCAGCTTTTAGTTAGCTGAAACCAGGGCCTTGGAATTGGGGCCCGGCCTGTCTGCCCAGCGTTTGTCATCCCCCCTCCTTTAGGGCACTTTTGAAAGGTCTGCATCTCTCCTGTTGACATCCGTTGTGGGAACTGCCGGCTGCTATTTAAAGGCATTGAAAGTGGGTGCTGCTACCAAACATTTTTAGGACCTCTTTTAAGAGCTGAACCAAATTCTCATGTGTCAAATGCAGCTAATAAACCTGGTGGTGTTGTGGGGAGTATTAACTGAGAGAGCACAGTGCCTGACACTTGGTAAAGCCACACATCTTGAATGAGTATTCGTAATGATGGTGCAGAAGGTGCTTCAGGGGTACACACTGCAGTTTGGGTCTTTACTCAGAGATTGATGTCTCCTGTTTAGTTTTCTCATTTCAAAAAATTATAAAAAGGGTACTTCTAGATACTTTAGAAAATGTAAGAAGTATGCATATGAAAATAAAATTATCTCTGATGTTATCACTCTGTATTTTAATCACTGTTGGTGACTGCCTGAGTCGTTCTCGTGTATATTTTATAAATGCATTTTCATACTCGATTGTATACGTGCTGTTTAATAAAAGTAGAACTACTGTAGGGCGCCTGGGTGGCTCAGTTGGTTAAGCGACTGCCTTCGGCTCAGGTCATGATCCTGGAGTCCCGGGATCGAGTCCCACATCAGGCTCCCTGCTCAGCAGGGAGTCTGCTTCTCCCTCTGACCCTCCTCCCTCTCATGCTCTCTGTCTCTCATTGTCTCTCTCGCAAATAAATAAAATCTAAAAAAAAAAAAAAAAAAAAGTAGAACTACTGTATATGGTTTTTTAATTTTGTGGGCATTTTCCTGTGGCATTCAATATTCTTTATATTTGGAAGCATAATTTTTTTTGAAGTTGTAAGACACTGTATGGTGGGCCACAGTGTTTTGCAAACTTGGCACTGTTGACAGTTTGGGGTAAGTAATCCTTTCCGGTGGGGCACTGTCCTGTGCAGTATCTTATGTTGAACAGCATCCCTGGTCACTACCCTAGCTGCAGGTAGCATCCCTGAGTTGTGACACCAGAAATGTTTCTAGTCATTGCCGAATTCCTCCCCACTTCCCCTTTTGAGGACAACTGGTATCCCACATACAAACAGACTGTCGTGATTTGTTTCCCTTTTGAATGTTTGGGCTGGCTACAGTTTTCTAGATACATGACTTAAGTTTTTAATTCCTCATCAGACATTTTCGTGCACACCCATATTGGGGGCATTTCTAGAATAAAAAGTATACACGTTTTTGAGGCCAGAACCTGAGCATTATCTGACTGAAAAATTATTTTGTAATTAGGACAAAAGATGGAGGAAGAAGGTACAGAAGACAACGGCCTGGAAGAAGATTCCAGAGATGGGCAGGTATGTGGCGTCCACGGCAGAGACACTAGCAGGAGCTCCGTGACCAGCCACCCGGCCGTTGACGCCTTTCGTTCTCTTGACAGGAGGATATGGATGCAGGTTTAGAGAGCTTGCAGAACCTTGACATGATGGATGTGGGTGTGTTGGAAGAAAGCGAAGTTGAGAATAGCAGTGCTCCCGACTTTGGGGAGGACGGCGCTGACAGCATTCTCGGTTCCCTTTGTGATAGCAAAGAATACGTGGCGGCCCAACTGCAAGAGCTCCCAGCGCAGCTCACAGAGCATGCTGTAGGTAACTTGAAGACATGGTGGAATGTGCCAGTAGCCCTGGGGCTCCTCGGGGCTCCTCGGCGCTCGCGGGCCGCCGCTGGGAGTGAGAGCGCACTGGCGGTTGATTAAGTAGTGCACCACTGCGTCAGCAGTCACCAAAAACACGGAGTTCCGTGTCTAAAGCCTCGTGGTAAATTATATCCATTTAAACTGCACGTAAGTCAGAGGTTAACGAACAGCTCACTTCTCTACGATCCTGGGGAGTATTTTGATAAAAGGGTGGGAGGCCCTTCTGCAGCATGAATCGTAAAAGGCTGACACTGTTGGTGGAGGTATTTTCCTTTGGAAAACAGGAAACAGAAAACAGTTGATAATCTCAGCATTCGGTCATCCTGTTGGTTTTTTTTTTAAGATGTGTTCTAGGCACAAGGTTAGATGGTTCTATTAAAAGACGGGAAGGAGTGAAGGAAAGTATTCGTGCCCTCAGAAGCACCCCTCCCGTGAAAAGAAAACCACTCTTAACGGCCTCGTATATAAAGGAGAGCTTGAACTCTGTTACCAATATTGCTTCCTCAAGCTTTCGCTTGTAGTATTTGGCGGAGAACTCTGGTGGCCATCCTAAAACTGATTGCCATTTTAATCCTACTACCTTGGCATACTCAGCCTCTTAGTTTCCTCGGTATTTTTTGTGTTTTGGTTTGGTTTTCTGTTCTCTCTCTCTCTCTCTTTTTTTTTTTTAAAGGCACTAAGCTGGGCAGGGGGAAGGGGGGCCCTTGTAGGACTGGACTTTAAACATTAAAGGTCAAAAGTCACAAACTCCAAACGTCACTGCCCCTCAGCCTAGGGTGCCATTGAGCAACTGACTTGCTGGTCTTGGCCTCTCTCAGTGTGATCCTGTTGTGTGTTAATTATTTCCAGAGCATGGACTTGGCTTCTTACCTTTTGGTTAATCCAAGCATCCCGGTCATAAGCTTCAAACCTGGGAAAGGAAAAAAAAATACATTTGAGAAGGCATGTTTTTGTATTTCACTCAAGAAGGTAAAAACCTTTCAAATCGAGTGACATTTAAGATAGTAGTTCAGTTAAATGTTTTAAATAAAGCACCTTAGGTAAAAGTGCCCAGTTACTGTTATTTTTCAAAGTATCGTTGCCAAGTAAAATCGGAGAAGTGTGAAGTTTTTCCTTTTGCTTTTGAGCTCTGCTCTGGAAATCGTGTCCGGGTCACATATGTGGACCACCAGGAAATAGACGCTGCCTGGGAACTGAAAGTGTACCTTCCCGGGCCGGTGCTGACTGAGCACCTGCTGTCTGTGAGACCCTCTCAGGGGTGCAGTACCGCCCAGTCATGGAGCAGGCAGGAAGGCCGGCGAGAAACCGAATAATCCAACAGTGGACTTGCAGATGGTGGTGGGCAGCTTGAGGGAAGTAGACACGTGGGTCCCTTAGAAACTGGTGAGGTGCAGGCCTTGGAATTCACAGCTCTGTCTCCACTACGTGGTTCTCTGTTTTGTCTTTCAGGTGGATGGGGAGGGCTTCGAGAACACTTTGGATGCTTCATCATTGGACTTCAAAGTACCTCCGGTAAGATACCATTTTGGTGCTCCCTGGCTAGAAACATTATGCGAGCGGTTGATTTTCCGTGGTGAAAAAGGATGTGTGTCTGTGTAGAAATGATTCTGTGTAAAAATGATTCGTAAAATGAGCTGAGTGCCTGGGGTAAGAGGTTGAGCCAAACAAGTACAGTCCTACTGTTTGCATTCGGTGGGGACAGTGTTCATAACCAGCAAGAAAATGACTAGAAAAGTTCATCGAGGGAGAAGTTGAGGTGATTGGGCCGTAAGGCTCTCAGAGGAAACCCTACCCAAATTGAGGTCTGACCCCTGGGTCTGGAGTTAGCCCAGTGAAGGGGAAAAGAGGACCTTGGGCAAGGAGGGAGAGTGGCTGAATGTAGGGACGGAGGACACAGGGTGGGGGCAGAGACGCAGGGGTGAGGTTGCAGACGTGGATGGGCCTGACTACCCGCATCTGTGGGTCAGGGAAAGGGTTTGGCCCATTGTTTTAAGTACAGTGGGAAGTCAGTGGAAGGTTTTGGGAGGAGTGAACAGATGGTTTTGTTGACAGGTTCCAGTTATAAATAACAGCTTATTTGGGGAGAAATCGATCTCAAATCTGGTATGACGTACAAAACATTCGCTGTCTGTGCAACCTCTTGCTGTGGCTGTCTTTGCTCTCTCCAGAGGCCACTAGGTCAGCTCAGACTTGGGGTGGGATGGCCAGACCCTCCAGGGAGAATTGAACAGGCCAAGCATCACTGCTGCCTGCCTGGCTTTGCTGGGGAGAGGCCAACAAAATGGGCTTGTCCTCACCGAATCATCCCAGAATGGAATACGGTCGTTTTGAGTGGAGAGAGTTGTTTGAAACAGGTGTTTATTCACATGTGATTGAAGCTGTGTCTGCCAGGGAAGTGTATTTGCCCAGTTTTTAAGTACTTTGTGGAATTTTTTCTCTTTTCTTTTTTAAAACAGGATATTGAAGAACCTTTATTGGAGCCAGGTACTGATAAGAGAAACACGACAGTTAATGGTTTGAAAGTTTTCCCACTCTTTTTTTCAATCTATCTATATATTCTAAGCTGTGTATGGTCGCGTAAATGATTTTAATGGTGGACAATCCAGATCGTACAAGGATCAGAGATTGGAAACCCACTCGTATCACCAGATCTGTGGAAGTGCCGTTCTGGTTTCTGGAGGTCAAATATATTTGGTGAGATGTAGTGATTATTTTCATCTCTCTAACCACGTAGAGGGGCATTTAAGTAATTCCCCCGGTGATTCTTCCATGTGTTTCTACACATGAAACAGATCTTGTGATATTTTGCTGCAGTCTTTTTGATTACTACAGTTAAGGCAGGATAAAGTGGTTGTCAGGGCACTTATAACCCGAGAAGTGACTGGATTCCAGAAGAGGAAACAGAGTCTCTTCAGGAAAATTTTCAACGCATTACTCCCCTTGTGGACTGCGTTTATCTCCCACCTTGGAAGAGTTTCTGGTTTGCGTATTGGACTGTTCTGTTAAAAGAAATTCAAAGAAATTTGGAAATTGAGTTGTCATCAAATGGCAATCGCATTCGGTTCGGCACCTTGGACATTGGAAAACTAAGTCTGAAGACCCACACTTGAACAAAAACATGAAGAAGACTGTCGAGAAGCAGCCACGTGGTTGTAGGTGTTTGAATCTGTGGGGGCCTTTTCTCTT
Source organism: Halichoerus grypus (assembly GCF_964656455.1). NCBI lineage: Eukaryota > Metazoa > Chordata > Mammalia > Carnivora > Phocidae > Halichoerus > Halichoerus grypus. Next base: position 212,482,790 of record NC_135712.1, read on the forward strand.
CCATGTAGCGTAGCGGCTTACTGTAGCAGTCGGTTGGAGTGCAGGTAGTGTAACCGGTGTAACTTTGTGTACCCGCGGGTTTTCCAATCTCTGTGTAGCTAGCAGTTCTCTTCGTGTTAGTGTGGCAGCCGTGCCAGTTCCGCATTTGTGATTGCTTTATTTCCCTGGTAATTAAACCTTGTGCCATTCTATTCCTGTTAAATCCGTAGAAAATGAGAAAATACTCGACATTTTGGGGGAAACTTGTAAATCTGAGCCAGTAAAAGAAGAAGGTTCCGAGCTGGAGCAGCCCTTTGCACAGGATACAAGTAGCGTGGGGCCAGACAGAAAGCTTGCGGAGGAAGAGGACCTTTTTGGCAGCGCCCATCCGGAGGAGGGTGATTTAGATTTGGCCAGCGAGTCAACAGCACAAGCTCAGTCGAGCAGGGCAGACACCCTGTTAGCGGTAGTGAAAAGGGAGCCCGTGGAGCAGCCAGGCGATGGCGCGCGGACGGACTGTGAGCCTGTAGGGCTAGAGAAGCCAGTTGAGCAGAGTAGTAAAGCCTCAGAGCACACGGAAGCCTCTAGCGAGGAGGCCGCGGAAGCGCCCCCGGAAGCCTCAAGCCCAGACCCCAGAGATAGCAAAGAAGACGTGAAGAAGTTTGCTTTTGAAGCTTGTAATGAAGTCCCTCCGGCTCCTAAAGAGTCCTCAGCCAGTGAGGGCGCTGATCAGAAAATGAGGTTTGTTTTTTCTCAGTTTTAGACCAGACGCTATCTCCTTTTCATTGGTCATTTAATGACACACATAAGCTGTTTTTTCTGCAATTGGCCAGCCAGACTGATGCAATTGTAGTTTACTTCTAAGCAATGTTTTATTTCTCGTTGTGTATTTCTAATGGGTGAATCTATTTCTTTTCTTTTTCTCAACCTACTATGGTTGTGTTCTTAAATTGTTAACGGCTATCTTCAGCTAAATCCAATTGACTTTTAAGAATCTGACATTGTATTTTGGGGGTCACATTTCCTAGAGAAGCTTGCAAAGGTGTCTTAAAATTTTATTTCAGACTAATTTTCTGGTAGGTATTCAGTTTTTAGCACATACCATACTTTTAATTTAGTTCTCTTTCATTTTGTTCCCGTCTGAGTAACATTCACTTTTGTCTCTAGCTCTTTTAAGGAAGAAAAAGATATAAAGCCAATCATTAAAGATGAAAAAGGTATGATTTAATTTATGTGGCAGGGAGCCGCCTACGGATCCCTTATTTGGGGAGGGAGGGGCTTACAGGTACCCACACTGGGGATCCGGTGGTTGGTTTCATGGAGGATTACTGGAAGTAACCATCTAACAGTATCTTGAGAGACTAGATTGAAATGTTGGTGAGCTTCTGTGGTTTATGTCTCTGTTGTGGTTTTCATTTATGGGATAGTGAAAATCCCAGTGCACCGCGTCCTATTACAGTCCCATTCTGCCCGTTAGAATAACAGAACAAGATTGCAGAAACTGCCATCCCGGTTGAGAATTGGTCATCAAAATTTCATTTCCGTTTGTAACTGACGAGGACCTGATGATTCCTTGAGTAAGGGAACGGTTTCTGCAACCCGTATTTTTTGTCTTCCATCCTGTAAATGCTTAGACCAGGAGAGTTGAAGTGGGAGGTAGCTGGGGTCTAAGAGCGGGCTGCGTCCTGAGGCAGGTCGTGCTCCTATCTGGCCTGGAGGCGAAGCCTGACCCTCTCCCTCCTGCAGCAGGTCGCACCAGCAGCAGCTCTGGCCGGAACCTGTGGGTCAGTGGACTGTCCTCCACAACTCGAGCGACGGATCTGAAGAACCTTTTCAACAAGTATGGGAAGGTGTGTGTCCCCCCCCCCCCAACTTTTTGCCACCCAGCCTCTGTTTGGCGTTAAATAATGAACTCAAGACTATGGAGAGTTCTTTCTTCTATTGTTAGTTTTGTAGGTGGTCTTTTCTGTGTGTGTGTGTGTGTCTATGTTTTTCCCTTTAAAAAAGCAAAACCACGAGGAAGAAAAGGCTCACCTGGTTTTGGGTAGTGTGCCTTGTTTCTTCGCTGAGAGTGGGTAATAGGCAGCAGATAGTTCATCGTGTCACAGAAAATGTATATAAATAGCTACATCTGAACGTTCTTATTCTAATTTCTCTTAAACTGCTCATTTTTTGGCTCATACAAAACTTAAAGCCGGCATGCTGAATTTTTTTCCCAAACAATAAGTGAAGAGTTGGCTTTTAATATTCCTGCATTTTTAAATACATAGTTCGAGAACAGGAACATATTGGGTTAAAAATAAATCAACAAATACTTGGTCCACAGGGGCAGAAAGAAAACATTACCATTCAGAAGCCTTGCAGGGACTCGAGGACATTTAAAACCCGATTTTCGTTGTCCTGGAATTAGATGGTGAAACAGTCTCACCTTCAGCCAGGAGGACCACCCTGGTCCTGTGGGTGCCTGTGGGGGCATGGCGCCCCTTGTCAGGGAGGAGCTGCAGGGAGTCCAGGCGGAGCTTTGCTGGATGTCCTGGCTGCCGTGGGCATTTCTCTGCCCAGGTCTGTGTCCCCGAGTAGGAGTTGGCGAATGTGTTCGTGACTTAAATGGACAGGACCCAGAAGAAGCATTCATGAGGGGAATTTTTCTTCACGGCGAATGTCTTTCGGAAGGGCTTAAAACTGGGAAGCCGCAACCCGTTCTCAGTTAGTTTGTTGACTTCCTTCTTGATTGAGGCACCAGTTGTGAAGCGTAGCCGCTGTCAGGGCGCTGGCCTAGATCTTACAGGCTGCTGGAGAGAGCATTTAAGTAAATACAGCATGTGACGAGGGATTCATTCAGGGACATTACAGCCTGCCATCAGTGTGTGGGAGGGAGACCGAGTTTAGATGGGGGTCTGGGGTTCAGCGCACCTTGCTGAGTAAGTGCTCTTTAAGCCGAGGCCTGAGTAATGATAGAGTTGGCCCTGCCCACAGAGCTTGGCATTGAACTAAAGCCGCGGGACTTAGGCCCAGTGGTGGGACGAGTCTGTAATTTGGATGAACTGATCAGGGATGCCTGAGTGGCTCAGTTGGTTGGGCGTCTGCCTTTGGCTTGGGTCATAATCCCAGGGTCCTGGGATCAAGTCCCATATCGGGCTCCTTGCTCAGTGAGGAGCCTGCTTCTCCCTCTGCCTGCCGCTCTCCCCGCTTGTGCTCTCTCTCTCTCTTTCTTACAAATAAATAAACTCTTAAAAAAAAAAAATGAACCCATCAAAGGCTGCTGTGAAGGTGGAGGGCAAGGCCAGGGGGCCAGGGACAGGTGAGGTGGTCTTGGATTTTGCTCTCAGGGCCGTGGGAGGTGATGTCTTTGCAAGGATAATTAGGTTGATGGGAAGGTCATGTGATCCTGTCATTGGCTCAGCCCCCTGACCTTGAAGAGAACGAAGAAGGGGAAGCTTCCTCTGAAAGAAGTGGCTCTCTCAAGAGAGTCTGTCCCCTTTGGCCCTGTATGGGGTGCTCTGGACAGAGGGGGGCTTTCCTCTGCAGGGAGAGTAGGCTCCTCCATATCTGCAAGTGGAAACATGGACACCAGGGTCTGCTGGGAACGTGAAGATGATGGACGGCCCCCCCGGTCGTCTCACAGCTGGGGACCCTGAGGTCCAGAGAGAGGAGAGGCCTTGCTCACGTTGACGTACTGAATCACAGCTGGTCAGAGCCAGACCCACTAGGGCTCTTGTGTCCTGATCAGGGGCTCTGCACTTTCAGTTCTCTAGAATGTCCTACAGGAACATTTACGTTTAACGCAAGCATCGTATAGTGGGGTTTAAATCTGCCATCTGGTTCCCTGTCTGCTCTCTGTTCTGTTTCTTGGATCCCTTGCTTCTCTGTATTTCCTGCCTTTTGAATTGAGTTTTTTTTTAAAGATTTTATTTATTTGACAGAGAGCAACAACCAGAGAGGAAACACAAGCAGGAGGAGTGGGAGAGGGAGAAGCAGGCTTCCTGCGGAGCAGGGAGCCCGATGCGGGGCTCGATCCCAGGACCCTGGAATCATGACCTGAGCCGAAGGCAGACGCTTAACAAGCCACCCAGGCGCCCCGAGTGTTTTTTTTTTTTAAAGATTTTATTTATTTGATAGATAGCAAGAGCAGGAACACAAGCCGAAGTGGGAGAGGGAGAAGCAGGCTTCCTGCCAAGCAGGGAGCCCCATGTGGGCCTCCATCCCAGGACTCTGGGATCATGACCTGAGCTGAAGGCAGACGCCTAACTACTGAGCCACCCAGGCGCCCCTGTGTTGAGTATTTCTTATGATCTGTCACTTATTAGCTGGAACTAGTATATGTCACTACTGTTGCTGTATTCTGCTTTCTTGAGGGGTAAAGTCCGCTTGCTTATTTGAGTTTTTTGTGTTTCTTAATGTGGGCATCCATCCCTGTGAACTTCGTTCTTAACTGCTGTTACTGCGCCCCATAGGTTTTGCTGTGTTACAGTTCCTTTTCACCTGTCTCAAGGTATTTGTCTTTTCGTTTCTTCTTTGAGCCGTTGGTTGAACTATAACTTTTCTTCGCTATCTGCGTATAGGAATTCTATTACAAGGCTTAATGCGGTCTGTCCTTCAGTGATATTCCAGTTCCCAGGGGGCGTTTGAACCTGGTAACGTGCACCGCCATCCTTCCCTCCCAGCCTTTGTGGTGGTGTCGTAACGGCTTTAATAAACAGCATAGTACACTCTTGGTTCGTTGATATGTTGGTTAGTTGTTTGGATTTTGGTGTGTTTGTGTTTTTTTGTTTTGTTTTTTCGTTTTTTGGTGTTTTTTGTTTTTGTTTTTGCTTTAAACATTTATCTTTTAAAGAGATACATAAATAAGAAAAAGCATGGGCTCTTTGTTAACTCGGTGTTTATGTTTTGGGGTGCTCTTTACTCCCTTTTGTTGATATCCAAGTTCCCATTGGGTATTGTTTTCCTTCCTCTTTAAACTTTTCTTATAGTACAGTGTTGCCAAGGATGAATTTCTGCTGCTTTTGTAGATCTGAAAATCATTCTTTCGCCTTCACTTTGAAAGCTGTTTTTGCTGCATGCAGAATTCTGGGGTTGGTTATTTATTTATTTATTTTTGGTCCAGACAGCAGTGGTGCTCCCTCCTTCTGGCTCATGTTGGCTCACCAGTTGGCTGTGGGTTTCACCTTTGCTCCTTAGGGCACAGGTGTCTTTCTTGTCTGGCTTACCTGGAAGGTTCTCTTTATCACTGGTTTGGAGCAGTTCATGCCACAGATGTGCTATGGTTTCATCTGCTAAGGTTTTCTGTGCTTGCTTTTGACGACACCACAGGTGGTCCTACAGCCCACTGATGTTCTGGTTCTGTTTTGGTTTGTTTCCATCTTTTTTCCTCTGTTTCATTTCGAGTAGCTTCAGTTGCTATGTCTTCAAGTTCCCTCATCTTTTTTTTTTTTTTTTTTTTTTTTTTTTTTTTTTTTGCAGTGTCTGCTATCCGTCCCATCTCATGTATTTTTCATCTCCAGAATTTTGGGTTGGGTGTTTTTTTAAATGTCTTCTCTGTGTTTACCTAACATTATCAGTGGTTTCTCCTAACTTGTCGAACATTTAGGATATAGCTAAAATAACTTTTAATATCGTCATCCACTAATTCTGTTACTGGAGTGCATTTTGGATCTCTGTTTATTGGTTGGTTGGTTTTCTTCATTAGAGTCATTTTCTCATTTCTTGGTTTACCTAGTCATTTTTGATCAGACACCAGGTGTTCTAGTTATTTGTGTGTCCCTGTCAGTGTTCTTGAGCTTTTGCTGGGACATAGTTCAGTTACTTGTTCCTCTCCAGGTTGCTGTTAGGCTTCTTTAGGTGAGCAGAGCAGCCTTAGTTTGGGGCTAGCTTTGTGCACTCCCAGGGCAGCACCCTTCTGAGGTCTCAGCCTGATGCGCCATGAATTGCAAGCTTTTCCGTTCCGGCTGTCAGGTTCACTCTGGAAAAAGTGAATTATTTGAGACTCTGAGCCTGGGGATTGTTTGCTCTTAACAGGTGGTTTTCTCCCTTGCCTCTCACATGTGTGCTGCTTAGAGGGCCCTTTGCAGCTCTCTGGGGCTGTCTTTATGCAGCACTTCCTCTCCGGTACTATGATTTCTTGCTGCCTTGATTTCTTCAGACATTGAGCTGTGCTCAGCTCTCAGATACCACCTCCCACCCTTACCTCAGGTCCTGTTCCCTGCCCTTGGCCGGGAACCTCTAGGAAGTAAGCCCGGGCAACCATACATGTGTGTGTGTCCCTTGCAGGGGTCACCGTCCTGTGTGGCCTGGTGTACAGTGTCTGAAAACCCCGGTTGCCTACATTTCCTCTAATTTGCGAGGTTTTTTTAGGCAGCAGGGGGGTAATGCTTGGTGTGCCAACCTGTCTGGAAGTCGAAATCCAATTGGAGAAAATGATCCAAGTGGGCAGTACTTTTGATTAAGGAGTTGTGGTTTGTGGAGTTTTAAATGTCTTTAGCTGGGATGCCTGGGTGGCTCAGTTGGTTAAGTGTCTGCCTTTGGCTCAGGTCATGATCTCAGGGTCCTGGGATCGAGTCCCACATCGGGCTCCCTGCTCCTCAGGGAGCCTGTTTCTCCCTCTACCTCTGCCTCTCTCTCTGTCTCTCATGAATAAATAAATAAAATCTTTAGGAAAAAAAAAAATCTTTAGCTTTCCGTGTTCGTCTTTTGTCACTCTGAGGGCTGATCTTGTATTGGAAGCAATTGTATTTTGATAGTCAGGATGAGGTAGAACCACTTTAATAACTAATTATGGCAAACCAACAATTTGTGGAGAAGTAAAAACTAGTGGAAAGAATTCTGATGATCAGGTAACTGCTAGTCATTTTTGACAAATCGTGTGGTGATTTATATGGGAAGGTAAGCGTGTCCTTTCTCATGAAGGTTGTCGGGGCCAAAGTGGTGACCAACGCCCGCAGTCCCGGAGCTCGGTGCTATGGATTTGTTACCATGTCGACATCTGATGAAGCTACAAAGTGCATCAGCCATCTCCACAGAACTGAGCTGCATGGAAGAATGATTTCCGTAGAGAAGGTGAGGTGACTCTTGCCTGTTATAACCTATCGAGTTCACGAGCGAGGTGACCAGGACCATGGGCCATTTCTAATCTGTGTTGTATTTTAGGCCAAAAACGAACCTGCTGGGAAAAAGCTGTCTGACAGGAAAGAATGTGAAGTGAAGAAAGAAAAATTATCTAGTGTCGACAGACATCATCCTGTGGAGATCAAAATTGAAAAGTAAACTGATTATTTAAAACCTTTCTCTTAAGCTTTCTCTCAGGGTGCGGGGGTGGGCTGGTCGGGAAGAGGGTAGGTGGCAGCCACAGGGTCACTCAGGCAAACTCGTGTCCTCCTTGCCTCAGGCAGCCTCACGGGCTTCTCACTTATGTATCATATTTGTGCATCTTGCTACCACTTACATGTTCAGGTTTCAGTAAGGGTCCCTGCGATGTAACCCGTAACTCTCAAAAGTATATTCACAGGAGCCTTAGTAAGTATTTACGTCCCAATGACTTAGTGGGCTGTTGAAAGAAAATAACACATCTGAAAGGAAAGAATAATAATTGTACTTCACTCAGAGTTCTGGGTCCTTGCACAGCCACTCATACCATGGAATTGTTTCCTGACCCAGACTGGTGTTCATGCAGTCCTTGTTTTTTATCACAGGAACGCAACCCAATCTAATGTTGAAAAGAATGACCTCAAGCTAGTAGTTGTGCAGTGTCAGGCAGTTGTCAAGTATTGCTGTGTTTCCCTCAAAGATGTAAGGTATCCCGGGATACCTGTGAGTTTCCTGTGGCACCCGCGGGGTACCTTGGCACAGAACTTTGGGATCTCTGGGTCTGAGATACCATCTATAAAGGATGGAAATTGGGACAGGTTTTTCAGAGCAGGATTGCTTGCTAATTTTCTCAGAGTCGTCGGTGTATCCTCTGGAGAAGGTAGATTTCGGTGATGTTCCTGATGGTGGTACAATTCTCAGGGCTGAGTACATTAAGTTTATATTGTCAGTACCATTTACTTGCCCTTCTAGGGCCACTTTCACTCTAAAGATTGAACCCTTTGCTGAGAATCTGTCAATCTCAGTGATTCCATTTTGCCATTGTTTCTTATATTAAGAAAACGTACAGTCGAGCGAATGTGTGGACTTCCTTAATACCCCTAAGTTTACAACTCCCATTCTGAAAGGTATAATTGCCGGTCTTCATTCCAAATTGGAATCTGTTGGCCCATGAGCAATGGATGTCAGATTAGCCTTCGTGTATTTACAAGCGAGACCTGTAATTTTATCAGCAGCTTCTCCAAAGAGATGTGTTCTATCAGCAGTGCTAAAAAAAAAAAAACAGAAACAAAAACAAAAAAACCCTGTATTTGTAGAATATTGGTAGCTCTTCAGAGTTGTTCAGAGTTCTTGGTGTTTTGGAATGCATCTTTATTGATTTTCTGACCACACGGTGAGACGTGTTTGCGGGAGAAAGGAAGAGGGTAATAACTAGCTCACCTGCATCAGGTGGTTCGATTGATCCCTGGAAGAGTCCTAGGTCACAGAGGGAACAGGCTTCAGAAAGAGACGTGCCCCGCTAAAGAGCACCCAGCCCAGCTAGGAAGTGGCAAGGCCAGGATTCGGTCTGGGCTGGCCGCCCCCAGCACTGGGGCACATAACCAGGTGATGAACTTGGTATGTTTAAAACCAAACTGCCTTCAGGTGGTCTGGGAGGTTGAGCATTTCAAAATATGTTTTAACCATATTTTTTCCTTCCAGTAAACCTTTGTTTGTTAACCTTTTCTTTGACTTTAAGAATTTCTAAGTTCAGGGACGCCTGGGTAGCTCAGTCAGCTCGGGTCGTGATCCTGGGGTCTTGGGATCAAGTCCTGCATCGAGCTCCTTGCACAGCGGGGAGCTTGCTTCTCCCTCTGCCTGTTGCTCCCCCTGCTCTCGTGCACGCTCTCTGACAAATAAAATCTTAAAAAAAAAAAAAAAAAAAGAATTTCTAGGTTCAGTAGTCAACTTAAGTGAAAAATAGAAACACTTTTCTAAAGAAGTGGCTCGTCTTCCCCGAGTTGGATGAGTGGTGATTTTTATATAGTTGACATTTGGAAAGTCCACACAAATGTCAAGCATAATCCCACTACCCAAGGGTGACCCTCTTTTGTGTATATTTCTCCAGCCTTTGTTCATACTCTCGTGTTTGTATTTTAGAAATTAGTTTTTAACTTGGTGTTACAGGAGGTTGCTTTGTGTCTAGGTGGTGCCATGTGAGTACAGAACAACCAGGGGGTCTCCTTGGAGAGAGAAGGCGCCACCCCAGAATAGCGGGAGACGCACATCAGATGTAATTCATTGTGGCTTTACTTGCAGCCATGTAGTCACCGGAAGCCATCACTGTTTCTCTTAGAAGGGACACGGACGGCTTTAGCTGTTGAGGGGGAACCAGATCCGCGTGTATTACCCACGGCAAAGCTGAGGGGAGAAGTGCTATAGTGCAGCATGCTGAGTGCTGTCCCAGCCTCGCGGGGCCTCACAAAGCATAGGCACGGGCGGTGGAGCCCAGTCATTGACAGTAAAGGCCACTCAGTAAGGGTGGTCGTCCCAGGGAAATTGTTTGAATAAGTTGACGCACCTACAGTGTTTGGGGTTTTGTGTTTTTTTCTTTTTTCTTAAGCAAAACCAATACGCTAAAAAAAAACAGTTCTTGATCCTGGTAAACACCATCAATTATTATGGTATGTGTTTACAATTTAAAATACTGGGGGCGCCTGGGTGGCTCTGTTGAGTGTCCAACTTTTGCTTTTGGCTCAGGCCATGATCTCAGGGTCGTGAAATCCAGCCCCTTCAGGCTCCACGCTCAGCAGAGTCTGCTTGGGATTCTTTCCCTCTGCCCCTCCCCCTGTTCATTTTCTCTCTCAAATATTTATTTTAAAAAAAATTTATTTTTACTTTTATTTTTTTTAAGATTTTATTTATTTATTTGACAGAGAGACAGCGAGAGAGGGAACACAAACGGGGAGTGGGAGAGGGAGAAGCAGGCTTCCCGCCGAGCAGGGAGCCCGATGCGGGGCTTGATCCCAGGACCCTGGGATCATAACCCGAGCCGAAGGCAGATGCTTAACGACTGAACTACCCAGGTGCCCCAATTTTTTTTTTAATAAAGTTTTTCTTGGGGCACCTGGCTGGCTCCGTCGGTGCATTCCGACTCTTGATCTCACTTAGAGTTGTGGGTTCAGGCCCCACATTGGGTATAGAGATGACTTAAAAATAAAAAAAAAATTTTAAGGTTTTTTTAAAGCGAATGTTTTTAATTTTTTTTTTTTTTAAGATTTTACTTATTCATTTGAGAGGGAGAGGGCATGAACACAAATCGGCAGGGAGGGGAAGAGGGAAAGGGAGAAGCAGACTCCAGGCTAAGCACAGAGCAAGATGCAGGGCCCAGTCCCAGGACCCTGAGATCACGACCTGAGCGAAGGCAGATGCTTAACCTACTGAGCCACCCAGGTGCCCCAAAGTGAATATTATTTTAAAGATGACAGCTCTGGGGTGCCTGAGTGGCTCATTCGGTTAAGCATCTGACTCTCTGTTTTTGGCTAAGGTCATGATCTCCAGGTTTTTGAGATTGAGCTCCACGTCAGGCTCCACGCTGGGCATGGAATGTGCTTAGGATTCTCCCTTTCTTTCTCCCTCTGCCCCTCCCCATTCACCCCCGCCCCCGACAGACACACACACACACACACACACACACACCCCTCCAAAAAAAAAGACAGCTTTGTACTGTGGAAGTTGAGAGAGGAAGAGTGAGCTGAGAGGTTTCTTTGGACAGCCTGAGCTCTGCCTGGGTTGTAGGGAAGAAAGGGCAGGGAGCACTGGTTAGGGAACCCCAAGGGGCCTGGCTTTCCCGTCCTGGACCCTGGCACGTGGTGGGCATTTAATAAGTGTGGGATTTAATTACTCAGGACAAACAGCATTAGGGAATATGGGAGACAAGTGTGAGTGGCAATGATGATTTAGTTCACCGCGTAGAATAAAGCTGCCTTCAGTTGAAGTGTTACTAACAGTTTCCACATGAGCTGGAATGTAGCCATCTTAACTCCCCCAGAGTATGCAGAAGTGACCAGGTGCAGTGTTCAGGGTGGGTGGCCCACTGCTTCATGTAGCAGGCACCTCGCATCCTCATGCTGTACCTCTGTTCTATTTTATACTGAATTTGTTTGGAAAAAAACTTAAAAATTCCACCTGGAGTGAAACACTTAAAATCAGTTTTTTGCAAGCATTCTTCTCTACTTGGGAGCGTCTCTCGTGTGCCCGTGTGCTGTCTTGCAAACCACTGCATCGAGCAGTTCGGAAAACCGTCCACGAGCCTGCAGTTCCGTGCTGCGTATTTCTAGGTGTAGCAGAGAACTCCGTGGGGAATAAGGGCTGTGTCTCGAGCGGGTATTAGATCATCACGGCAGCTTCCCAGTAACTATTCCCGTCCACTTGCTGCCCGGCTGGGTGGTTGTGTATGGAAGTCAGTAAGTGAGCTGCTGCCAGAGTCCCAGGAACTCAAGTGTGATGACCGTGTTTTTAAATAGAACTGCGATTAAGAAGGAGGAGAAGATGGAGAAAAAGGAGGAAAAAAAGCCTGAAGACATTAAGAAGGAAGAAAAAGACGAGGATGAGCCAAAACCAGGACCTACAAATCGGTCCCGAGTCACCAAATCAGGTGAGCAGAGCCTGCCCAGGGCTCCCCAGGAGAGTAGAGCCTGGTGGGAGGGGCTGGGGGGCGTGTCGTGGAGTGAGTGAGCCAGTGAGGGCGGTGTGCGCTGGGCTGACTGCGGGCTGACTGCGGGCTGACTGCGGGTTCTGTTGATCGGCAGCTGATAAAGCAGCAGGGCCTCAGGGGATGACTGGCTTGAAGGAGTCTCTGGTGACATCACACACCTGGAGGTGTTCCGCTCCGTGATTTATGGTCACTGACGGCTCAGGGACCGGGCTGCTTGCTCTTCCTGCGTACCTTTGGCAGATGTGCGAGGGAGAGGTGTCCTGGTTCTTGTCACAGATTTGATGCTTGTTCCGCACCTTCAGATTGCCATGAGGCACCACAGAATGTTTTGTGGAGAAAACAAAACCCAGTTCTCCCCGCCCCTCCCCCCCAGTAAAACAAACAAAACTCAGCCATCTGGAGCCTTGGAATTTGGTACAGCGCATTACAAATTAGATAAGTGTTTGGGGTAATTTACTGGCAGTCTCATGAGGAACGTGTTTTTAAAATGTTTCTCAAGTATTGCAAATCTCCCCAAATCAGTAATAGTCATGGTGGTTAGAGTCTGGTTATTGTGTCATCGAGGGGAAGAACCCATTTGGAAGCCTTTATTGCTATATATGAATGAAGGGAAGCCCAGCCATCTGATTCAGAACACAAGGGCCTGAATTTGCAGAGCCTTCCAGAATGTGGAGGAGTACTAAAAAATGGAAATTGGTTATCCTGGAGCCACTAGGATTGAGCATGCGGGTAAAGGAAGCTGGTGGGTTGGATGTGTTTGTGTTGCAGAATGCACCTTGACTTAGATTTACATTGTAAGATTCGGGGAAATCACAGCCACTTCATCCCAGGTGAGCAAAGACCTGTGAAGGTACACCAGCTGCTTCGTGTCCGTAGTGCACGCTGCAGGTCAGAACGAGGAGAGAGAGGAGGTGCGGAGGCTCCAGGGATTCGCATGAGTCCCTAGAAGGAGCAGCGAGAACCCCCAGTCAGCCCGTGCGCTACCTGCTGTCGGGAAGTGGGGGCATCAGCGGGTTTTCAAAGATCGCTGTGTTTTTTTCCTGAAGGAAGCAGAGGAATGGAACGGACGGTCGTGATGGATAAATCGAAAGGAGAGCCTGTCATTAGCGTGAAAACCACAAGCAGGTCAAAAGAGAGAGTAAGTATTGCTTCCTCCCCAAGTCCAGCGGATTTGTGGGTGGTTTAACGACCCCTTTGATTTGCATTATGAAAACAACGGCTAGCCTTTAAAAGTTGAAGAGTTCTTTGAAGTGCTCAGAAGGCATGTTATTAACTGTTTCGATTGTATGTACACACATACAGTTAGGTTCTACAGCTTATTTCAAAACAATACTTAATGTTTTTATTTTCCCTGATGTGTTGACCCTTCACGGGTTCTTCGTCGGATTATACCATCTTCTTGAAAGGAAACCGGTTCACAGAAAGCCCACCGTTGGGTAGGATGGGCAGGACCCAGGCTCTTCAAGTCAGAAGGCAGGCTCTGCTCCTTGGTTGACCTAGTGCTAGTTGATTCACTTCTTCTCTTGATTTGTTCACCTTCTGTGACATTAACGGGAAAGAAAAGAGTCCACTACAAAACCGACTTTGATGTTGTCAGAGAATGGACCTCCATTTCTTAAGTGGTACACAGCTGGACAAACTAGTGGCTTCTCATTTTGTTTTTTTCCACCCTGGAAAACAAAACCTTCTGCTTAGCAGCTGAAGGTTCTAGCTGAAACATTCCCGAGGAGAGCTGTCCTCTTGGAGCGAACGCAGAGCTATCGGTATTCATCCAAGAACATTTTGTTGTGGAGGACTGACTTTTGAAATGAAAACTTGTGTTCTCAAATACAGTCATTCATAATGTCTTATGGGCTACGTGAAAACCATAAAAAGAACTATAAAAATAGAGAAATCTAAAGAAAGCCCGCCAAAATCCCCATAAACTTACCACCGGAATAACTCTGGAGTTAGAAAAAATAAATAGTAATAAAGTGTGCTTGATTAGAACCTTGAGGTCATGTAGGAGGATGACAGCATAAGAACAGAAGCCTCTTCGCTTTCACGTGGACTCCTCACACTTCCTTTCCAAGGGCATCGTACACAGGACACGGCGTGTACGCTCTTATTTCCAAATAATTACGGAGTCCCAGGAAGTTGCCAAAATAGTATGGTCTATGTACCCGTCACCCCGCTTCCCCCAGTAGTTTCCGCTCACATAACTATAGCCCAGTTTCCAAGCCAGGACTGTGACATTGGTCTGTGGGATGTGCATGCGTGGAGTGCTAGGACCTTCAGTTACTGGTGGAGTCCACGTGAGCACCACCGCGGTCAGGATCCAGGGCCAGACCGCAGAGATCTCCCGCTCGTGACCCACCCCACCGGCCCAGCCCCAGCCCTGGGAAGCTGGTCTTCTGCTTCCCATCTCTAGAATGTTGTCCCAGTGAGAATGGAGCACGTGACCTCAGCATGATGCCCTTGAGAGCCGTGCAGGTTGCGTGTGTGTGTATGTGCCCTCTCTTTAAAGCTGTGTTTAGCTTCCCCTCTCTTCCTCGGTGCTGCCTGCGGAGGTGGCAGCCATCTGTTACTGGGCATCATGGCTGCCCTCAGACCTCTGGTGAAGCCCAGGATCGTTAAAAAGAGGACCAAGAAGTCCATCTGGCACCAGTCAGACCGATATGTCAAAATTAAGCGCAACTGGTGAAAACCCAGAGGCACTGACAGTAGGGTGCGCAGAAGATTCAAGGTCCAGATCTTGATGCCCAACATCAAGGGAGCAACAAGAAAACAAAGCACACATTGCCCGGTGGCTTCCGGAAGTTCCTAGTGCACAACATTGAGGAGCCTGAAGTGCTGCTGACGTGCAGCAAATCTTACTGTGCAGAGATTGCTCACAGTGTCTCCTCCAAGAACCGCAAAGCTATTGTGGGAAAAGCAGCCCAGCTGACAGTCACCAGTCCCAGTGCCAGGCTGCACAGCGAAGAAAATGAATAGTTTGTTGTGCACGTCATATTCGTGTTAATAAAACCATAAAACTACAAAAAAAAAAAGCTATGTTTACGGCTGCCCTGTGATCTCTTACCTGGTCCCTCGATTAGGGACACTTGGTGTCACGGCCCCTGTTGAGGACTGCTGTGTGGCAGCGTTGGTGTGCACTGGCCGTGGCGGGCTCCAGGTTTCTAGGTGCCGAGGAGCATGGATGTTGTTCTTTGTGACGGATGTTCTCCGAGTGCCCTTCAGAAAGGGAACAGGATCCTGTAGTCCCTGGGTGTGTAGAGCGCGCCAGGCTGCTGGTATGTGGGAGGCCCGGCTGTGGACACTAGCTGCACCCTCACCTGGGCACTTCAGGTGTCCGGCCCTCCGCCCTCCGGCCTGCAGTCTGTGGGAACAGACTCAAAACTCCTTGCCCATCTCATGGGTGAAGAGTATCATCCTGGTGTTTTGGGTTCTGATCTTTTTTTGTGATGGGATTGTCCTCTCTGGGGCCCTCTCTTTTTGGCAGAATATCTGTTCGTAACTGTTCCTTGCCTTTCTATTGGGTTGGTCCTCCAGCCCCACCATCCACGAGGTAATTAAGAAAATAACCTGGGGAGGGGCGCCTGGGTGGCTCAGTCGTTAAGCGTCTGCCTTTGGCTCGGGTCATGATCCCAGAGTCCTGGGATCGAGCCCCGCATCGGGCTCCCTGCTCAGTGGGGGGCCTGCTTCTCCTACTCCCACTCCCCCTGCTTGTGTTCCCTCTCTAGCTGTGTCTCTCTCTGTCAAATAAATAAATTAAAAAAGAAAATAACCTGGGGAAATTTTTTGAAATGTCTCCCAGGCCCCTTCCCTAGAGACCCTGAGGTGGTGGGTCAGCAGGAGGCCCTGTATTCCAAGCTGTGAAAGCTTCCTGGGAGAGTGATCGTGGCTAGCTTGGGTGTCCTAGCCTCCAAGAGCCTCAGAAATGAGAGTCGGCAGGTGACATTTTGTGCCTTATCCTGGAAACGGAGTGGCAGGGCAGTTGCCCATGACTACTTTGTAGCTGAGTAGGAGCTCTCTTTCCCAGGAGAGCTGCTTCGGCCTGTTGTATTTGAAGGCCTGAGGCAGCAGGTGAGAAGTGCAGTCCATCATCCAGCTGGGCATCCAATGTGCACGTGCCCCATGGCTCTGTGAGGCCTTGTTCTAGATTACGCAGAGTCCTTGGCTCTGCTGCGCTAGATCTGCCTGTAGGTTTTGTGGGGTGTCATCCCTCCTTGCTCCTCCATGACGCCCTTTGTTTGCAGTGTGTGAAGGTAGCTCTCTAGAGTGAGCAGCGTCTCTGGGCTGTGGGTGAGCCGAACTGCCTCCTGGGTCTTCGTGGAAACCATGAGGGACAGAAGAATTTTAATCTACCCCAGATACGCATATAACTTTCTTTGTGTGCTGGTTGCATTTTTTTGACGTTAATAAACCAATTTTGGTAAACAGAGCTCCAAGAGTCAGGATCGCAAATCAGAAAGCAAAGAGAAGAGAGACATCTTGTCGTTTGATAAAATCAAAGAGCAAAGGGAGCGCGAGCGCCAGAGGCAGCGGGAACGGGAGATCCGAGAGACGGAGAGGCGGCGGTGAGTGGGGCCCCGCAGCCTGGCAGGTGGGTGGTCTCCTCTGGGGGCGTTCCGCCTTTCTCCCCAAGCGAGTGACCTGTCTGGCCCAGGCTTGCTGGCTGCCTTGTTTCCCGAGGCAAAAGGCGAGGGTCAGGAGGGGTCGTGGTCAGCCTCGGCATGATGTTCCTCAGAGCTGGTTTTGTTCGAGACATGAGCTGGTATCAAGAGTCTGACGCTTAACCAACTGAGCCGCCCTCATCAGAGTTGCTCTCCGCTGTGTAGCGCGTTTCCCCTGGCCCAGGTAGCAAGCTCACCTGTGTGTGGCTTTGATGGAAGGACCCCCAGTGTCGAGGTCTCGGTCTTCCCTGCTGAAACCCCACATAAATAAGATCAAGAATGCAGCCAAGGGATGTGGCATTTTTATTATTAGAGATGTTATTCACGGGAGTGGCGTCTTCGCTCCTGAAATGTCTGCATCTCCGCAATTTCAGGTGGCCTCAGTCACACGCGACATTCTTTGCCACGCTCACCTTTTGTTAAGGAGGCAGTTTATGGAAGGAGGCCTGTTCCCAGTCTTGCCTTCTGCCTTTTCCCATCCAGGGCTCCCTTGCCATTTTCCCTCGTATACCGCGTGGCGAAACAAAAGCTTTACGTCATGGTGTTTGGAGAACTTTCTTGAGTGAAAGCGGGTCGTGTAGAAACTTCTCCAGTTACGCTACATTTGCTTTCTTACGTAGTGGGGTTCCGGCGTCTCTGCTTATGTAGCTTTAGAAAGTAAAAGCACCACTGGCTGTCATGTTTCCCACTGGCTCGCACTGACTCTGGAGCCTTTCCAGTCCCTGGGGAGCAGGTGCGAGGAGTGGCAGCGACTCCTTTGGCAGATGCAGAGGGGGCGTCCCCAGTCCCCCTCAGCTCCGGGCGTGCGGTGGCTGATGGTGCGAGCCCTGGCGCCAGGCCGCATACCGCCGGCCCCCTCAGCTCATGCCTGGCCTTCTGTGCCCACGGCTTCCCAGGTCGGCACGAAAAGGCGCGGTTATTAGAAAATGCGGCCTTGTAGGAGGGAAGGTGTGGAGGAGGAGGGCCCGTTACACAGCGTCGTGCAGTCCTTCCTCCGGGCTTCTCTCTGTGCAAGGCAGCCTTCGTTGTAGCAGTTGGCCTTGGCTTCTCTTACATCTCTTCCCCTTAATGTGTGGCTTCACTTTGGTGCCTTTGAGCCAAGTCTTCCAGACCCGGACCCCAGGCTGGTCTCCTGGCCCGTGGGCCCCCCCCGCCGCTCTCCCCTGGCTTTGCTTTTGTGACAAAGGAGAGTTGGGAGGAGGGGGTTTGCGGCCGAGGCGCGCAGCTCAGCGGAGTGGGGTGGCGCCTGTCCCCCATCACCCCTTGGGAGGATGGTGCCCGGGGGCCGCAGGCCCCGGCGCAGGGAAGTCAGGGCGGCCTTCCCGTGTTCCCGCAGAGAGCGCGAGCAGCGCGAGCGGGAGCAGCGCCTGGAGGCCTTCCACGAGCGCAAGGAGAAGGCGCGCCTGCAGCGGGAGCGCCTGCAGCTCGAGTGCCAGCGGCAGCGGCTGGAGCGCGAGCGCATGGAGCGCGAGCGGCTGGAGCGCGAGCGCATGCGCGTGGAGCGCGAGCGCCGCAAGGAGCAGGAGCGCATCCACCGCGAGCGCGAGGAGCTGCGGCGCCAGCAGGAGCAGCTGCGCTACGAGCAGGAGCGGCGGCCGGTGCTGCGGAGGCCCTACGACGATGGGCGGTAAGGACCCGGCCCCCTTCCCTGGAGGGTTGGGGACCTTGACGACCGAATCTGGGGCGTCTGGACGCCTGCGCAGGACTCACAGGTGCCTCCACCTCGAGTTTATGGAGTTTCTCGATCTGGGGGCTCTGCGGCGTTTTCCCTGAGTTACTCTGCAGAGAAGCTTGATGGTTGCCACTTGGGGAACAGTTTGTGATGCTCTCGCTTAGGCTGCCCCGTTCTTCACACTGCGGTTCCTGGTGGAGCATAACCACCTGCCAAGTGCCTGTCTGGGGCCGGCCGAGCCTGCGATTAGGCCCCTGGGCACCATGGCCTCGTAGAGGGAGAGGCATGGAATTGCGCTGTAGAAAAGGAAATTGCCTTCCTGTTCACGAAGTAGGTTTATTGGTCTCCAGCTCCTCTGAGCTGCTTAATTGATGGTCACCCATCACCCCACCACCCATGAGCCCAGTGTTCTGGTAAAAATCAGGAAGAAGATAATTGAATGCCATCCTGAGCTGTATGTAGTTCACTATCACCCGATCTAATTCCCTTTGCTTTTGCAAAAAACTCAGAGGGAGGTTCAGGTTACCATAGAAGACAGGAAAGGGGAAATGTGGCAGCTCGGAATGGCGTTCCAGAAGAATCAAATATTTCATTTCCCTTGCATCTGGGCTCACACGGGGATCAAGGTATTAACAGCCTTGTGATACAATTAGCTCCCAGCAGCCCTCCTTTCAGGACTGTCAGATGAAAATACCGGCATGCCTCTTGGCAGTTTGGGGGATTTTAATTTATCAAATCAAAGCAATAATGATTGAATGTTTAGAGATTAGCCCTGCAGGACATTTTAAACGATACTGGGTCTGGAGAGAGCTCCCCTCCCCACCTCACCTCTTTCCCTTTTTCCTCATTCTCTGTCCATAAATGAAATTCACATCCTTTTAAAAATAAAAAACAGGCGAGATGATGCTTATTGGCCGGAAGGCAAGCGTGTGGCCATGGAGGACAGGTACCGCCCAGACTTCCCTCGGCCTGATCACCGCTTCCATGACTTTGACCATCGAGACCGGGGCCAATACCAGGACCATGTGGCTGACAGGTCAGCACCCACCCTCTCCTGCAGCTGTGGACGGAGCCAGCTCAGCCTGACGCAGGGATGGGTCTCCCTCTGTTCTCCGACGTCTCATTTACTTGTGAGGCTCCCCGTGCCTGGCTGACCCGCTGCACGTGGGATTTAGAAGCTCGCGCCTTGAGCAGGATGTTGGACTCGGGGGTCCCTTAGGGCATCCTTAGCTTGTGTGGCGGGAGGAGCCTCAGCTCCTTTCACGCACTGCCCTCTTCACAGATCAGTGGGGACTGGGGGCGATTCCTGAGTCTCAGCACCCCCATGCCCAGCTTTCCAGGGCCCATACTCTGGGCCTCACAGCTCCCCTGGGCTCTCTCCCAGCCACCCCTCCACCAAAGCGTCCCTTGGGAAGCAGAGGGTTTCGAGGAGGGCATGCCCAGCCTCCTGTTTGTACAGAGAGGAAGCCGTCTAGAGAAGGGGTGTGACCCGCCCGAGCCTTTGCAGGCAGAGCAGGCCGGAGTCCACGTCCACAGGGTTCACTGAGCAACAGAGGTTCCTGTGCCAGCACACCAGGCAAGAACTGACTGTAGCACACGGGAAAGTTCTTGCTGCCTAGCGTGGTGGTTTAAAGGTTTGAAAAGGTTTTTTTTAGCCAGGCCCTTTTTAAAAAAAATAATTTTTTTTTTTCTTTGTCAAGTGTCTTTTTAAACAGGGAATATGTATATATAGTTCGTTAGAAAGGCAACCCTCGAATTTCTAGTTTAAGAATTCTCTGTCTGGGTTTCTCATCATGTTCCCCTGGGCTGCATATCCCTGAGCCGTTTCACCATTCATAAGCTCTTCTGTAAGGAAGGGAGAGCAGGGGAAAGACAGGCTGAGAAGCTACTCATTTAATGAATGGTGGTTTGAGATTTGGTGTGAATCACATGTATTGGATCAAACCAGAGGTTGGGGACCCTCTAAGGCTTCTCTGGTAGATTTTGGATTTTGTCACTTGGCCACAGATAATAGGCATTGGCTTCATGGTGTGGGTCACTACCTCTGAGATCCCTCCAAGGGATTTTAGTTCAGTAAAATCTTTATTCCCACCTTCTTAGGATCCGGCTTCACTCCCACCCTCAGGGAGAAGGCTTTAGATGCAAGCCAGCTTTTTTGCACAGGCCAGTAAATTACAGTTCTTACTGGGTGGAATGGAATAAATACCCCAATTGTGGAACTCGTGTGTGTGGCCTGCCGAAATGTTGTGTAGTGCCACCAGCTGCTGTTGGAATGAGATATTTCCCTTTTGCAGGAGGGAAGGTTCAAGGTCAGTGATGGGAGAGCGAGATGGGCAAGTAAGTAAAACCCAGACCCCAAGCCTGGGGCGCACCTGCTTCTGCTTTGGGGCGGGGGGTGGGGGGGCAGATTGTGGACGTGTCCGTTCTGGCCCGTGAGTTGAAGTGTGCGTCGTTGATTGTTTTCTGATTAGTCAGTCTGTGTTTTTCGACTATGTAGGGCCTGTGCCACCTCCTGAGAAGGATGTATCTGGGGGTCTGCGGGCACTGACCACCCTGGGGGTGTGGGAGGGGCCCTCCTGTCATCAGCAAGGAGGAGGTGTCCTTGATTCTTCCAGGGAAGACTGACTCTTCTCAGAGGACCCTTGGGCGGAGCCGTCAAGCACCATAAAGTGCGGGGCTCTCCACGTGCACAGGGCCAGAGAGGCCTCAGCTGGCCCTTCGTGTGGCGCCAGAGATGGAGCTGTAGGGACGCTCCAGGGTTCTGAAGCACTGTCAGTGTTGGCAGGGAGCATCCGGCGAGCTGAGGGTCAGGAGCCGCAGCCTGGCCGGCTGCAATAGGCTCACAGGAGGGATGTGGCTAGAGTCGCCCTGTCCCTCTTGTGCCTTCCAGCACTACTCAGACGACCGCCATGGCCACGGAGGACCACCGGAGCGCCACAGCCGGGACTCCCGGGACGGCTGGGGGGGCTACAGCTCTGACAAGAGGATGAGTGAGGGTCGGGGGCCACCGCCTCCACCCAGGTTAGCAGCGAGCGGCCCTGGAAATGGGCCGGCCCTGGGTGCCTTGCTGGTTTGCCCCCAACAGCCCTTTCCCACTTTGCCTCAGCCCCTAGGAATGAGGTCCCCTGCCTGCTGATGGAGACAGCCCTAGAGCCTTTCTTACACTTGCCCCGGGGACCAGAGAAGCTTTATGCACCCCCACCCCTGTCCCCCAGTCACCTTTAGGCGTTTTTAAGGCAGGTGTGGTGCCTGTCAGAAGGTTCTGCCTCCCCTAGGTGGGTTTTCAGGTATGGAGCGAAGAAGGCAGCACCACTTTGATAGATAGAAACGTAAAGTGTTCTTTCCCAAGTGACCTATTTAGCACTTGGTCCTTGAATACCATTTAGTCCATTTTGCCTTAAATACCTGTGGGAAATGGAACCGGGAGAACTCCTCTGCAGACAAAAGATAGCCCCGAGCGCCGTGACCGTGGGGTGGGCGGCTGTCACCCATACATGCAGGGCAGCCGAGCATTCGCCCTCGAGGACAGGTGTCGGGGGCTCCGATGGGCTCCTCGTCCCAGGTCTCAGAGCACAGGTCAGCCTGGGCCTGGACCCCACTGGTGGCTGCTGGTGCTCACACACTGGAACCCTGTTTGGATTTGTACTACCTGGAGTTTCTCTCTGTAACTTTTTTTAAACCACTTTTATGAGTCACATTCACATGCTGTAGAGTTGACCCACTTGAAGCGTACCATTTGAGGGCTTGTAGTGTGTTCAGAGCTGGCTATTCATCACCACCGTCCATCACAGAACATTGTCAGCACCCCCAAAGGAAGCGCCCGTTAGCGGTCACTCCCCATTCTGCCTCCCCCCTCCCCTGGCTCCCACTGATCCAGTCTGTCTGTGGATTTGCCTCTTCGGGGCATTTCACACAAATGAAATCACATTATGTGGTCTCTTGTGTCTGGCTTCTCTCAGTATCGTGTTTGCAAGGTTCATCCACGAGGTCTCACGTGTCAGCTGCGTCCCTTTTTATGGCTCAGTAACGTGCCACGTGTGCAGAGACCACACTTTGTCCGCTCACCAGCCAGTGGACACTGGGGTAGTTTCCACCTTGGGGCTGTCACAAAGTCGTGCTGCAAGGAATGTTTGTGTGAGAGTTTTTCCGTGAACGTGTTTCCCGTTCCCTTGGGTGGGTAAGCAGGGATGAACTAGGCGGGTCCCACGGTCACCGCGTGCTGTCCTGTTTGACCGCCTCACTGGCCACGCGTTAGGATCCCTGTTTCTCCACAGGCTCGACAGCACTTACCGTCTGTCAGGTGGCACGCATGGTCTTGGCGGTAGCTGGGCTGAGCTCCTGCTCATGTGCTCGCTGACCACGCGTGTGTCTCTGGGGGCGTGACTGTTCTCATCCTCTGCCCTCTTCCCTCAGGAACCCTTGACCTGGGACAGGATTAGCGGGGCCACGGCCTCACCGTAGAGGCTCCAGGGACACTTACATATCTGCTTTCTGTTCTGACCGAAGGGGTGGACGTGACTGGGCGGAGCACAGTCAGAGGCTAGAAGAGCACCCGGAGCGTGCGTGGCCAGGCTCAGTGGACACAGGCACGGCGGGCCGGGAGCATGCGCGGTGGCAAGGTACGGGCTGACTCTTGCCCAGGAGCTGAAGGAGGGCCGCACATTTTCAGGACAGTCCAGGGGCCGGTCCCCTCTGGCAGTTGCAGAGGCTTCCAGGAGCTTCCAAGAAGGGAGTGTGTGCAAACTCTTTCCTTTCTTCCAGGTGGTGAGAGGGGCCTATCTGGGCCCTCGGGGCCAGGACACATGGCAAATCGGGGCGGGATGTCGGGGTAAGGAGTTTTGTCCCTGGATAAAATTAATTTGTTCCTGCCCCTCCTTTCCTCTCCCTTTTTTGCGTGTTTGACCAACTTGCTGGGGTGACTGTTTTGAAAACAAGCCCCCAAAGTGGCTCTTGGCAGCTTCTGCAAGTCGCACTCCTCAGTTACCCGGAATGCAGTCTGGGATTATGATTTTTCTCACCTGGAAAAAGCCAAACAGGTCTAAAGGCTGCAGAGCCATATGCTGCCCCGCATAAGGAGGAAAATGTAAAGCCCTTCAAGGGGACAAAACGTGTGCCTTTGTTCCTAGGCGAGGCGGCTTTGCACAAGGCGGGCATTCCCAGGGTCACATGGTGCCCGGTGGCGGACTGGAAGGTGGAGGACTGGCCGGCCAGGACCGGGGCAGCAGAGTCCCGCACCCCCACCCCCACCCGTACCCCCACTTCACCCGTCGCTACTAAACCCCACTCACTCCGAGTGTCCAGGTAGGCAGATGCACTGTTGAATAATCTCAGCCGGAGTTACCTTGAACTTGTGGAACCTTTTAAGAAACAAAAGCAAATCCTGCCACCATGTTGTAGCTCAAAACAATGTGAATTCACTTTTTTTTTTTTTTAAATAAACGTGTTCTTCTCTGCCATTTTTAAGACAACATTTCTGTTAACGAGGCATTCCATTTTCCATTAATAAAAGTTTATGGTTCTCACTCGTGTGTGTCGCAGTGATTGCAGAGTGGAGGGCGGTGCCCACCTCAGCAGCACCCTTGTGCTTGTGGGTCGAGGCTGTCAGCCCGTCTGAGCGAGTCCTCCCAACAGCCCGGCGCACTCCCCTTCTCACAGATGAGGAAATGGGTCACGGGGCTTGCAGTAGGTGGCAGGGCTGGGATCCGAATTAGAAATTCTTAATTGGAGGAGGGGGGCGTGCATGGTGGGGGCCTCAGACCAATCACTTCACCCCTTATGCTAGCGTGCCTGGGGTGGGGGCATCTGGTGATGGTGTGCAGGGTTTGGGGGTCTGGCTGAGGGCAGGCCCTGTTTGGTGTGGGACTGGTGGTGACGGATTCCCCCCATTTTTCTGGAAATGCAAATTAATATGTAATTTCCTCATGTGTGATTATAAAGGATCCTAATTTTCCTCGTTAAAGTCTGCCACACAAGGCACCTGGCTGGCCCTGCGTGCTGAGCGGGGAGCCCTCCGGTCCAGGCCCCCCAGTGTGAGCCCACAGTGAAGTGCTTCTCCCACAGAACAGCTGAGCAGCTGCCAACAGGGAGCTTGGGTGACCGCAGGCCCACTGGGGCATCCAAGGGCCAAGTTTGCATCCCACAAATCCTGGCCCTGATCCGGAGTGGGGAGAGTTAATCCCCCAGTGTCCCTGCTGGGAACCTGGATTCCCTCCCTCCAGAACTAGGACAGCCGCCCCACAGGCTACCAAACAATTGCCAATTCTCCTGGAGTAGCCTGTGTTCCCGCTGGGGTGTTTAGTTTTAAAAGAGCAATCTGAAAATCCTCCCCAGCTTGCGTGGAAGCCTGAGCATTAAAGGCAGGTCGGCTCTGGCTCTTGGTGTCCTCTTTGAATTGCGGCAAGTAAATAACCTCGTGAGCTCCCCCCACCACGAGGGCTTTTGGAGTCATTTTCCAGTGACAGGTTGACAGGATGCTTGCTCCATGGTGCCTCCTACACGGGGCCCGTCTCCTCCGCAAGCCAGAGTCTGGAAATTGGGGTCTGGGCTCACCCACGTTGGGTGATAAAAGCCATAATCAGCCTGGGGTTGTGGGTGAGACCCGTTTTGAGATCTTGTCCCCTCGTTGCTGTGGAGGGACCGCCCTCCAGGGGTGACTGACATCCGGGAGTGAGACTGAGGGCCCTCGGCCTGGGCGCTGCCGCCAAGCTGCCCCGTCAGAGCTTTGGACAGCCTGTGGGGACGAGAACAGCCCCTTCCAAACAGCTGGGCCTGGCACCGGACTCGGTTTTACATAGATGCATAAAATCTGTGCGTTTGCTAGGGCTGCCATAACACAGTGCTGAAAGCAAATTTATTCTCTCGCGGTCCTGGAGACCAGAAGTCTGGGGCAAGTTTCCCTCCGAGGCTGTGACACAATCTGTCCCATGCTCTCCCAGCTTTGGGGGTCACTGACAAACTTTGGTGGTGTCCCTTGGCTTGTTGACACATCCCCTTGACCTCTCTGCCCCTGTCATCCAGCCTCTCTGTGTGCGTGTCTGTGGCCAAATTTCCACTTTCTGTAAGTACACCGGTCATATGGGTCGGGGCTCGCCCAAATGACCTCATTTGAACTTGAACGCCTGTGGAAAGGCCTTGTCTCCAAATACAGCCACCTTCTGAGGTCCTGGGGCCCGCACCTCCACACAGGAATCTTGCCCGGATGCAACTTCCAGGTAAATCGAGGGAAAATTACTCCTCATTGACTCCAGGACCTTACCTAGAGTTCCCCCTTTCTATGAACAGGCTGCTGGGGCTCCCGGGTGTCCCTGCCTCCCCACCGCCTCCGTGCAGGATCGGAGCCGGGCACGTGTGTGCACCTGAGCCCCCCCTCATCCTGGGCCCGAGCGTTTACAGGCCGAAGCATGCGGGATCTGCTAGACACTGTTTTCTTATTTCTTCTGTTTGTGTCTGATAACACATCTTACTGTTTTGTTTTTAAATAGTGTGTAGTTAGGGGCGCCTGGGTGGCTCAGTCGTTAAGCGTCTGCCTTTGGCTCAGGTCACGATCCCGGGGTCCTGGGATCAAGTCCCGCATCAGGCTCCCTGCTCCTTGGGGAGCCTGCTTCTCCCTCTGCCTCTGCCTCTCTCTCTGTGTGTCTCTCATGAATAAATAAATAAAATCTTTAAAATAAATAAATAAATAGTGTGTAGTTAGATTGTATTAGGTCTGATTTTTATTCCAGGAGAGAAAAGCGAGGTAGAACCAAGTCTGTGTTCTTTGTATTTATTTAAAAAAAACTTTTTTACTATTTTTTTTCACACATATAGTGTATTATTTGTTTCATGGGTACAGGTCTGAGATTCATCAGTCTTACATAATACCCAGTGCTCATTACAACACGTACCCTCCCCAATGTCCATCACCCAGTTACCCCATCCCCCCAACCCCCTCCCCTCCAGCAACCCTCAGTTTGTTTCTTATGATTACGAGTCTCTTATGGTTTGTCTCCCAAGTCTGCGTTCTAAAAGGGGGCTGCTAGTGGGCACGGGGTTGTTGGCACTCTTTGGCTCCTGTGAACATTTATTGCCATGTATTTGCCTGCATACCTGTTTCCCATTCTGGGTAGGTACCTGGGCCTGGAATTGCTGGCTCACACAGTAATTCTGTGTTTGACTTTGGAGGAACCACCTGTTTTCCACAGCGGCTGCCCCATCTCAGTCCCACCAGTGACGCACGGAGTGCCGCTCCACATCCTCACCAACACTGATTTTCCGGTTTCTGTCTGTGTGTTTATAACAGCCATCCTAACGGTGTGTGGTGGGGTGGATAAACAGAGCGTTGTTCATCCATGCACTGAACACCTGCCACAACGCGGAGGGACCCTGAGGACACTGCTCAGTGAGAGGAGCCAGACACACAAGGACGACCCCACTCCCAGGAGGTCCCCAGAGGAGTCCTGTCCACAGAGACAGGAGAGGGTGGGAGCCAGGGCCGGGGCAGGGGGTAGGGAGTCTGTCCTTCATGGGGACAGAGTCTCCATGTGGGGAGATGGAAAGTTCTGGAGACAGAGGGTAGGGGTGGCTGCAGGACGGTGTGAGTGTGCTTCATGCCCCTGAGCTGTGCACCTAGAGATGGTTACATTTTATATGTATTTTACCACAATTTATAAAATTTTTTGAAGATGGGGGTTCTGTTGGGTACCATCGGAGTGAGAGGCACTGGGTAGGTTGGGAGGGCAGGCTCGAGATCCACCCTGTCTGCCTGTCTGCCCATGGGGAGTTCATAGTCTCTCTCTGCTTTGGCTTCCTTAACTGGAAGAAGGGAACAATAATAGTATGTACCGTAAGGCATCTTTGTGAAGATGAAATTAGTGAAATACGTGAAAAACTCAGAATTGTTCCTAGTGTACAGTAAGTGCTTAATGTTGACTGGCACTGGGGGGGGGCTGCAGGGAAGGGTCCCGGGGTGCTCCGTGCCGTACGGGGGAACTGTAAGATGTTTTGAGGCCTGGAGAATAGGAAGGAAGAAATTCTCAGCTCCAGAAATAAAGAAAACTGCAAAATCAGAATTAATACCTTATCAAATGTCTCCACATCTACAAAAATGTGTCAACTTCATCAATTGCTAAATTTTGTACTCATACAGATTTCATTACATTTCAAAACAGTTGCTAGGTTAAATTTTCTCAGTTTGCAGGAATTCCCAAGTCTGCATGATGATTGCCAGTCTTAAATTGCCTGTGTGACTCCTAGTCAAAAAACCTCAAACACGAAGTTATAAAAAGCCCTTTTGATTTTTAAAAAATAACAGCCGCAAAAGTTGTTGGCTAGTGGGGATGGAGGGCCTTCTAACTGGCTGGCTGGGCTGAGGGGTGGGGTCTCTGCTGGTGTTGACACCCCACCCCCCCACCCCCCCACATAAGACCACCCTTCCCTGGGGCACGGCCATCACAGGATGGTGAGCGAGGTTTGGACCTGAGCTCACACCTCCCAAGTGGGTTCACATCTCAGCTCCCCCTCTTTCATCAGGTGTGGGTCCTTGGGAAAGTGACTCACCCCCTGAGCCCACTGCTTTCCCGTTTCTCAGAGGGGTGTGATAACCTTCATCCTGGGAGGATTTGATGGGCGACCACGGCAGGTCCAACGTGTCTGCTGGAGGCCTCTTTGGCTCAGTGGGGCGCTGGGTCCTCAGGATTTCCTCCTCTCCCCAGAGTGCTGTGCTCATCTTAGGATTGGAGCATTGCACACGCACAACGCTTGCAGGATAATTGGGTGTGTGCATTTCCTGTGGCTGCCCTCACAGATTAACGCGAACTCAGTGGCTCGAAACAATACAAACCTACCCTCTCAAGTTTCGGAAGTCCTACAATCCAGTGTCTGCATGGCTGGTTTCTTGTGGAGGCTGTGGGGGAGGAATCCGGATTCCCTGCCTTTCCAGGTTCCCAGGCCTTCCGCACCGTGACCTTGGCCCCTCCTCCGTCTGCAGAACCTGCAGCCCACCCCGCCCTCCCATCTTTCCTGAGTCCCATCTCCGACCACAGGCTGGAAAAAGAGCCTCCAGTTTTAAGGATTCGTGTGATCAGATTGGACCCACCTGGGAATCCAGGCTCTTCTCCTCATCAGGGTCCTTGACCTCAATCACATCTGCCACAGTCCCTTTTGCCACGTCGGGGAACATTGTCACGGCACCAGGGATTGGGATATGGACATCCTTGGGTGGTGGGCGGGGGCTCTACTTCGCCTATCACCCTGGGGCATGAAACACTCTGCTTTGGGGGTCGCAGATGTGAACGCTGGCCGAAGAAGTGAGACCTACTCCTGTCCTGTGGCTGTGAAGACATCCCCAAGCCCGGACGTGCTCAGTCCCAGCTTCTCTGGGAACCAGAGAAGTGACCGTGCCTTTGGGCGCCGATGAGCAGGCCGGACTCGAAGGTTACTGTCTACACTATTTCTTTTGTGTGTGCCTGACCTTTAGAGTTGACCTCCAGGGTAACTTGCTGCGTCCCTGATGCCCTCAGAGGCCGACATGGCCCCAGCGAAAGTGAAAGCAGTGCGGGGCGGGGGGGCGGGGCCAGATCACTCCCGGAAAGGCGGGCCCGCCCAGGAGCAGCAGGGCGACCCCGGGGCTGTCGGCTTACACCTGCACGACCTGGAACCCACAGCAGACAGAGCCGCCCGGGGTCGCCTCGGGCAGCAAACACCGACCCAGCAGAGACCGCGTCCTACACTCAGGACGACGATGCGGGACCCGGTGAATTAAGGGCGGTGGGGGGGCTCAGATCCACCCTCTCCCGGGGCGCCCGCATACCGACCACACCCTGCGGCAGGCCGAGTGTAAGACGTCAGCGGGCGTGTGCTCAGCCGCCTCTCCAGTGCCCTGTGTTTCCAAAACCCAGATCTCATGATGACGCAGGTATGGTCGGGGCCGCAGAGCTGGAGAGGACCGCCACCCGTAACACAGTTTGAGGGCACCTGGCTGGTTTAGTCCACGGAGCATGCGACTCTTGATCTCGGGGTTGTGAGTTCGAGGCCCATACTGGGTGTAAGATTACCTTAAAAAAAAAAAAAATCTTAAAAAAAAGAAAAAGTTTGTTATTCACTGTTCCCAAGGTGGGGGCAGGCTGGGGACAGAATGGACAAGAACTTTATTGTGGTTTCTGCTAGCAGGGACCTGGTTGTATTGTATTCGGCGAAGCAGGGTCAGCAGGCTCGGGAGCGGCTCGTCGGAATGATCTCAGCGGGCTCTGGGGTGTGGGAAGCTGGCCTTGTCGTCTGGCCCCGGGGCCTTGGGGGGATCCTGGCCCGGAGTGTGAGAGCCCCCCAGAGGAGAGAGTTGTAGACTCTGTGTTGGTGAGTTTGCGTGTAAAAGGCACACTAGGATGAGACGTTTGCTGTCTCTGGGAATTAGCTAGCCCTGGAGGGGCTGCCCCCTGATATTAAAGCATCAAATATCAAACTAGGACGGTGGAAAATCCCCCTAGTTTAGTGTCTGATGGGGTCGCCAAATCCTCGGTCTTGTGGTGTCTCCAGGAAACAGCCGGTAGGTGGCCGACCGTCCCTCCTGGGATTGAGAGGGAGCATCGCAAACCCGTTGGGACGGAAGCAGTAGTAAGACTGCTGTCATGGGAAAGGACGGAGGAGCCCCTCTAGCGAGAGTCACCCGGGACGGAGGCAGGTGCTAGCCTAAAATGCAGGCCCCCAACTCAGAACTGCTGATCTGATTCAGGCCTTACCTCCAGTCACCCCTGGGGTCCTGACCGGTGGGTGAGAAGTGCCGTGCAGTTTCCAAGGCATCCGCACGGTGGCGCCGCCAGGGAGGCCTCCATGAGGGTTGGGTGACTTCCTATAGCCCATGCCAGGCGGGAAGGTCAGAATCACAGCCCTGCCCTTCACCCTAAACCAGTTACCCCGAACCCCTCTGATTGTTCTCGTAAAATGGGCTGGGTGCTTTCCGAGGACGCAAGAGATGATGCGTTGAAGGTGCTTTGCACACTACTCAGCGCACAGCAGGTGCTGAGCCGGTTGTCAGAGGGGCTGTTGATTCTTCCAGAGGGGCCTTCCCCCTCCTTGCCAGAAACCCCTCCCCCTAAGGCTTCAGCATGTCCTTCGGACTTGGGAAGGGAGTCTGCTCAGTCTGCCTTCTCAACCACGGCTGTAATCTATAATGTTGCATTAGCAATTTTTAAACCAGGAGGCCCGGCCCTGGCCTGGTGAGGCTGCACGCTGCGGGGTTAAGTGCCGGAAGCTGCCGGTGGCGTCTTGCAGCTCCTTGCAGCCCCGCAGCCTTCCCCGCCCCGTGCCAACCTGCTGTGAAACTTCCCGGACGCCCCACATACCCAGCCACAGAAACCTCGCGTTAGGCCCCCCGCGGGGAGGCTCGTAAAAGGCACTGAAGCTTCTCCCCCCGCGTGGATGCTGCTGGCCCCGGCGGCCCAAATATTGACGGACTCCGCTGAAGTGAGACCCGGCAGGGTAGATCTCAGCAGCGGCCCAGAAAACGACCCCTCACCCCCTGTCCCAGGGGCACAGGGCACAGAGCCGGGAGCAGCCCACTGGGCCAGGGTGCCCCCAGCAAGGCAAGATGGAAGATCTGGGCCTGAAGGCGCCCCTGAGCCCCTGAGCCCCTGAGCCCTTTCCCGCGTGCTCGTTTGTTTAGCAAATGCTTCCCAGGACACTTCCTATGTGCCGGGCTCTGTGCCAGGAGACCCAGCTGCTTTCGGCGCTCCACGGATGCTTCAAGCAGGGGGTGGGGGGAGGCTGGCTTCCCGGAGGAGGTGACGGGAAGGGCATCTGGAGAGGGAGCAGAATGCTCAAAAACCCCCCAGAAAGGAAAGGGCGTGGCACCTTGAAGGAACAGAGCCAGTGGGAGGCTTGGGGTCAGAGTGGGCTCTGAGGCTTGAGCTGCTCAGGGATCAGGCCAGCAGCCTGTAGGCGATGAGGGGCCCGTGGTGGGTTTTCAGCAGTTGAGAAGAGGAGATCCCTGCCCTCCCAGCAGGCTTCAAGGGTGACCATCCCTGTCTCTCCCTCCCCTCCCCAATGCAACCAGTACTTCCCGCCTTCAGGGAGCCCGCACCAGCCAGCCCTGGGGAAAGGGTGAGCCAAGGTGAGCTCATGCACCAGGCTCTGTCTGGACAAAGGTGCAGCAGGGGTCCCCTCCCCAAAGATCAGAATGTAGGCTGGCAAAGCTGACAAGGCTGGCCATCATGCCCCACCTGGACTGAGTCATGCTGGCCGCACACGGGTGGCAGGAAATGCCATAGATGCCATCGGGGGACAGGACACAGGCGACACTGCTGATAAGTGGGGTGGGCAGGGAGGGGTCACCGGACGCACTCGGGCTCCTCTGTGGAAGAGGTCCCGGGCTCCAGAGGTAGGGGGATGCCTGGGGGAGAAAGAGACAGAGAGACACAGAAGAGACAGAGCAGCAGAGAGAGACGGAGACTTCCAGAGAAGGGAGACAGAGGCTGAGAAACAGAGAGAGTCAGAAGGAGAGACAGATGCAGAGACAAAGTCACACACGGACCCAGAGAGACCCACAGACCCGCAAAGATGTGGAGCTGAGGGGGCTGCCGTGCCCCCTGCCCCCCGTGCCCGCCGGGTGGCGCCCAAGAGCCGTGCTCTGTGTCCTCCGCTGTCCCGCCTGCCCCGCCTGCAGCCGGGCGAGGCTCTTTCTCGCAGCCTCCGCTGCGACTCCCCCACTGGGCGGCCCCCCTTTAGTGGGAGGCCCTGGGCCCCAGGATAAGGGACAGAGGTGGGGGCTGGAGCTGGGGCTGGGATCCAGGCTGTGTGTGTGTCTCAGGGGCTGCGCTGTCTCTGTTTGTCTTGGGGGGGGCGGTGGGTGTTCATATGTGTCCCTGTGTCTGTCTGGGGAGAAGGGGCGACTATAATGTTGTGCGTCTCCACATCCCCAGAAACATGCCACGACCATCTCTGTTCACTTTCCCTGGCAGCTCTGCTTTGAGTCACTCAAGGAATTTAAGAACTGAAACAGGAAGCATTTACTGGTGCTCCGTAGGAGGGGCCACCGTCTCCCGAGGACCCTGGAGGAAATGCTTCCTGCGGAGACCAGAACTGATGCTCACACACTCACTGAATGAGATTTAGGTTCTACTAAACCTAAGCACTTACCATGCGCCGGGCCCTAGCTAGGGTACTGCTTTCATGCTGGGACTCAGTTTCCTCATCTGTGAAATGGGCCTAATGTTAGCACCTAACTCTTCGTTTTGCTATTAAGTGATTGAGCTGAGTTTTGTGAAGCTCTT
Organism: Halichoerus grypus; assembly: GCF_964656455.1. Lineage (NCBI taxonomy): Eukaryota > Metazoa > Chordata > Mammalia > Carnivora > Phocidae > Halichoerus > Halichoerus grypus. The sequence goes on from NC_135712.1 coordinate 212,515,112, forward strand.
TGAACACTGCCTGGCACAGCCTGGCACAGAATCATCTCACTTAATCCTTAGAATTACAAGCACATGCATTAAAGCATGGGTCAGTGGGAGCCCCTGAGAATCCTCCCTGCACCGCTAGGGATTCGATGGTTGTCTTAAAAACCTAAATAAGTTGGATGCTCAGGTATCTATCTGCACCAAAACCTCCCTTCTTGTCTAGTCTAGCTCAGTGGTTCTCAAACTTCAGGAAAATGAGTAGACTAGGTCGTGCTGGGTATATAAATCAGAGCCAGCTGCTATTCCTGGCACCAGGGACTCAGCAGTGAACAAAACACACTAGAATCCCTGCCCTAGGGGAGCTTCTGTTCAAGTGGAGAAAACATCATAAGTGAAGTTGATTTGTTACTCAACAAAGGTGAGTTATTATAATTGCTTATTATCCATCAAAGGCTTTCGATACACTTAGCCATTTTGCCTTCCAGAAAGATGGTACTAACTCATACTAGCAATGGAATGAGTACCCATTGTTTTGCATCCTTAAAAAATCGAATATTATCAGATATCAGATATCTTTCTCAAATATAAGAATGGGGGAGCTCTAGGGTGGTTAAACACTTTTGCATGTGAGCCTTTCTTTTATAATTTCCCACCGACGTCTTCTGTGTATCCAAAATAGCATCCATGTTCTATGCATGTATCTCTCAATTCTTATTTATTTCTAACAACTCTTTTCATATGAAGGATGCCACTTTTGAACATGTTGATGGCAAATAACTTTTGTTTTCAATAAAGATAGACTAGAATAACCCAATTTACCAACAGGGACCACCATGAGTTCTCACTTGCCAGACATCCTAGCAATGAATTCCTTATGAAATTTCATTGGAGGAGGACAGAGGTCCAAGAAGTAGTAGCTATGAAGAGAGCACTCTGACCTGAGGCAAAGCCTTTCTTAGCTAAGGATCAATGTATCCATCTTCTGAGATAGACTCAGCACTCAGGGACTTTTCTAATGCATAAAATAGATCACACCACTCCCTTCCTTCAAACCCTCCCATGGCTCCCCATTGCCCTTAGAAGAAAATCCGAAATCATTTTTCCATGGCCTTCTCAAAGCCATTCCCCCCTCTGCACACATTTTCCTTTTTGTTTACCCCCAGGTAGAGAGAGACACCTGAGCCCTCCCATTAGTTCACTCCTGCCACGTTCCAGGGGCTCTGCCCCTGCCTTCCGGTGTGGCTTTGGGGAAGTGATTTCCCTCTCCGAGCCCCAGTGTTCTCATCTGAGAAATGGGATAACAACAGTACCCATCTCATAGAATTGGTGACAGGGAAAGCAGGGAGGTACTGTCCATTTGTTTTCCCCAGCCTCTCACTTGGGGGGACCCTGGCAAACAGCAAACAGCTGCCCCAGGCACTCACTTTCTTTGTCATAAAACAAGGATACAAAAGTTAGTGCTATGATGGGTCCAGTGAGAGCAGACTCACCCTTCAGAGGTCAAGGAGTGAATCGGAGCTGGTAGGGACTGTAGAGAACTCATGTCCCATCCACAGAGCGCCCACGGCTGTGGCTTGGAGACCTCCGATCCAAGGGGATACAACTAGATAAGAAATCTCTTCTGCATCACAAGAGCATCTGTGATTCCAGAATTTTGTGATGCCAAGTTCAGCGGACATGCCATGCATGGTAGGGGCAAGCTGGCCCAGCACCCACCCTGTCTTCCCATCTGCCTGCGGTGTTGGTGGGACGCAGGCCCCTCCCACTTGTGCCCCCTCTGCCTCTGACCACCCACCCGTCCCACTTCCTGTTCCTTCTCTGAATTCCCTCAGGAGCTTCCCAACGTGCCTTTTCTCCTAAGACAGCCAGAAGTGATGTGTGCTAATTTCCGTTCTAAACCCTGGCTCTCCGATTCTAGAATGTTCAGGGGGATCGATCCTGAGGGTCTAGAACGCCAGGCATTCCAAGATTCTGGGAGTCCACAGTTTTGGCGATCCCACGACTCTGAGCCTCCCAGGTCCCAGAGCTCAGGGACTTTCTGAGCTTGTCACTGTCCGCCTGGGTCTTCCATAATTGCCCGTGACAGATAATATAGTGTCTTGAGGCAGAAACCATGATCCCTCTAATCCAGCGGCCCAGGCAGAGGGCTACCGCCCACAGCCACCTGGCTTTCCTAATGGCTTAATGAGAAAGTCAGAATTAATTGGAACTGGCACCCAGCACTCACAGGGCTCGGCGTGGCTGGCTTGGCCTCCGTATGCTAAAGCCCGGCATCCCCGGGCCTTGCTCTGACCTGTTCATGGATGCATGAGGCCTGACTTAGCCTGACGGGGCGGGGTGGGGGAGGTTGGGGGTGGCTGGGGCCACGGTGACCTGGTTCTGCAGGTAGAGCCAGCCCGTCCACCTGCCCTTAGTTTCCCTTAGTCAGCCTTAGGTTCCCTCCTTTGTGCAATGAGCTCAGCCTCCTACTTTGCTGTGGGTTACATGTAAATAGCACCTGTGCTATATTCTATCCTTGGGCACATGGACAGATTCCCAGAAGGGATAGAGTTAGCTGATCATTTCAATAGCTCTTATCAGAGAGATTATGCCATTTCACACTCTGACCCCCGATGTGTGAGATTGCCCTTTTCCCAAAACGGGGCCCAAGAACATGGTGAATTATCCAACCTTTTCATCTCAAGCAACCCGATTTAATAAAAAAAAAAGGGGGGGGGTGTTTCTTGGTAGTTTTCTTTTATAGTTCGCTTACTATGAGTGAGAATAATAAGTTCCTTTCATGTGTTTAGAAGACATTCGTATTTCCTTTTCAAAAACCGTATGTCTTTGGTACGTTTTCTGTTGGGTTGTTGGTCCTTATTGATTTCTGGAAGCTTTTTACATATTAAGGAAATCAGCTTTTTTTTTTTTTTTTTTTTTAAAGATTTTATTTATTTATTTGAGAGAGAGAGAATGAGAGACAGAGAGCATGAGAGGGAGGAGGGTCAGAGGGAGAAGCAGACTCCCTGCTGAGCAGGGAGCCCGATGTGGGACTCGATCCAGGGACTCCAGGATCATGACCTGAGCCGAAGGCAGTCGCTTAACCAACTGAGCCACCCAGGCGCCCAATCAGCTTTTTATCTAGCATGTCTTGGAAAAGTTTCCCTAACTTTGTCTATTGACCTTCTAGTGTGTGTGTGTGTGTGTGTGTGTGTGTGTGCATGCAGGAATTTTATATTTGTATGCAGTTAATTACTAATCTTTTAATTAAAGGCTTTAGGGCTTAATGTCATGCTTCAACACTCTGGGATTGCTATTTTGAACTCCCACGATCTCTTCTAGTAGTTTTATAGTTTCTGTCTTTTTTTTTGGAAAAAGTGTTCAGGGGGTAGAGGCCCATCTGAAATTTATTTTGCTTTTAGTCACTTTCTGTTTTTTTTTTGAGAGAGAGAACACGCCAGCAGGGGCGCGGGGGATAGGGGCAGAGGGAGAGGGAGAGAGAGAATCTCCATGCCCAGCACGGAGCCTGACTCGGGGCTCAATCTCACAACCCTGAGATCATGCCCTGAGCTGAAATCATGAGTCCGATGTTTAACCAACTCAGCGCCCTGCTTTTAGTCACTTTTAAAATCTGCATCTGAACTCTGACGATTGTATGAGAAGCTGTGTAGTCGACAAGAACATGATGTCTGGAAGCTGGTGGCTAGTGTTGGGCTAGGGTTCTGGCTCTGCCATTTTCCACGGCGTATCCTAAGTCACTTATCCTCTCTATGCCTCGGTTTACTCATCTGTAAAATGGGAGATAATAGTGTCATGTGAGAATTAAGGGAAGCTTTTTTTTTTAATCGAATACCCAGAACACCATCTGTCACTTAGCAGGTGCCTTTTCTGTTTGCTATTTTTATTTTTATCTGCTTTTCTCTGAGGAGTCAGATTGCACTTCTCTGTGACTATTCTCTCAGCATAGCCAATTAGTGAGTGACTACGCTTCAGGAACATTCTAAGTGCTTCACCCGCAGTACTTTGTCCTCATAACAATCCCACTGGATAGATGGGGACCTCGAGGACCAGGGAGGGTAGGTTCCTTCCTCAGAAACTTTCAAGGGTCAGGGTCAGGACTGGAGCCCACTCTCTGTCTTGATCTGGCCTCAGCCTCCCTCCCTCCCATCCTCCTACCCTCCTGGCCACTGCTAGAGGAGGACTTCCCAGTGGGCCCAGTGAAACTGGCTTCTAAGTCCAGACTTAGAGTTGTTGAGGTGAAGCCAGAATCCTGGATACCCAGAACCGGTCAGTCCTGTCCTGGCAGGTATGGCAATGGGTAGGGAAAGGCAGCAATCAGGGAAGGCTTCTGGGAAGAGGGTGCTTGGATAAGTGTGACTGGAGAGACTAGCTGGGCCTGAGAAAGGGATTGCATGGGTGGAAGAAGACAAGCAAGGAATTGGGGGTGGGCAATCCCCTGTTCAGAACCACCCGTGGCTGCCACTGGCTGTAAGTCTTGACTCCTGCTTTTCCCCACTAGGCACACACTGAACTAATAGTTGGGAATCATGGGCAGGTGCCTCTTTCCTGGGACTGTTGAACTCCCACTCATCTGCCAGAGCCCCAGCTCCAATGCCCACCCATCTGGGAAGCCATCCCCACCTACTGGCCTTTCTCAGCCTGGGATCTCCTACTTCTCCAGCCTTGAGCACATAAGGCTGCGAGTGTCTGTGTCCTGCTCTCTGTCCCCACCTCCCCAACTAGAGACCTTTGAGGGCGAGGCCCCCAGGCTGAGATTTCTCTGGTGCACAGCACTACCCAGCCCAGCTCAGACACAGAGTAGGTGCTTGCTGAATGTGTCTTGAAGGAAATAAAGGAATAAATGAGTAACAAAAATAAACTTCAGTCACTTCCCTCCTCTGCCCATAGCGTTCAGGGCTCCCACCTCCCTTGGGGTAAAAGCCCAAGTCCTGCTCCCCGCCCTCCAATCTGCCCTTTTAACCTCCCCGCCCTCCCCTCCTCCCCTTGCTCCAAACACAGGGCCTCCTCCGCGGTTCCTCCAACAGGCCCGGTAGGGTCCTGCCCCAGGGCCTTTGCACTGGCGGCTCCCTGCTCGGCCTGCAGTACTCCCAACCATGACCTTTTCCATGGCTGGCGCACTCCTCCTCCTTCACGACTCAATCCAAATGCCACCTCCTGAGAGAGACCTCCCTTGACCTTGATCTCTGTCTAAAATAGCCCGCTGATCTCCTCTCTTCCTCCTTTCCCTCCCTGGCCCTTCCCACGAGCCCAAGCACCGTGTCTGTACGTATTTATCTTCGTTACGCGTCTCCTTTTTGTGCATTTTGGCCGCAGGTCTCGGCCGCGGCCGGGGGCCGGGGGCCCGGGGCCCAGCGCTGCCGCGTCCCGCCCTCCGGGGCCCCCGCCTGCTCGCCGGGCGTGCCCGGGCGGGCGGGCGGGCTGGCGCGGGGGCGGGCGGCAGGGCCGGTCGGGCGGGCGGGCGGGCGGGCGCGGGGCCCGGGGCCGGGGCCGGAGCTCCGCGCGGGCGCCATGGAGGGGCTGCGGCGGGGCCTGTCGCGCTGGAAGCGCTACCACATCAAGGTGCACCTGGCGGACGAGGCGCTGCTGCTGCCGCTCACCGTGCGGCCGCGGGACACGCTCAGCGACCTGCGCGCGCAGCTCGTGGGCCAGGGCGTGTGCTCCTGGAAGCGCACCTTCTACTACAACGCGCGGCGGCTGGACGACCACCAGACGGTGCGCGACGTGCGCCTGCAGGACGGCTCCGTGCTGCTGCTCGTCAGCGACCCCAGGTGGCGGGGCACGGGCCTGGGGGGAGGGGCGGGCGGGGGCCCGGCTGGGTGCCGAGTGGGGCAGGGCTGGGAGGAGGCGGGAGGGCCCGGCTGGGGTCCGGGGTGGGGAGTGGGGCAGGGCTGAGGGGAGGCGGGAATCCCGGCCGGGCTGGGGTCCGGGGTGGGGTCGGGGTGGGGAGTGGGGCCCGGCTGGGGCCTGGGATGCGGAGTGGGGCCTGGCTGGGAGGAGGCGGGAGGGCCCGGCTGGGGTCCGGGGTGGGGTCCGGAGTGGGGAGTGGGGCAGGGCTGAGGGGAGGCGGGAATCCCGGCCGGGCTGGGGTCCGGGGTGGGGTCGGGGTGGGGAGTGGGGCCCGGCTGGGGCCTGGGATGCGGAGTGGGGCCTGGCTGGGAGGAGGCGGGAGGGCCCGGCTGGGGTCCGGGGTGGGGTCCGGAGTGGGGAGTGGGGCAGGGCTGGGGGGAAGGCAGGAAGGCCGGGTGGAATGGGGTGGGATGGGGGAAGGAGGGTGGACTAGGGGCCTCCCCAGGGCCTTAGCTCTGGCTATTCTGGGAAGCAGCTGGGAGGAGACTGGAGACAGGCAGTGAGAGGCCTGGGGCGGCTGCCCCCGCCCCCCCTCCAGCCTGATTCCTTTTCTTTTGCTCTGCCCCCTCTCTCTGACCTGCCCTGTCTTGCTTACTGTGCCTCTCAGTCCCTTCCCCTCTCAGTGGTGCTGGCCCTGTTTATTTCATTTCCGGTCATTCTTCCTGTCTCTGTATGTCTGTCCATTGCTGTCTCTGCTGTTTCTTTCTGTGCCGCTCTCTGTCTCTCTGAGTCTCTCTGCCTTCTCTTTCCTTCTGTCTCCCTCACCAATCCTGTCCTGATGCTTGTTGCCCACACTCTGACCTGGCCATGTGAGGTTTCCAAAGGGGTCCCCTGGCCAAGGTGATGCATGAGGGGCATCTCTCTGCCCAAGGAGGGGTCTGCAGAGAGCACGTGGAGAGGTCCCGGGGCAGCTCTGGGAAATGCTGGAGGCCAGTCCATAGCCAGCCAGGCAGTGAGGTGGTGAGGGTGGGCAGGGGATGGACCGGAGCCAGGATGTGTAACCCTAGAGTTTATGGGGGTCACACTCACTGGGTTTGGCCCTTAAGGTTTGGTCTGCCAAACCTGGGGTGATGTTTGGCAAGCAGGAGCCTCTGATGCTGGTCCTGGAGGCTCGAGGTGGGGTCGGAGAGCGGCCTCCCCAGGCCCTCTGGAAGGAGGGACTCAGAGGGTGGGATGATTTGGGAGTGGAGGGGTAAGAGTTGTCATTTTTTTTTTTAAGATTTTATTTATTTATTTGACAGAGAGAGAGAGATAGCGAGAGCAGGAACACAAGCAGGGGGAGTGGGAGAGGGAGAAGCAGGCTTCCTGCTGAGCAGGGTGCCCGATGTGGGACTCGATCCCAGAACCCTGGGATCATGACCTGAGCCGAAGGCAGACGCTCAACGAGCCACCCAGGCGCCCGAGTTGTCATTTTTTTAAAAAGATTTATTTATTTATTCATTAGAGAGAGAGAGTGCAAGCGAGAGCAGAGCAGGGGGCAGGGTCAGAGGGAGAGGGAGAAGCAGACTCCCCGCTGGGCAGAGAGCCTGACATGGGCTCAAGCGCAAGACCCTGGGATCATGACCTGAGCCGAAGGCAGATGCTTAAACGACTGAGCCACCCAGGTGCCCTGAGAGTTGTCATTTTTTTTTTTTTTTTTTAAGATTTATTCATTTATTTGAGAGAGAGAGAGAATGGGGCCTGGGGATGGGCAGAGGGAGAGGGAGAGAGAGTCCCACGCATACTCCATGCTGATCGCAGAGCCTGACATGGGGCTCGATCCCACAACGGCCAGAGCCAAAACCAAGAGTCTGACTCTCAACGGACTACGCCGCCCAGGCAGCCCGAGAGTTGTTATTTTAAACAGGGTTGTAGGGACAGCTTCACTGATGAGGTGACAGTTTGAGTAAATTCCTAATGTAGGTGAGGGAGGGAACCAAGTGGAAGTGTGGGCGGAGAATGGTCTGGGCAGAGGGCACAGTCCGTGCAAAGGCCCTGGGGCAGGACCAGGCCTGGTGTGTTAGAGCAGTGAGGAGGCATGTGTGACTGGAGCAGAGTGAGGGGGAGAGAGGGAGGAGAGGAGGGCGGGGAGGGGACAGGGCAGGTCGTGCAGGACCTTGGGGCCCATGAGGAGGACTTCAGCTTTTACTGTTGAGAGACGTGAGAGCCCTGGAGGGCTGTGGGCAGAGGAAGGCTGGACATGACTCAGGAGCTCACAGGTGCCCTCTGGTGGTCACTGTGGGTGGGGAGGACAGACTGTGGGGAGTTGAGGGCAGAAGACTGGGGACCAGGGCAGAGTTCCAAGAAAGTGATGGCAGAGACTGAACTAGGATAGAGCCAACTCACTGTTCTTGCAACCCTCTGGGCAGGGTCCTGCCTCAGGGCCTTTGCACTGGCTGTTCCATCTGCCTGGAATGCTTTCCACCACCCTTCCTCCCTCCCTCAGCTCTTTCAGGGCCTTGGTTCAGGTAACACCACAGTGAGATCTTCCCTGACCACCCTGTTTAACACTGCATCCTGCTGATGTGCCCCACCCCCCACCCCTGCTTTATCTTGCTCCCTAGCACTAATCAGGAGCTGACTTCTTTATGTTTCATGAATTTTTTCACCCCATCTCCTCCCCTAGACTGTAAACTCTATGGGGGCATTTTTGTCCCTCCTACTCACTGCTGTCTTCCCGGATCAGTGCCTGGCACATCGGAGGTCCTCAGTACATATTTGTTCAATGTCTTGTTCCTGGAGGTGAGGACGGGGCTGCTTAGGACACCTTCCTGGAAGCTCTAGCAGGGCCTGGAAGTGGGGGGAGGGGCTCAAGGCCAGAAGGGAGCCCTGGGCAGGTGCCAGAAGATGCTTTGGCCTGGCACTGAGCAGATCATGCCTTGAGTGCCAAGGGGAGGGCTGCGTTTGGCCTGCAACCTGTGTCTTTCTGTCCCCATCCTTCAGGTAGTTGGAGGAGGTAGAGCAATGACCCAGGGGACCGGAGGTGCTGGCTGAAGGAGCAGGCTGGGGTTGGGGGCACCTTCCGGAGGCACCGCCTAGGAGCCCTGACTTCACTCTGGGTAAGTCTCTAGAACTTTTTTTTTTTTTTAAGATTTTTTTTTTTACTTTTAAGTGATCTCTACACCCCACATGGGGCTCGAACTCACAGCCCCGAGATCAAGAGTCACATGCTCTACTGACTGAGCCAGCCAGGCACCCCTTAAGTCTCTAGTACTCCTAATGCAGAAGGGACCTTAGAGATTGTAGAGAGCACAGATGTGGAAACTGAGGCCCAGAGAGGAGAAGGGACTGATGGTGGTTGACTATCGCCCCACTCCACACCCTTGTGATTTTTTTGCCCCTTGGATAAGGACATGGGCCTTACCTTCTTGCTTACCTTTAGACTAATATTTGTTGCCCCTAACTAACAGGAATGATGTTGCCCCGACTTGCTGTGTGACCTTGGGCAAATCGCTCCTCTCTGGGCTGGGTTACCCGCTTCTTACCCGGGAAAGACTGGGCTTTGATTGGCAGGTTTGGTTGAGTTGCACTCTTTGCCTGCAATTCCTGAGACGGTCACCAGGTGGCTCCAGACAGCGCAGCTCCTGCCCCTGGGGGGGTGGGGCAGGGCCAGCGGAAAGGAGGACATGGCTGCCTGTGTCACTGTCCAAGTCAGGGATGGGAGGGAAAGGGAAAAAGGAAAGCTGGTGTTTCCCCCTTACCCGGGCCTGGCTTGAAACTGTTTTGTTCCCTCCTCGCTGCCGTTGCAAGTTCTGGGCTCCTGGGGTGTTCAGTGAAGTACTGGCCTGACCTTCTGACCAGCGGCTGCCGGCTGCCTCGGACGTGCCCGACGGAGTCCCCCAGGCCCCGGGCACTGACCCAGCATGTTGCTGCTCCGGCCCAGTCAGCAGCGGGGAGCTCGTGTGACCCTGAGGCCCCGGCTCCCCCCTCGGGGCCTCCAGTGCCCAGTCTGCAGTGGGAACCAGCGTGCCGCCTTGGAAGGCTCCCAGGTGCAGCCAGGGCATATGACCTGAAGAGAGGCGCAGAGGGGAGCGGAGAGGAGCTCGGGGACCTAATCCCTCCTACCTTGTACATTCTCTCGGCCACGCCTGTGCCCGAGCTGTGCCCCCTGCCTGACGCACCTTCCACAGTCCTCCCTGCCACTCCAACTCACCTGGGATTCCACCCTCCTCCAGGAAGTCTTCTTGGGATTCCCTCCTCACCAGCCAGTGAGCACTTTGTCCTCTGTGGGGCCCCCGCGAGCCCCTTCCACTGTGAACAGCCTTGGCTGGGGGGGGGCATGCAGCCAATTATTGATGAAATCTCCAATGACTACAGGTGGAGACTGGGGGGCCCCAGCCCTCCCCCAGCTCTCCACTGTCCCACGGTGCATGGTCCCAGCCCCAGACACCTCCCCATTGTGTGCCTGTGCCCACTCCCTTGGCCATGTCCTCATCCCCTAAATCCGGCTGCCTTGTTCCCTATGCGGGGTCTCCTGGTTGGGTCTGAAGGGCCCTGGGTAAGTGGGCGGGGCTGGGGGAGCCGTGTCCGTGTCCCTGTCCGCAGAGCCATGGGGCACAGGCGGTGACCCTGGGGGCATTGCAGGCAGCGTGTCATGGGAATTCTGGGGACGAGACCCGCCGGGTAGAACGCCGGGCCCGGGTTGGACCTCTGTCCTGTGCCGCGTGCTCTCAGGACCTCTGCACAGACCCTGGGCAGGTTGGGGGGGAGGCGCGGGGCTGGCCCACTCCCTCGAGGGCCGTGTTCACGGTCCAGGTGCTGGCGTGGTGCAGGGCAGAGGCGCGGGAGCCTGGGAAGAAATAATGTTTTCATTAAGAGGCGTGTTGGCCGCAGCGTGGACAGGTGGGTTATCAGTGGCGGCCATGGGGAGAGCCACCCTCAGCCTTTGCTGGCACAGGGATGGCGCCAGGCCCGCCCAGCTCTGCTCACCTGCCCTCCGAGCCTTGGGCTCCGACCCCCCCTGGTGCCCAGTCCAAGACCAGGTACCTCGAGACCCCAGTGCCTGTTCCTTGGGGCTCCTCCTAGGGCAGGGCCTCCAACGCCCTCTTTTGTCGTGGGTAAACTGAGGCCTCAGCTGCTTGCAGGGAACCCTTGGGGCCTGCAGAGGGGGAAGGAGCCCAGACCCCTGCTCCTGGCTGGTTTGGGTCTGTCCATCACTTAGCCACGCACACGTGCCTGACTCGTGCCCAGGAACACCCCTGTGCACACGTGGGGGTCTGCCCCATGGGGCCTGGCAGGAAAGTGGGCTCTTGATGATCACCCAGCTCCATTCCTCAGCCCCCACTACGTGCCAGAGTCTGGGCCGCTTCCTTGGCCGGCTTTGACTTAACTCTAGACAGATAACTGCCCCATGGTGGTGGCCGGGATTGTGGCCCATTTTACAGATGGGGTGTCCAAGGTCATCTTTCTCTGGGCTGCTGCCCCAGTAGCCCCTGAACTGAGGGGTCTCAGCCCCTGCGGGGTCCCTGATGGAAGAGGGGAGGGTTTCCTGCTTCTTGATTGAGGGTGGGGGCAGGGGGTTGGGGGAAGCATTTCAGACCATTTTGACATTTAACAAACACTATGCAAATCATATGCAAATCACCACCCGTTTCTTAAGCCTCGACAGCCCAGGCGTGTACTGAAATAATACTGTTGAACGAGTACAGAGCTTCTCCTTCCCCTCCCCCCTTCCATCCCCCTTCCTTCTTCCTCCCCTCCCTCCCTCCCTCCTTCCTTCCTTCCCTTCTCCCCCTCCTTCCCTTTATTCCTTTTACTGCTTTTCTTCCTTCACTTGGTTCCTCGGGGGCCTCCCAGTCCCCGAGGTGAATGCAAAAAGCAATAAAAGTAGCTCCCAGTGTTCCCATTTTCCAGATGAGATATAGGGAGGCACAAGTCTGGCCTGAGGTCCCAGGGCCACATGTAGAAAGTGGTGTCCCCCACCGAGTGTCATCATGGACGAAAGTGGACAGAGCCTATGACCCAAGAAGGAAGATGACAGTGGCTAGAGCAGTCAGGCCTTTGAGGAGGCTCCAGGCCTGGCAGGGCTTGGCAGAGCCCAGGGGAATCATCCTGGAGGTTTTTGGCCTCAAATGGCAAGCTGCCCCGAGCTAGGATCTGGAGAACTCGGACCCTGATGGACTGTGCTTCTCCAATCCTGTTTTCTCTTGCTACTCCATCAGCATGTTCTTTGAATTCTGGCCACCGCCAGTTTGCATGCCCTACCCTCTCTCTTTGGCAAACTCCTATTCATCCTTCAAAGCCCAGCTGCAATGCCCCCTTCTTCGCACTGTCATTTCTGGTCCTCCAAGAAGAGCCTCCGCTTCCCTCTGGGCTTCAGTTATGCTAGATCTCTCTATGGTCCAGCTCTGGCTACTTGGGGGCTGCAGCATCACTGCCCACTCGGCTCAGTTCTGGCACCTGCCTGGTTATGACACCCCTCCGTGTGAGCTCTGCAGGGCTCCCCGTGGGTCTCTGGGTCCTGCAGCCTCCATTCCTACTGACTGAGACCTGACGCAGGGAACTGGGCGGTGTGTTGGTCCTCCCAGCCTGACGAGTTGAGCCTGGGGCCCCAGGGTCACATCACCTGGTTGGGACCAGGTACAGAAGGGCCATCTTCGAGTGCGTATGAATAAAAGATTAAGTGTGTTTCAAAACAACAATCAAGTTCAAGCTCCTTGACTTGGTCTTTGGTCTTCGCTCTGCGCGGGTGAGCGCCTCTTTCCACGTGCAGGCTCTGCCCTCCGCAGGAACGCCTTTTGCCTTGACTCCTACTCTGGCTGGCCCCAACCGGCCCCTCCCCTCTCTGGCCTGTGAAAATAGGGGAAGCCTGCCCCCCCCAGCCCCTGGGGCCTCTCGGGCTCCTGGCTCCACCCCCAGAGCAAGTCTGGGCTGCAAGGAGTTTCGAGTGAGACTTGGCAGCCACCATCTCTTCCTGGGGCCCAAGGCGTCCTGGGGAGGGGCCACCTCCCCGCCTCTCAGCTGCCCACTTGGTTTGGGCTCCCAGAATCCCGGGGGTGGGGGGTGTTCCTGGGTGGCAGGTAGATCCAGGTGGTTCCCAGAGGAGGCGTCGGTGGCTCAGCCAGAGACTGCCAGCGCCCAGACTCCCCGAGTCCGTCCTTCTCTGCCTCACTGTCTCCCTCGGTGTCTCCAAGCCGGGTCTTGGCATTCTCTGCCTCTGCTCATTTGTTCCCTGGGCATTTATGAGTGCCCTCTGTGTGCCTGGCCCTGTGCTGGCTGCTGGAGATAGCAGGACAGACCCTGCTCCAGCTGCCACAGACAGTGGGACAGGTTGTTCACTGCACCAAAGCACCCAGCTGAGGGGTGAGGGGGCCCCAGGAAGGGGACACTTTCTGTAATTCACACAAAGGCCAAGACACCCACATGATGACCCTCAGGAGGCTGGAGGAACGTTCAGCAGAAGACCCATGATGCTGCAGGGTGGGAGGCTGTTCCTGGGATCCCGGAGACCCCTCCTCTGGGCTAGGCCCACAGTCCTCCACTGCATGACCTTGGTGGATCCTTGTCCTTCTGTGGGCCTCATTTTTCCCAGCTGTCCAAGGAAGCAGGGGTGACTGGGCCAGGAGTTGCTCTCATGGTACAGAGAAATCCTGACTAATCCCTGCACTGAAATGGGTTTGAAAGAATCCTCCAAGGGGAAAGGAGTTGTAAGAAGAAACGAAACAAAAAAATCGCAGAGTCAACTGCCCAGCCTGCCATCTGACTCACCTGGGGTGGAAGCAGCCTCACTACCATCCCCCAGAACATTAGGGAAACTTGCCTGTCTCTTCCCCTGATGGCCCCTGGTACCCACTGAAGGCTGCTGGCCTCCCCATGAGGGCTCCAGGCCTGGCTCTGAGGGCTCCTGACTCGGCACTGACCTCCCACTAGTGCTCTGAGCTCCAGACCCACTCAACCTCTTGCTGGGTCTCACATGGGAGAAACTCTTCCTGGCCACAGGGCCTTTGCATGTGCTCTTTGTATGCAGCATCCTCTCCCATCCTCCCCTTTCATCTGATTTGCACGTTCAATGTCCCTTCCTTGAGGAGGCCCTAAACAAGTCATGTCCCCCCAGTTTTGCATTCTCGCACCATCCTGTTCTTTTCCTTTGTAGCATTAATTATTTATATTATTACTTATTCAGTGTGTATTTTTTCCACCAGCCTGTGGGCACTGTGAAGGCTGGGATGGGTCTCATCTGGGCACTGCTGGATCGCACAATGTTTAATAACCCAGTGTCAGGGACTGGGGAGCCAGGAACACCCTCCCTCCCTAGGCTCAGTGAGGGACCCTGCCCCAGTTGCTGTCACCACTGTGTCCAGCTCCAGGTGGCCAAGGAACACAGAGGCTTGGGATTAGGATTCCATGCACTCCGGCTCCTGCCACTGTGATAAATGGGGAAAATTCAGAATTAATTATTGACTGCCTTGCTGAGCTGGCCTGATCTGGACAGATAGAGTGTCCTCACCGCCATGTCTGCTCGACATTTCTCAAGAGTTTCCAAGAGGTTGAGAGGCAGCTGGCTGGGGGGGAGAGGCCCAGAAGGCACTGGAGCCGGATGGACCTGGGTGCAAAGCCTGCCTCTGCTGGGCTCTTTTGGGCAGCTCACTTTCCTTCTCTGAGCCTCCATTTTTCTCATTTGGAAAAAGGGGGAAAAAATCCTTGTCTGTTGGATGAATGTGTTGCAGGAATCACCTTGAATTAACAGAGGGTGGCCCACCGTAATTATATAACAAAGGCTGCAGAATCTGTGAGTTGCCTCTGGAGGCCTAATTCTTCCCCCCTGACCCTGGCAGAATAAAATGGGGTCAGTGTGGGAGGCAGACTCCTTACCCACAGGGGGCTCTGTCTCCCTTAGCCAGTGAGTGATGGCAGATGGCAAACATAGGTCCAAATTGTAAGACCTGATCCAAGACAACAACCACAAAGGAGCAACTCTCTGAACTACTACTTCCTTCTCCTTTAGATTCTGGAGTGCCAGACCCCACCGCAAGGGCACAGCGTCCCCTGGTGGGCAGTGAGTGAGAAGTTAAATACCCAGCGCTGTCTGGTAGAAAGATGATGGAAGCCGCATATGTAATTTAAAACCTTCTGGTAGCCACAAGTAAAAAAGTGAAAAGAAAGAGGTGAAATTAATTTTAATATGTTTTATTTAACTCAATACAGCCAAAATATAATTTTAACATGCAATCAATATAAAAAAAACTGTTAAGGAGCTATCTTAACATTCTTTTTTTCATACCAAATTTTTTTTTTTTTTTTTTTTAAGATTTATTTATTGGGCGGTGAGGGGGGCGCCTGGGTGGCTCAGTCCTTAAGTGTCTGCCTTCGGCTCAGGTCATGATCCCAGGGTCCTGGGATCCAGCGCTGCTTTGGGCTCCCTGCTCAGCAGAGAGTCTGCTTCTCCCTCTCCCTCTGCCGCTCCCCCTGCTTGTGTTCCCTCTCTCTCTGTCAAATAAATAAAATCTTAAAAGAGAATAAAGATTTATTTATTTGGGAGAGAGAGAGGGAGGGGGAGGGGGGAGGGGTCAGAGGGAGAAGGAGAGAATCTCAAGCAGACTCCGACTGAGCGCAGAGCCCTTACGTGGGGTTTGATCTCAAGACCCCGAGATCATGACCTGAGCCAAAATCAAGAGTCAGACCCTTAACTGACTCAGCCACCCAGGCTCCCCATTATACCAAGGCTTTCGGAACCTGACGTGGGTTATGTACTTGCAGAACATCTCAGTTGAACTAGTCACGTTTTAAATGTCAGAGGCTCGCGTGTTGGACGGTATAGAATCAGGTACATGGTTCTATCACCCGCGTGGACTAGTGCAGTCTCTCTTCCCCGCAGCAGCCACTAGAGGGCGGCCGTGAGCACCGGAGTCAGGTCCCCTTGTTCCTCTGCCCACAGCCCTCCTTTGATCTGGTTGCCCTTGGGGGCGGGTCCTGCGGGAGCCCTGGGGGCCACAGGGAGGATTTGGGCTTTTACCCCAAGGGAGGTGGGGCCCTGGAAGGCTGTCAAGGGTTCAAATCCTGCCTCTGCTTTCTCTTAGCGGGGCGACCTGAGGCCAATGACTTGCCCTTCTGGGCGTCAGTTTCCCATCTATAAAATCAGTCCAGTAGTAGACCATCCTCTGACAGTGGTGACGTTCCAATTAGCTCCTGGCCTCAGGATGCTTGCTTAGGAGCTCCAGGCTCCCTGCAGCTGTCATGACCGGGATTAAGGGGAGGCAAGAGAGACACCAGCCTCTGCACAAAACTTAGGAGGTGCCACAAACTCAGTCATGCGGATGAGTACTATTTTTTTTAAAGATTTATTTATTTGTCTTGGAGAGAGAGAGCATAAGTGGGAGGGGCAGAGAGAGAGAGAATCTCAAGCAGACTGAGCGTGCATAGAGCCCACCGCAGGGCTCTATCCCAGGACCCTGGGATTATGATCTGAGCCGCAACCAAGAGTCAGAAGCCTAACTGACTGCGCCACCCAAGCGCCCTGGATAAATACTATTTTAATACCACATTTAAAAAATACAATGAAAAGGGGCGCCTGGGTGGCTCAGTCGTTAAGCGTCTGCCTTCGGCTCAGGTCATGATCCCAGGGTCCTGGGATCGAGCCCCGCATCGGGCTCCCTCCTCTGTGGGGAAGCCTGATTCTCCCTCTCCTTCTCCCCCTGCTTGTGTTCCCTTTCTTGCTGTGTCTCTCTGTTAGATAAATAAATAAAATCTTAAAAAAAAAATACAATGAATGCAGGGGCGCCTGGGTGACTCAGTCGGGTAAGCGTCTGCCTTTGGCTCAGGTCATGATCTCAGGATCCTTGGATTGAGCCTGCTCAGCGGGGAGTCTGCTTCTCGCTCTGCCCTTTAGCCCTACTCGTGCACTCGTGCATGCTCAATCTCTTTCACAAATAAATAAAAAAAACCACAATAAGTGCAAAAACATCTACAACGAACAAAGTATCAAAGTGTGAAATATCACCAGGCTCTGACCCTGCTCTGGCTTCACCCTGCCTCGATGGCCTCACCCTATTCCGGCTACTGCTGCACCTGGGAGGCCGTTCCCCCGCACAGCCTCCCCTCCCAGCAGTAAAAGCTTCTGATTAAACCTTAATTCTCCATGATTAAGCCCAGGGATCTGGGGGCCCAGCAGCACTGCAGGAGGGAGGCCCCGGCAGGGGCAGGCCAGGCTGGGCCTCCCCGGGGCAGAAGGAAGACTGGGAGGGAGGCCGATGAGTGGCTGGAGCGGAAGCCGGAACTTAATGAGCCCCTCAGGATTAATTACGAGCCCAGGAGCAGGCTGAGAAATCTATTAGCAGAGCAGTTCCCGACTGGAGGCTTCCCTCATTTGCTTCATCACTTTTTCTCTAAAACTCCTCCCCATTCTTTCCCAACAAAACATATTTATTTTAAAATGAAACAATGAAAACGCAGATATATATTTTTTTGAGTGAAGTAGACGGTATGTATGAATTTGGGAGGATATACATTAAAATGAATGTATAACTGTTAAAAAATGATCTGCGTGGTCCTGTTTGGAACCATAGTAACAACAGCCACCTCGTGAGTACTTGAGTATGTGCCGAGTGTTTACACACTCCTCTTCACTCATCTGTTCCTCACAACAGCTCTGGGGGTGCAGGCTATTATGACCCCCACTTTGCAAGTACTTGTCTGACTCTAGGATCTGTGTTCTTGAGCCCCACTGTCTACATCAGGGTGGGTTCTGACTTGAGAGCTTGTCCTGCAAAGCCTGGCCAGGCTGCTCTATCCAGGTGAGCCACTTTGGGTTCCAGAAGAGACCAGAATTTGTGATTTTTTTTTCTTTGCTTTCTGCCTCCAAGCATTTGTCTCGGCCATTTGCTCCACCAGGAACAGCTTTCCTTCCTGTGTGTGAATACTCCTCGGTCTTCAAAACTCAGGGTCCATGACTGCATGAGGCTTTCTTTGTGAACCCCGCACTGAGGCTTCACCCACTCCACCATGGGGCACCCTGTCTTCTTCTGTCCAGCCTGACCACTTGGGCTGGGAGTCTCTGGCTGGTTCTGGCTTCCCCAGCCTGAGATCCCCTCCAGGGCTGGGTCTCCGGCCCGGCCTGGCTCAGGGCAGGTAGGATATCAGTAATGGGGGTGGGGACACTCAGGGGCTCTTGGAGTCTGTGGGGACCTAGAGGAGCCATGAGTGTGGAAAACATCCTTCTGGTCTAAAATACCTGCAAACAGATGATTCTATATCGGTTTTTCTCAGGGAAGGTAGGAGTTGTCCTCACATTCATTCTGGCTGCAGACAAGGCTGTGGGGGGCGGGGGGCAGAGGGGCCCCTGATGGCCCTTCTCCCACCTTCCAAGCACTATTATCTTTCCATTTTACAGGGAAGGAAACAGGAGGGGAGAGAACCAGTGACCTGAGTCACAGGCCCCGCGGGGATGGGGCACAGGGCCTGGAAGCTAAACTCTGACACTTGTGTCATGAACCGCGGCCTCCTGGGTCCACGGCCCCTCCCCATTGTGTAGATGGGGACACTGAGGCACTGTGAGGCAAGCCGTCCTCGCCGAGGTCACATGGCTGATCCTGGGGGTGGAGCTGGGGACAGTCCCGCTGTCGGAGCGGGTGGTGGATCTGAAAGTAAGGTGGAAGGGCGAGGTTAGGGCAGGGCTGGGGGGGCGTGTCCACTGGGGAGGCCGAGGCCCCACCCCTTCCCGGTCCCTCCCGCGTCTCCACCTGCCTCTCCCGCCTGTGGCCTGTCAGCGGGCTGGTGGGGGAGATTTCACCATTTCCTGGGGCCAAGGGAATGAATTTAACTGGTGCAGGACGGGGCAAGGTGAGCCCAGAGTGAGGGCCCGCCAGTCCCGCAGGCTTTCTCGGGCCGCCGGAGGCCCGCAGTGCCGGTGCGAAGCCTTAGTCCTCCCTCTCTCCCCTCCCCGCCCCTCGATCTCGCCACACCCCCGCCCCGCACCTCTCCGCGCCCCCACCCAGAGCTCTGTCCTGGGGAGCTTCGCATGCTCAGGAAGGGGTGAGTGGCTGAGAAGTCATAACGGTGGAAACTCGGGGCGTGTCAGCCGGCAACCGGAGCGATGGGTTCCCATGCCTACCCCGCTGCTCTTCGCCCCCCGCCCGCCCCGCCGCGCACATCAGCCCCGCCCTCTGCCTGGGAACAATTACAGTGTCAGAGATGCCGCTGCCACCCCTCCACGGCCGGCCTCATGTTTAATTCATCTCGGGGCTAATTATAGCCAGGCTGGGGGAGGGGCATGGTAACCTTGGCCTCCCCTCCCCCCGCCCTTCCTGCTGCCAGGGTGATTGGGGAACGGTGGGGGGAGGGTAAGGGGCTTTGTGTCCCCCTCTCCGCCCCCAGCCCTAGGCAGGGGAGCCAGCCCTGCAGCACCTCCTCCCAGGGAGCATCCTTGGAGGCAGTGCTAATGGCAGAAACCCCAGCTCAGGGCCAGGCGGGGTGGTGGGAAAGAGGCCCACTGTGTGCCTGCCTCGGGATGATGCTCCCATCCCTCCTTCCCTCACTTCCACGGATCGGGACTGATAAAAATACCTGGGATGAGCAGGTTATTACTCTCTTCCAGGTGAGCCCGCCAAGGCCTGAGGTCCCACGGCACAGGGCTGGTGCCAACAATAGCGAATGAGCACCAGCACTTAGGATCCCACGACGTTCGGAGCTGTTGGCAGCAGCTGGCTCTCTGAAGATGTTAGTCACCTTGACCGAGGGCTTACTGGGGCCAGGCACAGTCCTGAACTACCCTCATGATTATCACCAGGCCGGGGTTAGGGTAAGACAAAACGTAAGCAGGTGCCAACAAGCCCGGTCAACAAGAGAAATACTATTTTAAGTCATATTTTCAAAAATTCAAACCAATGCAAAAAAGAGTCCTCGCGGAACAAAATATCCAATGTTAAGGGCAGGCGGATAGGTCCCTGCATTGGTCGGACTTGTATGAATGTTCTGATGGTCCCCACAGCCCCTGGGAGGTGGGACTGTGATAATCAACACTCCACTTTACAGACGGGGGGTGGGGGGGTGGGGAAACGGGGGAGGAGCCAGGCGGGGGTATGTTCTTGCCCCATCTGACCCCCTGCCTGCCCTCCCCACCCCTTGGTCCAGGTGGGGCTTGGTTCTTCCCTCCCCTGCTTGGACTCCTCCATCCCGGCTCCCAGCTCATCCCCGTCAACTTGCCTGAGTGACGCTGCCTGAAAGAACTGTGGGCACCAGCTGCTGGCCGGCACCCGTGTGCCAGGGACCCATGCCCTCCACGATAGCTTTCAGGCATCAGCATCCCGCAACTGGCTGCTCCTGGCCGGGCCTCGATGCCCCCATTTGTCGCCTGTGGGAGTAAAGCCTCTCACCTCTGGTTTCCCATAAAGCAAGGTGGGGGGTAAAAACCCGGACCCCACTTGCCTCAGAGGCCACCATTCGTGAGGCCTTCCTTGGCGGATAAACACAAACCCTCCAAATTCCTCTTTAAATATATATGCTGGCCAGGGGGTTCGTGCCGAGTCCGGAGCCAGCTGGCCTGGGTTCAAATCCCGCTCTGCCACCTGCAGGCTGTGTGACTTAGGCAGACCCTTCCACCCCTCCGTAAAATGCCTCTGGATTCAATGAGTAAGATGAATGCTCGGAAAGCTTGGGGCCATGCCTGGCATATAGTAGGTGCTCAACGAGGGGCTGAAATCGCCGGGGCCAGGCGCTGGGCTCAACCCGAGCTCCGGGCACCCGGGTCCCTGCAGTCCTAGGAGGTGGGCCCGTTTCAAAGGTCGAGAAGCCGAGGCTGCAAGCAGAGTGGAGACGAGCCGAGGGTCGAAGGCCGGGAGCGGGGCCGGGGCGGCGGCGGCGGGGAGGGCGCGCGGGCCGGGACCGGGACCGGGACCGCGCTCGCGGCGGCGCTGAGCGTTTCCATGGCAGCCTGGCGGGAGCCGGCCGGAGCGATTAGGCGTCCCGAGGAGCTGCTGCTAAAAATAGCGCGCGCCGCACCGGGCTCATTAGCTGCCGGGCTTTTGGCTGCCAGGTACCCCCTCCCGGCCCGCCTTCCCTCTCGCGCCCGGGCGCAGCGAGGCCGCAGGGGGATGCGGCGGGGACGCACAGCCCCGTCCCGGGCCCTCACCGGCCCGCACCGGCCTCCAGGACTGACCCCCACGCCCCCGCCCTCCTCCCGGCGATCGGCCCCAAAGGCAAATCGGATCGCACTGCCCGCCTGCCCTAAATCCTTCCTTGGCTCCCCATTGCCTTCAGCTCCCATTACCTCCCTAACTTCACAGCCCGCCCCCCCCCCCAGCTCTGGCTGCCTCTCAGGGGCTCACATTCACCGCACCCACCTCTGCGTCTTGGCTCCTGCTGTTCCCTCCGCGTGGGCCCCGCTGCCTTCTCCCCTTCGCTTTCTCAGCGTGTGCATCACCTCCTCCGGGGAGCCCGAGGCCCAGCCCAGCTCAGGCGCCTCTTCCCGGCGCCTCGCCTCAGCTCCGACACTAAGCCGCGAGCTCTCAGAGGGAGGAGAGAGTGTGCTTCGGTCCTGTGTCGGCAGAAGGACATGGCGCACAGCCCCTGTTCAGAGTCTGTGGAATGAACGAGGGGATGAAATGACCCAGCCCTGATGCAGGGGTTCCGGGGGGCGGGGGGAGTAGTGGTGGGCACTCACAGTAAGCGCCCCCAATGCCCTCTGTCGGCCGGGCTCCACGTCCTGCTTCCTTCGCAGAGGATGGCTTGGCTGTGCGACCCCGCCAGGCCACTGGCGGTCTCTGGGCCACCTTCTGCCTTCCAGAACCACCACCGTCGTAGGACTTAGAGGTTGAAAGGACCCAGCGCAGCTCTAGTGGAGCTGCCAAAATTTGGGAGGGAGACAGAGGGCGAGATGAAGGGCAAGAGACCGTAGGAGAGGATGGGCGGTCCTGAAAATATCTTGGAATAAAATGAAGTCTTTTGGGGAACCAGTGGGCAGCCCCAGACGGGCAGGATTTCCCCGAGGAGAGCCGAGGGGGGGACACTTTCCCGGCCGGCCACGTGGTGGCACATTTGGCATGGTCCAGCTTGGTTGTAGCAAGGCTGGGAAACGCAGAGCTGAGTCTCTGGGACATCAGGAGGGGGCAATGGGTGATGGACAGTTTGCAGCAGGGGCGTGCTAGCAGGGAGGAGAGCAAGTCTGGGGTTTGCAATGTGGGCGGTGGTGGTGCTCAAAACTTTTTTTAAAAATATTATTTATTTATTTTTGTGAGAGAGAGAGAGAGAGAGAGAGCTCGCGCGGGTGTGAGCATGAGCAGGGGGAGGGGCAGAGGCAGATGGAGAAGAGGCTTCCTGCTGAGCAGGGAGCCCGATTCGGGACTCAATCCCAGGACCCCGGGACCATGACCTGAGCCAAAGGCAGACGCTTAACCGACTGAGCCACCCTCAAAACTTTTGATTATGTATTATCTGAGCTCTGTGTTGCCTTGAGTCTATGACCGTGTCTGTGACACCGTGAGACCATGGCTTACGTGAAAGAGCAGCTCATCATTCCTGTCCTCACAGTCCGGGCATCATCCCATGCTGCAGTGATGGCCCCACGATCACCAGGGACCAGACTTTTTTTTACCTTGTGGCTCCACCTCCTCAGCTGAACTTACATCTGTGGCCCATACAGGCTGCTCCAGCTCCTGCCATCACGGGCCACCTTCCAGATGAGGTGGGAGGAGGGTAGCGGGAAGGGGTGGAGGAGGGCCTGTCCTTATGTTCTGAGGTTACCACCTGGAAGTTACATGCATGGTTTATGCTCACACCCTGTTGTCCACTATGTAGCCAAATGGTCACACTGAGCGGCAAGGGAGGCTGGTCTTTAGTTGGGCAGCTTCTATTTCTAAAAGAGAAAGCAGAGAATGAATATCAAGGGCCAGCCCACAGCCTCTGCCACTGGATGGGCTGGGAAGGAAGATTGGACATTGTTCACTGTTTCAGTGATCCTAGCAGGGCCTTTCTTCTTGATCTCTGGACGAGGAGACCTGCGTGACCCAGCCCCGTTCCCTCTCTGTCCTCCCCTCCTCCCTCTCTCCCCCTTGCTCACTCTGCTCCAGCCGCATGAGCCTCTTTGCTGTTCCTCCAGCATGCCAGACTCAGTCCTGCCCCAGGGCCTTCGCACATCCCTCTGCCTGGGATGTTCCTCCTCCACATCTCTCCATGGCTCCCTCCTTCCCCTCCTTCAGATCTCTGCTTGAACGTCACCTTCTCAGAGGCCTTTCCTGAATGTCCTGTTTAAAATTGCAATCTGCTCTCCCTCCCCACTTCTTGCTCCTTCCTGAAGCCTTCCCTGCCCTAATGTTCTTCCTAGCACTTTGCACTCTTTAAAGCTCTATAGATTTATTTGCTTATTGCCTGTCTCCCCCACTAGGCTGTGAGCTCGACCAGGGCAGGGTTTCCCTGTGCTTAGAACAGTGCCTGGCACTCAGTCGGGACTCGGGAAATATTCTGAATGAGTACACTGAGTAAATAAAGCAGGCACAATCATTCCCCTTTTAGAGACTTGGAAACAGGTCCCAGGGGAAGGGTGACTCACCCAAGGTCACATGCTGATGGGTGGCAAAAGAGGGTTGTGTTACCTGCCCGGGTCCCCCTTCCTCTCCATCGGCTCACCCTCTTTCTCCACCTTTGTCTTCTACCCTGAGAATTACGTATCGATTTTGGTTCTGCTTATGTCTCCCGGAGCACATTTCTGTTGCTTGCAGCCAAGAGCCTGGGATGACCAAAGAGGCACCCCCATCATGCCAGGCACAGTGCCTGGTCCATTGACCGCCGGGTCCCTTTTAGTTGCCACACAAGTATGAAGACATTTGCAAATTGAAAATCACACCCGAAGTGCTCCTAGCCCCAATTTTTGAGGCACAGAACGATGAAGCACATGTGGGGAAGGAATGGTCCTACCCCGCCCAGAGGAGACAGACGTGGACTTCCATCCTCATCTCCCCCCTGCTGTAAGATGAGGCTCACTGCCACCCAGGACAGTGCAAAGCTAATGGTCTTGGGTTCAAGTCCTGCCTGGCGTGGCCTTGGGCTTCTTCCTCTCCCTCCCCCGGCCTCAGTTTTCTGCTGAGAAATGGGATCCTGGGCATATCGCACAGAACGCCCCACTGTGCACAGGGCCTGACGTACAGAAGATGTTCTCATGAGGCAGGGAGGTGAGGACACCCACTGGCCCCTGAGGCTAGAGCCCCCCCCCCACTCCAGACCCTCTCTACCTTTGCTGCCTCGCTCCATATTCCCTCGGCCGCCCTGTGCCAGATTTCTGTTTAGTTTAATAATCTCCCGAAAGTTTAATTGTAGTTTTATTCATCCGTGACCTTTTTCTCTCATCTGGAGACGTATTATTGCTAATCTACAAATTTCAAGAACCAGATTTATTTGCAAAACCAATTACCTGCCTATGCAAATGACCTCTTTCCGCACCCGCCTCCCAAGCCAGCTGGCTGGTGGGGGGTGAGGGGGGAGCTGCTGCCCGCCCCCATAGAGCTGCTGCTCAAACACTTGGATGCAAACTTATCTCTAATTCCTCCGAGTGGGGCAGCCCTCTCGGCCCAGGAGTTAATTAGAATCGCAGTAATCAAGGGAGGCCCTGACCCCACATCTCTCAGCTCTGACCTCCTAGAGGGGCCTCCTGAAGTGGCCAGAGCCTCTGATCGCCTTCCTACTTGGCCCTCCTGATGGGAATGATGACTATTCATTTGTCCGTTCGTTCATTCATTCATTCACTAATTCAAAATCACGAGCGTGTACTGTGTGCCAGGCACTGTTCTAGGCTCTGGTAGCAAAGCAGGGAGCAAACAGGCCAGCCAGAAAGAAAGACGTTTCCATCTTTATGAAGCTGACAGTTGAAGAGAGAGAAAACAAACAAGATAAATAAGGAAAAGGTATAGCGTGGGACATGGTTTGAATTGCAGTGGAGGAGAAGCAAGAGAGAAGGGGGAAAGGAGTGCCAGGGATGGGTGGTCAGGGAGCACGGACCCCTTCCCTGCTCCTTCATACTCTGTTCCAGCCACACAAAATTGCTGATTCTTAAAATGCCAAACTTGGTCCTGCCTCAGGGCCTTTGCATTTGCTGTTGCCCCCACCTGGAGTGCTTTCCCCAACATCTTGGCCAGACTGATGCTTCCTTCCACTGTCTCAGCTCACACGTCACCTCCTCAAGGAAGCCTTCCCTGATGACCCCAGCTATGGGCATCTTTTTTTTTAAAGATTTATTTATTTATTTATTTATTTATTTGAGAGAGAGAGAATGAGAGAGCAAACACATGAGAGGGGGGAGGGTCAGAGGGAGAAGCAGACTCCCTGCCGAGCAGGGAGCCCGATGCGGGACTCGATCCAGGGACTCCAGGATCATGACCTGAGCCGAAGGCAGTCGCCCAACCAACTGAGCCACCCAGGCGCCCTGGGCATCTTTACCAAACCATTATGTCCCCTTTCCCTGCTTTATAATTCATAGTGCTTCCTGAAATTAGAGTCAGCATTTGTGT
This sequence comes from Halichoerus grypus, assembly GCF_964656455.1. NCBI lineage: Eukaryota > Metazoa > Chordata > Mammalia > Carnivora > Phocidae > Halichoerus > Halichoerus grypus. Next base: position 212,540,341 of record NC_135712.1, read on the forward strand.
GTTATTCTCTGTTTCACGCTACTTAAGTATTAGCTCCTCGAGGATAGAGGAGCTGTGATTGTTTTCTTTACAGCTCTATCCCTGGCACCCAGAACAGTACCTGGGCACTCAATAACTATTTGTTGAGTGAATGAATGAATGAACGAACGAATGAATGATGCCGGGGCCAGAAGGCCATGCCAGTCATCGTGCAGAGGACATGATAACTTCTCACTGTGGTCATCTTGGCCTTGGTGCTTCCCCTCCGCCTCTGGAGCGGCTGGAATGTTCCCATTTCACAGGGAGAACATGGAGGCTGCCAGGTCAACCACTGAGGGGTCTCCCTCCGTGGTCCTCAGGGCCCCAGCAGCTGTCCAACAGGAGGAAGAGACAGAAAGGTCATTGGGCAGAGCACGGGCTGGCGGGCAGGACCTTCAGTTCTCAGGCTGGGTGGTCCGGGCGAGAAGGGAAGACTGGCCATGCCCGGGTCTCCTTCCCCTTAGCTTCGAGACCCCACCCACCCCTGGTTTCCCTCCCGCCTCTGTGGCCTACTCATCTCCTTTGCCTCCTTGTCACTTCCTCTGGCTGATTCCTGCCCATGCCCCTGGAGACTCTCCAGCAGCCCCCAATCTGGGGGCAGCCACTACCCCTCACATCCACTCCTTGTCCAGGGTCCTCACTTCATGTCCAGGGCCCGCTCCACATGCCCTGCCCTTGAGCCACTGGGCATCTGCCTCCTCTTTGCATATGCTGTTCCCTCTGCCTGTGACACTGTTCCCCTTTGGAGCCCAGCCATGCCCTCTGGGCCTAATGATGCCCCTCCCCATATTAGATATCCCGGAGCAGACAGAGCGTGTCTTAGAGAACTGGCACAATTTCTGTGATGGAGCTGTTTGTTCAATTGTTTGCTTAGCATTCATCTTCCCAAATAGATGCTGAACTCCAGTTGAGCAGGGGCCTCAAATATCCCAGTATCTCCAGCACCCAGCGCAGAAATGGGCACTCAGCAGGAGCTTAATAAGTGTTTGCTGAATGTTTGACCAGGATAGGTGGGAGGGAGGATGGGGGGATGGAGGGGCTGAGGCGCAGGGGGATGGCAGGTTGGGTGAGTGGCTAGGTGGGAGACAGATGGATGAAAGGCTAGGTGGAGGGAGGGATAGGTGGGTGGTGGGTGGAAGGGTGGCTGGGGGGGGGATGAGGGAATGGGTGGATGGATGACAGGTAACGGAGTCTCGAGTTGCTGAGCTGGGCTGCCCCTGGCAGGGGCGCCTGGTGAAGCCCCCACCTCCCGGCCCTGCCAGCTGGCTTTGGGAATTCAGCAGACTGTGTGTGGGATGGGCAGAGACGGTGCCGCAGACCTCTGGTTCCTTCTGCAGGGCTTAGCCCGGCTCATGTGGAGCAGGGGGGGAGCCAGACCTGCCCTTGAGATTTCACAGCCCCCCACCCCCCACGCCTGTGCCCCCACTGCCTAGAGCTAAGCGCATCCTCCTGGCGCGGCGGCTTTTAGCCTGAACGCAACGCCCCCCCCCCCCAGTCCACCCACCTTTACTCCCTCACTTGATTCAATCCCAGGCCGCCCGCGGATTCAATTATTCTGCTGCTGGGGTGGCCAGCAATTTTCTTTTGGGGCTGGGAGGCTGCTTTGGTATCTGTGTGACTTTGAACAGCACAGCGACCCAGAGATAGAAACCCAGAGACAAGAAGAAAAAAGGAGAGAGAGACAGAAACAGAGAGACAAATGGAGAGAGATAGAGAGACACAGAGAGAGGGAGAGGGAGGAAGTCAGTCTGGCTCACCTCATCCTCATGGCCTCAGGCTTTCAACTTGTTCAAAACAGAGGCTACTCTGCAAAGCTTCCAGAATTTCCCTCATGACCTCATTTCACTCCCCCTTCCTTCAACACACACACACACACACACACACACACACACATGCTTCAGAGAACAAAACTCAGCCTAGTCTTTGTTGAGGACCCTGCTAATGGCCAGAACAGCTCTGAGATGGAATGGGAGCTGGTTGTAAGGTAGTGAGCTCCTCATCCAGAGAGGAATCCAGGCAGAGGCTGTGCACTAGAAGTTCTTTTCAGATTCCAAATGTGCTCCAGGTGCCCATGTATTCTGCATTGAGCGAGGCCTTTCATTTTTTTCTGAGCACTCATTAAGTACCAGGGCCTGGGATGGAGGGAGCGATGGGGAGAGAGGGAGGAGGGGAGGTCCGAGAGGGGACGGGGTAGTTCAGGGCCTTGGGGGCCACGGGAAGGACTTGGGCTTCTACCCCAGGGAGGTGAGAGGCCTGGAGGGCTGTGGGCAGAGGGAAGGGACCTGACTCAGGTCTCCCCTTTGGTAGCTGCCAGGGAGTATCTTGCCCCTCTTTGGCTTTGGCTCTGTGACCTTGGGCTTCCCCCCCCCCCCCAGACCTCTCTCCACACAGAGGTGATGGGCAGGGCCATCTCTGCACACCCACCTCGGCCCCACCCTCGGAGCAGCCTCAGGGATCCTTAATGACTCCAGTGCCCTGTATAACGGGTGATTACCTGTGCGCGAACCCTCCCGGGAGCTTTGCAGACAATAATGAAATCACGGAATCTCCTGATCGGAGACTTAACGGGGACGTCCTCAGCAGCCGGCACCTCTCCCCAGGGAGATGTTCCCAAGGCTCCCGCAAGGAGAGAAGACACTTCCTTCTCATTCTGCCTCCCCTGCCAGCAGCTTGAGCAAAATCAGCCGCTCCCTGGAGAGGGACCCTGGGGACTTTCTTATTCGCTCAAGTCCCGGCCATGTGCCCTCCTTGCTGTGTGGCTCTGGGCAGCTCCCCTCCTGTCCGGGTCGCGGTTTCTCTAAACTCGTTCCTGACGCTGCTTCTAAGCTTCCCACGAGGGACTGCAATGTGGGAAGCATAAAGTGGGGTCACCCTGAGAGAGGCAAAACCTTTCCTTCTGCCCCGTCCCCATCCAACCCTTTCAAATTGTGGTCAGATATATATAATGGGAAATTCACCATCTGAACAATTTTTAAGTGTACGGCGCAGCAGCATTGGGTATCCCCCGTTGTGGTGCAATCATCACCCCATCCATCCACAGAACTTCTTTTTTTTTTTAATCATCCCAAACAGAAACTGTATCCAGGACTTTTGCTTTGTTGCCGTAACAGTGTATCTTGGTGATGCTGAGGTTCTGCACTCTTTTACCCTGTTGCACAGATATGGGTGGATCATCCTTCAAGGTCTAATCATTCCCGCATTCCTTGCAGGTTTTCTAAGCTTTCTATACTCTAGAGTTTATGTTCGTGATCACCGAGCTGTGGGGCTGAGAGCACGTGCTTTCTGGGGTGATAGTAAACATACTTAGCTACAGGTAGGGCGGCGGGACCCACCAATGAGAGAAGATGTGCTGGGGCAGGTCCCAGAAGCTCTGTTCCCGGCTAGACCTTGAAGGAGGTCTGGGGAGTGGGGGGGTTGCTCAGGGATGGGCCTGGGGAGTGGGCAGGAGACATCCTTTATTTACCAAGCATTCCTGGACAGTGATGAGTCCAACCTCATGGCTGAGTCCGGAACAAGCCTTGACCTGAGGCTTCCTGAAGTCCATCCTGCTATTCTCCAGCAGCTATTATTGTTCCTTTGCCTTAAGAGGGCCTCAGGTGTGGGAAAGAAAAGGCCAGCAGATCCTTAGTGAGCGAGCCTCCGTAGCAAAGAGCCGGGAATAGGATGGCGGGCAGGGGTGCTGTTCAGAGAACCCCTGGCCAGTCCCCGGTCCAACCTGCAAGGCTGCAAGAGCATCCCCGGGCTCCTGAGCCCTCCCGGGAAGGTGGCCGGAAGAGGAGGTTAATGGGATGCCTGGTGAGGTGGAACTTAACAGTTTTTAATCAGGAGAAGCTGCCAGCCACCTTTCCTTTGTGGAGCAGAGACAGCGAAACTCTGTGAAGCAGAACTTCTTTATTTGGGGAGAGCCGACTGAGTGATTCCTCCTCGTTTTATTCATATTTCAGTGGGAGCCCATCGTGATGACGGCGCCGTAGCAGATTGGATCTGTCAAGCCAGCCCCCAATCCAACAGCTGAAAGCACCGAGCGCTTATTTTTGTTCCCAAGTCTGCAGATTAGCTGGGTGATTCTGCTCGTCTTAACCAGCCTCAGTCCTGCCTCTGCACTCAACTCAGGGCTGGGTACGCGGCTCTGCGGATCTTGGCTGGGCTCTCTTGTTTGGGGGGGTCAGCTGGCTGCTGGCTGGGACAACTGGATTTTGTGCTGTGATCATCTTCTGTGAAGATCAAGGATGCTCTCCTTTTGGCCGACTAGCCTGGGGTTGCTCGCATGGGAGCTGGGCTCCGAGAGAGCAAAAGAAGTACGCAAGGCCTCTTGAACTTGGAAGCAGACTCAGATCCTGTTGAACCTGGAGATGACTGTGGCCTCAGCTGACAGTTTGGTTGCAGCCTTTTGAGAAATCCTGGAGCAGAGGAGCAGCTAAGTCGTGTCCTGGCTCTCAATCACAGAAACTGTGAAATAATAGACGAGTGTTGTGTTAAGCTGCTAAGTTGGTGCCCATTTGTTATGCAATGATAACTAGCTAATACACCTCTCCCCAAACTCCTGGATGTGCAGAGTTCCTTCCCATTTGAGGTTCTCTCTGATGGGTTGAGGTGGCCTGGATAGAGATCTAAGGGCAGGAAAGGGCACTCGGTGGTGTCCCAGTGGGGACTTAGTTCTAAGGAAAGAGAGAAGGGACTGGATTCTAACACAGGGCTCAGTGGGGATGGAAGTCCTGCCTCACTCACTTCTCCTGTCATGGTGTCTAGCTTGGTGATTGGGACCTGAACTCATTCATGACTGTAAACCAAATGAGTGTCACCTTGAAGTCCCACCGGTGTGTGCAAGGACCTGGCTTAGGACCAGCAGGGACAAGGAAGCAGGACTGCACAAAACCATTGTTCAACATCACCACAGAAGTAACAGCAGGAATGGCCCATCCATCCCACCATCTGCCCGCCCCCTGCTGCCCACCGATGTTTGCAAGCATGACTGAGCTGTGGACCGAGAAGGGTCTTGGAGTTCTTGGGCAACTTGAGGGAAATGTCAAGAGGCAGCCAGTGGGAACACGTGAGATTCATGGGAAGAATGAAGAACTGACTGTATCTAGACCATCTTTGCTTTAGCCTGTCCTGCATCCTTCCTTCTTCCAGAACAGCGCCTTGGATTTTCCTAGGGGGACTTCCCTTGTCTTGCTTTTGGTTCATGAGGTTCAGGCAGGGTTGGCTTCAGCCTGGGCACCAGGTAGGGAAGCTATGAGCCGGTGTAGCCGCCATACCCGTATCCTCTTGAGCTCACCTTTGTGGGCCAAGTCTGCTTACTGCAGAAACTGGCAACCTGCTCTCGGAAGGTATCTTCCTGGCTGCTGGAGCTCACTCAGCCCAGGGCAGGCCAGGCCAGAAGGCAAGAGAATTAATGCTGCACTCAACCTTTACAGATAGGGAGCCGGTGGGTAAATACGGCAGCTGCCTGACCCTACTGTTGGGATAACTCCAAGGCACGTTCTCTATAGTATCCTAGAGACCCCTCCCCTCCACACCACCTGCTCATCATCACCTCTGTGTGGGCCATTTCCCTTCCAGGTCTCACGTTCCCCTCCTTGATGCTTCCTGGGATCAACCAATACATGATTTGCCCCATGCCCCCCCCCCCCCCGCCGCGTTCCTTGCCTCAACGCAGCCCAATAAAGACACCCAGGAAGACAATTAGAGGCTGCTGAAACTCTGGCTTCAGTGATTGGCTCAGGGTCACCCACCATGACCCAAGCTGGCCCAATCAGAATGAGCTCCTGAACAATTTACTGGGTTTACGGGGGAAGTTCTGTTACAGGGGAGAAGATACTTGTTTTCCCCAGAGGTTGCTGAGCAGATGGGAGGCTGGTCTTCCTAGCACCTATCTGATCACCATGAGAGAAACACTTCCCTGAGGATGGAGCTAGTAGAAAGGAAAACAGATGATCTGGGCATGATTTGAGCACCTGGATCGAACCATGCCTGCAGCTCTGTGTTTTGTTATAATAGCTGTCTTCTTGCTTAAGAAGAATCTTTACCGATTCATTTTTTGTTTGTTTGTGTGTTTGTTTGTCACTGGCAGACCAAACAGTCCTGACTGCTGAGGATCTGGGGCTGGTGAAGCTCTTCTCCCAGCCACTGTATGAGTTTGCTGGGGCTGTCGTCACGAACTACAATAGACTGGGCAGTTTCCACACCAGACATTTATTTTCTCACAATTCTGGAGGCTAGAAGTTTGAGCCAAGGCCTTGACAGGATTGTTTTTTTCCGAGGCCTCTCTCTTCGGCTTGTCGATGGCTGTCCTCTCTCTGTCCTCACGTGATCTTCCCTCTGCGCGTGTCTGTGTCCTAATCTCCTCTTCTTATAAGGACACCAGTCCTATTGGATCAGGGCCCACCCTAATGACCTCATTTAACTCAATTAGCTCTTTAAAGACCCTGTTTCCAAATACAGTCACATTCTGAGGTCCTGGGGGTTAGGACTTGCACATATGAATTTGGGGGCAGGGGACACAATTCAGCCCATCACGGGCACCCAGCGAGTGATCTCTGTGGAACCAGCAGAATCCCTCTCACTAAACAACGGTCTCGGCCGGTCTCGGAGGCTGGAAGGTTCAGGGACTGCTGGGGTGATAGGGGAGGGGGCCAGCCTCTAACATCTGGGAGGCGTTAGGGACAGAGCGGCTGAGTAAGCAGCTTTGGGGTTGGAGCTGGTGCCACCGGTAGGAGCCCTCCTGCCTCGGTGCCAGACTGCCTGGGTTCAAATCCCAGCCCTGGGACTTGCCTGTCCTGTGGCCCCGGGGAAAGTCAGTAAACCTCGTCATGCCTCCGAGCACCGATACGTTTCTCTTAATCCTCCACCCCAGGGGCCTCACTGGGTCACTGCCCGGCCCCAGGCACCCCAGAATTTTTCACGGCTCCTCATTACCGACAGCAGAGCCCCGACTCTTTCCACCTGGTGTTTGAGGTCTTTGGGTGGTTCATTCCTCCTCTCCTTGTGATGCTCTAACACCCTTGTGCAGCTTCCAGCCTCCACGCCTTTTGCTCAAGCCATTCACCCACCAGGACTTTCCCCTCCCCTCAGTTTCTCCAAATTCTCCCGGAATTTTAAGGCCCAGATCAAATGTTGCCTCTTCCAGTAAGCCTTCCCAAGGTACCCTGAAACCTCTTACGGCCGAATACAGGATTTATCTACTGTCGATATCCAAAGTGCTTGTCATAGTTCTCATAACCCTCACATCAACCCTACAACGCAGATTCTCTTTCCTCAAACCCATTTTGCAGACGAGGAAATGGAGGCGTAGCAAGTTAATTCCTGGCCCAACACTGCAGGAGAACCTGAGCTGAGGACCTGGCCCGTGAACCCCATGATTTGTGCTCCTAGCCCTCTGGCTAGCAAATCCTGCTGCTGAGGGTTTCTGTGATGGATGGGGTGGGCTGACCCTCCTCGCCTGATGCCTCCTCCAGGATGTGGGAAGCTGGGCAGAGACCAGGAGAGGGAGGGATGAAGGGCACCGGGGCGGAGGTGTGGGGGGTGCGTGGGGTGGGCAGGCAGCGAGAGGGACAGGGCGAGATTGATCATCTGCAGAGCCCTGGGGCCACGTGGCCACATGGCCAGTGGCTTTTGTGGAAATATGTCGCGTTGCAGACTCAGCACTTGGCCGGCTTCCTGCGCCTTCTGCTGCCCCAGCCTCTGCCAGGAAAAGGGCCTGGGTAACCTAGGCAGGGTCCTCTGCGGCCTCTGTCGGGCCTTGGCTTTCTCCTCAGTGGTGGGGAGGCCAGTGGTCTGTCCCCAGATGGACCTGGGTTCAGGTTCTGGCTCTGCCACCCGCTGGGTGACCTTGGAGTGCCCTTCGACCCCCCCGTGCATCCATGCTCTCCTTTGTAACAGCCTTCTGTAGGGGGTCAGCTCAAGTGGGAATCCTGGAGGCTGGTGCTGACGTAGTGAGTGGTCGGTGAGTGATAATAGTAATATTATCATAGCCACAATAATAGTAATGATGCGAATCACAAGAGTGGTCATACAACATGACGGTGAAGGAGGCGCAGGCTTTGCATTCATGCATGCATGGGTTCGAACTCCAGCTTTTGGAATTTATGAGACCACAGGCAAGTTGCTCTGTGTCTGGGGGCCTCAGTGTTCTGATCTGGGCAATGGGTACAGTGGAATTTCTCCCTTTGTGGAGGCCCAAGAAGGTGAAGGCCATAATTCCCAGACTGCATTAGATTACATGGCAAGCAGCAATCCAGCAGACAGCAGGAAGGTAACTAGCCAGCTGACTTTCAGAGAGAATATTCTGGAGTGGTGGGCTCAGTGTAATCCCCAGGGTCCTGAAACGTGGAAGAGGGGGGCCGGAGAGGGAGAAGCAGAGAGATGGCAGTGTGAGGACTCCACCAGCCTTTGCTGGTTGTGAAGATGGAGGGAGGGGCTGGGAGACAAGGAATGCGGATGCCTCTGGAAGCTGGAGAAGGCAGGAAATGGTTCTCCCCTGGAGCCTCCAGAAGGAGGCAGCCCTGCGGACGCCTTGGAGAGCTGTGTCTCACTTCTGACCTCCAGAAGTGTAGGGTAATAAATTTTACTGCTGTTATTTTACTAAGAGCTTCATAAGTTGT